>NW_010972652.1:0-39304 GCF_000737465.1 Haliaeetus leucocephalus
TTTTTTTTTCTTTTTTCCCTTTTTTTTTTTTTCTCCCAGCATAACTTCTTAGTCAATGTGGCTGCTGCATCAGAGCTGTGTGCTTACCTATAACAGATAATCATAGACATTAACAGTGTACGTATTCTCATTTGTGTGAACAGGTTTGACAAACATAGTTGAATTGTGAGGGGATGCTGAAATGCAAAGGGAATGTAGAAATGCTTACAATTAAGGATGTTTACAGAAGTCCAATTTACTAATGAGCTGGAAAGCCCATACCATTTTTTTTATTTAAAGCACAGAAAATAATTCCTACTAAGCGGGGCAGACCTGAAAGGCATTGTAGACTGCTCACCATTGTGAAGCTGTACATTTAGCAATGTATCACAATATGTTGCTCTCATAAGATATCAGCCTAATTACTTTCTAAAAGGCAGTCAAGGATGTTTGAAGCATCTTCTGATTTGACATCCGTGATGAGTTTTGAAAGACAGAATTGCAGATAATGTCAAGAAAAAAATGCGTATATTAATTTTAATCTTCATGTTTCACCATGTGGGGTGCATTCTTCCCGAGCGTCCCATCCGTGTCATTTAATGAATATAAAGAGTCTGATGTCTCGCTTGACATTGTAACCAAGGCTGTGAGCACTGCAGCCAGCTTCAGGGAGGAACTGAAGTGTGAGAGTTGGTCTTCCTTCAGTGCTGACCCCCTTAGTGCAGACAACATGATAGCCTGGAGTGTTGTTTTTTCCTACTCTCACCTTGTTGACCACAATGCTTTTTAGTGTCCTTGAGGATTTCTTTTTTCTTGTCCTGCTGTCTTTTTTTAGGCACTGTTATTATAAAAGAAAAATTATTGTAGTAAAAAAATACCCTTTTTAACACAAAACCCTAATACAAGCTATGTTTCCATACATCAAGAAGCTGCTAATTGACTAACAGAATAAAGTACTGCATGAAGAACATACAAGTAGGAGTTTTGACAATAAAGTAAATTTTAAGTAAATCATTTTATGTTCATCAAGACACTGTGCTAATAAAGTTGAATTCAAGTGCCCTTACTAATGCTTAAATAAAATTAACTTCCTTTTTTACTTTCTGCATGTATCCAATAGTTTCTTCACACAGCTTGGATGTGATCCATGTGATTTTGAAGTATTCTGCTTTGTTTGTAATGGGGTCTGTGTTTTTGTTTGCTTGTCTGTTTGTTTTGACACGCTGCCTCAGTGTTTGATGATTAATTTGGTAGTGAGTTGAGTTCTGTTTTCTGAATTTGTGGCTGGCAGAAGTGATGGCTGTACAAATGTAAAGTTCATGATCACACTCTCCTTGGGGAGAGGAGTAGCACATGCACAAGGGCAGCCCAATCTTATTAATTAGGGCTGGCAGGAAGGGAAACATACCCTGATGGCACAACTTCCATTCCTAATGCTTGTCCCATCCTGTGGCTTTTTTTACAGGTGAGCCTTTAAGTGCTGGGGAGTGAGTGGGCAAGCAGAGGGGGCAGCTAGGGAAAAACCTCATCTTTCCAGGTTGCAAACACTACTAATAAACATCTTCCGTCCTTCCTCCTGTCCCCACAGTGCTGTATCTGAAGCCAGGTAAACCTCCAAAATCAGCATTTCTTCATGTGCATCAAGTTGATTGATACAGATGGGGCAATGACACGGTGCTTTGTAGAGCAGCTGCTATGTGGTGGTGGTGGCGGCTTGGCCTGGTCGCAGCAGGAGTCTATTCTTTCCACGCTTGGGTCTGAGGGTGTCATTGTTCTGGCCCCAGAGCAACCCAGCAACATTGAATCAGAGCTGGTTTAAGGGTTTACCTTTTCCTACAGGTCTCAGCGGTAGCGTAGCAGAGCCTGTGCATGGCTGTTACTGTGGGATCAGGGCCTGACCGATCTTACAGGATAGTCTCAGTGCCAGTTCTAGGTAGTGTGCTGTCAAAAGCACAAGTTACACCAGTGAGGGAAAAACATCATTTCTGCTAACTCCTTCCAGCCTTGGTTTTTGGGATTACAGTAGGTGCAGCGTTTTTTTTGGTGGTAGTATTTATGTTCAAGAAGCTGTGGTCCCTTCAAAAGCTGAATGCGTGTGTATTTTGTGCGCTTGACCTTTTAGCAATGGCAAATAGAGTAATGCTTTTTTATGAAATTTGTCTCAGCGGTCCTTGACCTGGGCTTAGTAAATGAAAATGTACTAGCAGAGCTATATCCCCACATGATCAGAAGAGAGACATAGTAAGTGAAGGAGAAAATGAAGAAAAATGTACTAGTACTTGTGCTAAAGAATAGTATAGCAGAAGCTACCTTCAGGCTGTAAAAGTTATGCTTCTTATCAAAGACTTCATGCTTGGTTGGATAGAGGGTGCTGTCTACTTCTTTCTGACTGCGAGTGGACAGTTGTGTTGGAGACAGCACTGTCTGGGCTATGTGGTGATGTAGGTCTCATCACCATGGTATCCTTCATTTTTCAGTAAACAGTTGTTACTATTTACAGTGGAGATCCAGACAGATCATTCATCATCATTTAGTAGGATTTGAATCAGGATGTGCTGGCTGTCTGTGAATCGGCACATGGGGTTGTTCTGCAGAGTCGCAGACCGCTTGTCTGCTGAGGAGTGCTGCCTGTCTGCCTCTCTTTCATTCACCCAGTTGCTTAATACTCTGCTGGCCCAGGGTTTCCGTGTCTGTGGTCTTTTGACTTTGGTTTAAAGAAACAGAGATGTTGCCAACTGTAACTTAAATACTTTGTTAAAAATGCGTGGTATTTTGGGAGTACTTCTCCATTGGGAGGAAGTGAGACACATTACCTGAGTGTTTTACACTTCAGATATTAACAGGTCAAATTAAAAATATCTGCATCATTTCTTTTGTTATGTAGCCTCGTAAGATTATATTTTGCCTTTGCAGATAGGGAGCAATAATACTTCTTTCCCTTTTCTTCATGAGAAACCTGCTGTAGTAACACAGCCAGCTTTAATGAGAGCTCATAGAAGTATGCCTTTTCTTCACAGTGTTTCCCTCCAGGAATCTTCTATTGATTATTCTGTAGACAAAAGAGGGAACTAAAGAGCTGTCTTGCAAGAGTATTGTGCAACATAAGGAGACTTAAGGGAGATCCTGAACGCAGTTTTATGAATACCAACGGGATGGGCAGGGGGGGCTTGGTTCTTCATATGCTTGAAATCAATAAATGCAGTTCAATATTTGGGAGCACCCGCTCCATACGAAAATATAATAAGATCAGCTGCAAATTTGAAATCCAGTGATTATTTCATTTTTAACATTTATGTTGCTTAAAACTGGTTGAGTAATTTAATAGTAACAAGGTTCTTCTAGGGTATAATTTGTTAAAAACTGACAACGTTTGATAAAACCACGCTGTGTTTAGGCCTGCAGTCGTTGCTGGGAAGACTAGAATAGCGTTTCAGACAGAGATAAATCTTTCTGTGCAGGACCACTGTGTTCAGATGAGTGCACAGTTTTTAAAAACAGATCTGGGAAATAAACAGGAGTATTTGGGAACCTGTGATGACAGGAAAAGAAAACACCACGATGTGTTTGGGAGGGATTCTGCTATGCAGGCTTGTGTCAGGACCTACAATACGGTTTGCAATTTTTAATTTTTCTTGAAGGTACTTGTACATTTGTGTCTTTCTCAGAGTTAGATTGCTGTTTGGAAAATTCTCTTTTAAAGGATGTAGCCAATAAAAATGGCATTGAAGTACATTACTAGAAAGTTACTTTAACACTGCTTGTGAAAGGTTGGTCTTGTGATGGAGTTTTCTTTCTTTCCTTCTGCAAGATAGGTACTGGCTGGTTAAAATGAAGTGATTGTAAAAAGTATATTGGAACTTTGGGTTTCTTGTCAGCTATTGACTTGTTGCAGTCATCCTTTTTGCTTGGTTCTCTTTGAAATATATGCATTTATTAGCATGTTTGTATTTGGAAAGCTGAAATCTCTGTAACACATGCAGTTTTCACCTCGGAGGTTACCTGTGTTAAGCTTAGGAGACATGGACTGTGGTGTAATAGTCCTTTCTAGTAATGTTTTTTGTTTCACAACAAAGTGTTTATCTAGCCAAAAAAGAAGCCCGAGTGCGGAAAAAACCTGTAGCTACATTGCAAGAAAAAGTGGCAAATACAAGGGGATGGGAAGGTTGTCACACTCACTTTATTATTGAGGGAGCAGTTCAGGATGTATTCTCTTTTCCTGTCAGTATAAGAACAATTTGTTTCATTTCTTTCATCTTAAATATTGTGAAGGAATGAAAGCTGTTGGGAAAATTTTGAGTAGACATCTGAAGGACAGTTCAGCTTTGACTGTTGTCCTATTTGAATCACTCACTCTTAAAGGTTCTGATTATTATTTTTTTTTAAGACAGAACACTTACCTATTTTCTAATGTTTTTTTCACATACAGCAAAACAGAAAAGATTGCTTTTGAGTGAAAGCTATGACAACCAAATACCTGCCATCATGAACCTGCCTCTAGCCAAAATGAAGGAGGAGGTTTTGTATATTTGCTTTAAACCCATATTCCCTATTCTGTTCCCTTTTTCTTTCCTGAGCAGAAGATTTTGCTTTATAGTGATAAGGACATCGTCAAATTGAAACGTCGGAGGTGGCTTCACTGACAAGGGAATGGGAGTTGTGCCTTTGAATCTCTTCAGGGAAAACAGGAAATTGAACCCAAGTCTTCCACTTTCTGGTTGAGAGCTCTGATATTCTTACTTTTACCCGGTAACAAGGCTCAGGAGCAGCAATGTTGTAAGAGAAAATATCAAATACTAGTGCATTTTCTATAGAGCTTGATTATAGTGCTACATGGTAAACTTCCTAAAGACAGGATGGATCATCTCAAGGAGACACACAAGGATCTCGATTTTTGCTTCCCCAGGGCTTATCTGTGAGTGCTGAGCTGTTTAGTTCAGTCACAACTGACATGTCCCACGGCATGGAAAGTGGTATAGCTTTAGGCAATGAAAGGAGTTTGAAATAAAATAATGTGCTTATGAAACACAGGCAAGTATGGCTGCTGCCTAGCGCTTACCAGGAGTTTTCAGGGAAATCAGTTTTGGGTTTACCTTCCTGCTACTACATACTTCTGTGAACCTGACCTTTAATGAGGTGTTTTACAGCTGTCCTACTTATCATAGCATTTTTCTTCCTTACTCCTGGCAGGTTGCAGTGTTTTGAAACTGGGGACCTCTATGGACCTTCCAGACAGTCCGTCAGGCAACTTTACATGTACTTTGCTGGGGCAGATAGCACTAGCACTTTACCGGATATAAATAAAACTTCCTAATTTTTAAGTGGGCGGGCAATCAGGGATGAAATATGAGACCTGCCTGAAGCCTCATCTCTATCAGGGCTAGCAACAGAATCCAGATATCTTGCTTTTTCATCTGTTGCAAAGATCATCTTTAAATGTTGTAACCTTCTAGTGTACCTGCATAGAATTTACTTCAATGAACTCATAATTTTTCCTTTTGATAGAGAAGAAAACATAAGAATGAGTAGTTCAAATATTGTATGCTATTCCTAAATTTAATCACAGGAGTCTGAGAGTACTTACTGATCTCATTGAAAACAGAAATATTGTAATTTTAGGACTCTCTCTTAAAAATGAAATGAGCCATAGAGCACAGACTCTGAAGTAACAGCAATACCCCCTCTTTTGAGTCTGTGGAAATGCTGTAACAGGTCCCTTCAATGCAGCAGTGACTTCAGGTGAGTGCTGGCACTTGTGAACACTTAATTCTCTGAGTAGGCTTCCCTAGAAAACTAGTGAAGGAGAAAGGCTGCTTGTACAATTTGTTCATTTCAAGGCAATTTTTATTTTTATTCGTTTAGCGTTATGCTTTGGTTAACAGCTTTGGTAAAGACTGGGTCATGTTAGATGTGTATTGGTAATCCGCTCTATGAAAATAATTTCCAGAGTGTGCTTCCTGGCCTCAATCTTGATCGTAGCATCAAGACTCTGCATTTCAGCTGTGTACTGCCTGTGTTTCTACAAGATGATCTTTTGACACTATTATTCCAACATCTGCTTTGCATGGCTTGATTTGGTTTGCTTTAAAATGGAGAGAGGCTTTTAAGAGATAGTACTGAGCATTGATTTCTGCGTGTTTTTTCTTCAGCTGGGTGCATCCTTTTGAAGTTCTTTGAGTTGAATGTGAACAATTAATACTTACAGTATAGGTAACTTTGAGTGCATTTCTGATCTGCTGGTTGAGACAAACTTTTACACAAAAGATGACAACCGTGGAATTTTAGCCAGCTGTTTCCCAGCATGAAATTTTCTTGTGGATCTGTTTCAGTAGCACACGGCATCTGTTGCATTTTAAAGGTGAAACTTCAATTCTGTTGGCCTGTCATATGAAACGTTCTTCTGTGTGCCCTAATGAATGTAGTTAATTTTTTATAGCTTTGTTTACCTATAGTATCAAGCTTCAGGAGTACAACTGGAAATGTTATAAACCGGGGGAGAAAGCATGCATTTTATATGGCTAATTCCAGTCATTTGCAGTTTCTATCTTGCAGCAAATCTTCCTTTCCAAGCCCTCACTCCAGTAACAGCCTTTAAACTTTTAATCAACAAGCATAGCAAAGAAGCTGTACTTTGTATGTCTCGCCATATGTCCACAGAACCATATATCTGCAGATGACAAGCTTGGAAAGTGACGCACCCCTTACTATAAGTAGAAAACAAATGCAAACCCACGTGATTATGACTCGCCATGAAAACATACTCCAAGACCGTGTGTTATCTGAAATCAGAAAATCAGCTGTCACAATATCACATATTAGAATAAATGAACAATGAACTAGTTCAACAGTATGTTTTTCTGTGACTGGAAGAAGCCTTTATGATCATTGCAATGGTCGTTGCAAGTTGTATTGTGTCTGCTAAGTACAGAGGAGAGAACCTAGTAAGTGATGAGTCTAAAAACTGGGAGGTTGGAAGGGTATGGGTAAGGGGATGACCAGAGTTACATTATTTAGCTTGCTTTCTGGAGATCCCTGCCTACATTCAGTGATAGCCATTCAAGTTTTTCTTTATATGTTTATATTTTTGTTAAGGATAAATAACAAGTACAAGTATGGCTTTCTGCACTGGCAGGGTTCCATATCAATTATATTGATGATTTGAAAGCAGAGCTGAAACCAGGTGTTAAATTGACCTTCCTGAAAAGAATCCTGCAATATTATTCTGTTAAAGTGACAAAACAGAGCTGATGTTATAGATCACGACATCGATCACATGAGAAGCTGCCATTAAGAGTTCAATATTTAAAAGTTCAGCAGTTCATTGTTGAAATTTGGCAAGGCAAAGCTAAGTCACCAAATGTATGAGAACTTGAAAAAAAGGTTATATGTAATTATAACCATGCTCTGAAAAATAAATGACTGCTGACTGCTACTTTAGAATTAGGTAATGATTTTTTTTGAAGTTAGGCATCTCAAAATGTTTGTGGTCATTATATTATTTAGTGGGATAGCATTACTTAAACCATTCTTTTCTTGATTCTGTAAATACATTTTTAAAATTAGACTAGATATGTTGAGTATTGAAGAATAAGTTCTCACATTTATGATCTTGTAAGTTTGCTGAGTGTTTGTGTCTCATGGCTTCTCTGCACAGTTAGAGCTGTTTGCTCTCTCCCTGAGGTGCTTTCATTACTACACTTGCAAAAGAAATTTATTTAAAACACCTTGTGACCAGTCTAGAAAATCGGATTAATACAAAAGCAGGTTTAATTCTTTGTATGTCTTCCTTTATTTTTTTTGAAAATCAGGAGATTCTGGATTCGAAATATGGTCTCAAAGTAGTATGCTATACACCCAGTTCATGAGGAAAATCCAGGCATTCAGATATATTTGTATGGTTCCCTGACTAATTCAGAGTATGTAAAATCAAGATGTTATTATTTTTAATTTATTACCATCAGAGTTATAAAAGAAACTGTCAAATTTGAACTGAATGTAATAACTGCAATATTTAGGTGCGTCTGCACTGAAGACTGGAGTATAGATGAGAAATACCCAAGCTAAAGAAAAGTGTAAAAGACAGCCTGTATTTGATCTCCCACAGGCAAGTTACATTAGGCTCCTCTGGCATTGCCTTTGCTGCCGTCCTGTCAACCCCTCAGGAAACGGCAATGAAAGCTTGTACTTCATAGCCTTTCATATTCGGCAGATTGAACATTTCTTACACATGGTCACCCGTGATTACCACCTATGGTTACTAGTGAAATTCCAAACACTGCTGTTTTCCTTATTATTCCTCTGTAGTCGGTATGCATTATTGCTCTCCACTTATACATCCCCCAGACTCCGTCACGTGTGGGAAGTGCAGAGCCTGGAGGAGGGACGTGAGAGCAGAAGGGCTTCTCGCTGTCAGCAGTGCCCGGAGACCACAGGAAGATTCCAGTATTTAGGTTACACAAAACAGTTGATCAGCAAGCCAGCCAGCTTTTGATAAAAGATTTTTTTCATGCTAATATTTCATGAGCCATTGCTTTTATGCCCTCTATTTCATAGTAGGAGTTTGCAAGCTTGAGATTTGAAATAAATAGCAATTTTTAAAAAATGTGATTCAAAGAAAATGTCCTTCCTTAAGGCTCTGAAAAGCTACAGGAGGGATAGGCCCCACAGCCCATACTATCAAGAGTAGAACATAACTGTTTACATTTTGTTCAGCAACTGGGAAATTCTGGAAGGGGCTGTGTGGATGAGTGGAGGTGTATATGCATATGTGGATTTTATCATGTCTGATAATTTTTAGTCCTTTAAGGACCTTAGAACTGGGTTGGTGTTGAATTCTTGTAGAGCAGAAAAATAGCAGAGGAAAACAGAACTTTTTCAATATTTTGCCTTCTGTTAGGTTATTCCTTGTGGTGAGGTTGTTCAGGAAGTGCTTAGCCAGAGCTGTTACTGATGTCTTTGATACTAACTCTGCTTCTTTCTTTATTGAGTGGTCAACCTTTGTTTCAGCCTCCTTTGTATCTTTTTTTACTAATAGGTCTTTTAAACATTATACAGTGTCACACAAAAAGAAGAGAGACATTTTGGCAGCTTTAGCCCTGTCTAATGTCACTTGCGCTTAGTTTTGAAGGAAGACAGGCTTCATGGTAGGAAAAAAACATCAAAGCTAACAGTCCTGCAGTGGTACTGACACCTGGTTTTGTGACAAAGTTAGAGTCAAGCCTTAGTTTTAGCTTGTCAATGCTCCCAGTGTGTTGTACAGTGACAACGGAACTATATTGGAAATGAGAGGTATGTGACCACTAGAAGCAAAGAAAGAGATGAAAAGAAGCATCAGTAGAGTTAAATCATATTTAAACTTACAATTCAGGTTGATAGTGCATAGAGAAATACCCCAGAGGAGAACCCCCAGAGTGGGTATTTGTATGCATAATACAAAACAGGAGCTTTGTTAGCCTGATGCAAGGAGAAAGATACACAAAATGTGCGTGGTCTGTAGCTAATAAGGCAGATTTTAACACGATAGTAGGAAATTGGAGTCATATTTAAGTGATTAGAATTGCATGAATAATTTCTGTGTTGCATAAAGTGGTAAATAAGTAAAATCTCCAAATGCAAACTGCTGTGAAAATGTGTATAGACACCTGTTGTTCCAGGTGCCTAAAATGGTTTAACCATTGAATGTCTTAATAACCTTATCATTGCTATTGTTTGCAGAGGTCTCAGTTAGGATCAAGAGCACTAAATCAAAAGCCAGGATACTCTAAGAACAGGTGATTGGCTTTTCAGATGAGCATGACTTAGGAAACGGAACACTAATTAGACAATCCAGTGCATTTCTCCAAGGAAACCTTCAGAAACCTTTCTGAAAACCTTCAGAAAACAGGCACTTTTAAAATGTCCCTTTGTATAACTCAGTTCAGAAACCTGGTTGCAGTTGTAGATCTTGAGACTATAAAAATTAGACACCAAGCTTTTGAAAACATAACCAGCAATTGCATTTTGGTTTTGTTCAAGGACATCTTTGTATATGTGCGATCAGTGGGGTGGTGGTGGTGCAGATTTCAGTTAACAGCTGGAAAGAGGAGGAGAAGAATTGAAGGGAGAAAAGACCTCTGATTTCTGTTATTGGGAAGAAATACCAGCTATGTATCAGACAAGATTTATTAAAGCTGCTATGAAACAGAGTTACTGTTTTGAAGAGAATAACTAATTTCTGACTTGTCTTTTGTATTGTCTTGTGCAAGTTGCATGTGGTTTAGATAGATCCTCTCTGAGCAGCGAGATGGACGGAATGACCTCCCAACACCTCTTTTGTAATATGATAGACTGTTGCTGGTGTGAGGAGTGGTAGAATGGCACGTGAAGATATAACTGCCTTGATGATGAAAATTTATGACAGTTGAGCATAAATGGATTTGAATCTCAGAATACACAATAAAATAGGGAGCAGGTAGTTATTCAGAAATCCAGACAGCGTAGCCCTTGCGTCCCCAGGATGATCATCATTTGCCTGTGCTCTGAGTGGGGATGTAATTCAGAGCTAATGGATCCTTGATCTTTAAGCTTGCGTACCCGCATGCACTGCCATACACTACAGCAAATCTGAACGTAATCTAGCTACACTAGGTTTACACTGTGCTTGAACTAGTCAGGAAAAAATATGTATGGATTTAGCTTAAATTTTTGTCAGCTCAGGTGTTCTGAGGGTGTTATAGACGCAGGACAAAAGAAAATTTTTTTATAGGAGGAAAAGCCACAGGAGGTATAGCGCCTTTATTCACACTGGTGAGAGAAAGAAGAGGTTACTTCTGGATTCTTTGTAAAGATTGTTGCTTGAGTCTCCTTCCAAGGCTTTGGCTACTTGAAGTCATCCCAACAGGGAAGGGTTAGGTCACACAGGCCAGGAGAAGACTGAATGTTAAATGCAGTCCAACAGTTAGGGACAGCTCTGCATTTGATCACCTAAAATTTGCAACTTGGTAAAAGCATCTCTGTGAGGGTTGGGTAGGTACTTTCCCTGGTGTGGAGGAACCCTGCCATAAGTGGGAGAAATCAAGAGTTGTTTTCAGAACAAGAGGCCCAAAGTTCCTATGTTCCCCTTTCCTGTCTATGAAATACAGAGAGATGGAAATACTTAAATGCAGTTGTTAGGATGTTTTAAAAGGAAGCTGGTACCAGGACCTCCTAATAGCTTCTATAGTCCAGTACACAGGTGGATAAAAAGATCCTTTAGCAATAGTATAATTTTCAATTTAATTGTAAGACCTATTTATCTTTTGCATACATTTACTTACAACTCTGCTATAGAATTGATTTACTGTGTTCCTTTTCTGCTTACCATCCTGACTGACACCCAGGTCTGCCTTGCAAACATGCGAAGACAAAAATGTTTCCTAGCAGCTCTTGAAGGAAAACAATTTTAGATCAAATGTTTTACTAAAATATCCTGCATAGCTAAACATATTATTAGGTTAGGGGAAACCTAGGACTGGAAAAGAAATAATACTGTCATTAGTTGAAGAATTTTTGTTGTTAAACAGTCTCAGTGTTTCAAAGTTTCTCACACACATCCTTATAGAAGATGGGTGAATGGTAAAAAGTGCTGTGAAATACCACAAAGGGCATGTGTTACAATAGTACCAGTAACTAAGTTTTAAAAGTGTGTTTTATTTCATTTTAGATGTGAGAAACTGAGGAGAGGAAACTGTAGAAGGTTTATGTGAGTGAAATACCTTCAGTGAAGGAGAACCTGCATTTGGCACAGTATGTTGTCCTTTTTTTTTTTTTGATTTTCCCTATAAAGAGTAGATAAAAATATTTTGAATTATCATAATTCAAAATGAGTGAAAGTAGACTTCAAATTAATGAAGTAAATTTATTATTTCAGATCCTAATCAGTAAACCTTTTACATACAATTCATCATCTTATACTTATTCATGGTTAACAATTGCAGTGACTTTAATTTAAAATGATAAACGGAAGTTGAGATTTGATATTTAGGATACACAAGTTTTAGAGACTGAGATTATCACTGATTTTTGTGCAAATGTATATAAGCATTGGGAATTCACCAAGAAGTTTTGTTATTTCTGGTTTTGGGTATTTCAGTAATGATTGGGAAAATACATAAACACTCCAGCTGCGTTTCATGTCAGATATTTTCCAATAAAGATGTCAAATAAATGGTTTTGAATAACTTCAATATATATTGAAACAACAGGTATAAAGTCAATGAATGTGAGAAGCAACTGGAAATCGGGAAAAAATATAGTGAAGTAATTTCAAGGAAAAAAAAACGGCAGAGGAACATGCCAGCACTGATAATATGCATACTGATGATCATTAAAATAATGAACTGTGCTTCTGTTTTCAGGGTTCATTAAAAACATCTTGAGTATAGAGCCTCTGTCATACTTTTCTTGAGAAACATTGCTGACACATCAGTGCTCTATTTTGCAGGGCTATACTCCTGTACCCTTACAATCTGTTGGCAGTGGCAAGGTTTCTCAGGGAGCTGCTCGTATATGCCACCCTTCACCCTCTGCAAATGGCAGTGCGTGATGGAATTTAATCTCCACATGCTCTCAGATTTCTTTATCTGCAGCACACATGGTTCCAAAGGCTCCAAATGGGCTACTCTAAATAATCAACTTGTTAAAATAAAACAAACGGACTCCAGTGAAGAGTCAGACGTTGATGCTAGCATCATCCTGGTATGCACTCACTTTGACTTTGGAAAAAATGAGCTAAAAAAAAAAAAGGAGATGTATTTCTATCTAATACACCCAAATTCTTCCATGTCTTGCACCTCAAACACAAAAGAGACTAGAAATGTCAAACAAATGACCTGACAATTAGCAGTGTTTCGTCAGTTTCCGAGGTAGGGTGAGCTGTCAGGTGGGCCAGTGGATGTCCTTCAAGGTACCGGTGTTGCTGATAAAACAGTAAGTGCGGTGTCCTGTCCTAGGGCTTAAGTGTCATTGTGTGTTGTGCCTCATACTTGTCTCACATATTTTAAAGTGAGATGCCCAAATCAATGCTGCTCTTCTCTCACATATCTGGGATTTTTACATGATACTGCTTATTATCTGCAATATATATCCAGCTAACAACTTCATTCAGTGGAGGGACCCTGTCTTGTAACTACAGCTGCTTGTAACCCCTGTTTTCACAGGGCAGAAGTATGCTATGTCAGTTGTGAAGTTCCTGCACTTGCTGGTGGGGCTTCTCATCTACATCCCTCTTTTTTTTTTTTCCCTCCAATTCCTAAACAATTGTTTATACATCTAGCATGTGATATACCATACTTTTATACTTTTATCTGATGTTTTGAAGAGTATATCCAGAACATCTGGTATATCCTGGTTTTGTATTAGCTGTAGTAGAGGAGAACAGTATTTGTACTCCCAAGGTTGGCATAGGCAAATGGCAGCATATGGTGTGTGAGCAGTTTCTGTGAAGAGTGACTTTCTGTAAACGAAACCATGAATCTTTCACACCTATGGACACACACTAAATGCCAGGTATTGAGTGTTCTTGTTGGTGTTCACTAATCTGCATGTGTAGCCACCTGTGTTATTTTCTCATGGGATTTCATTTTGATTTCCAGCAATTTTAGTTCATCAGATCTCTTTCCTTGTAGGATTTTGGATTCCTTGAAATGAGCATATTTGAACACTGTGCACTCTCTGCTGTGTTTGAGGGCTGGGTGCCTTTCTTTTTGGTCAGTAAACTTTACCAAGGTTTAGTTGTCCACTGTCCAATCATTTTCTCTGAGAAATTTGATTCTGTTTGTCATTGAGGTTTCTAAAATTTCTGATATCAATTATTTGCTCTTTAGCTTTATATTCGCTGTGTTTGTACTTTGTGCTTATATTTTCTGTTTGAATCATTATTGATATGTTTCCTTTTTTTTCCGGCATCAAGAACATTATTTGGAGCAAATTTCCTTGACAGAGTATATTCTCATACTTAGCCACTTTGCCTGAATTAAAAGGAAATACTGGAAATAGCAAATTCTTTAGAACAAGCCTCTCTAAAGATACAATTCCCAAATCCCAGCCTCCAGTCACTCATATCTGTAACTCCTCTGCTTCTGTTAGACTAGAGAAAGCAAAGCAGAAAGATTGGACACAAAGAACAAAGTATTCCTGGATTTTGTTTTTTCTTCCTTTGTTTTGTTTTACTTTCATCTAAAAATATAAATGTCTTCCTTTTATGTGGGTTGTATTCATGGCAGCTGAGGACCTTAGTTAGTTCAGACTTATGCCAAAGGGATCAAATCAAGTTCTATGTGGAGGGGACAAGAATTTCTTTAGGTCAGAGATGAAAATCTGTTTGTAACCTGCAGTCTAAGAACAGGAAGAAAAGTTTCTAGACATCCGTGAGGACTACCACCTCAAAAGCATATTCAGTATAAGGAAAGACTTCAAGGACTTGAAAAGGAGATTTATCAGTTTAAAAAAAACCAAAGAAGTGGTATTTTTGTTGTTGGAAAATTTTGATCTCCAAAGCAAATCAAAGAGAAACAAACTTCAGCCCTGTACATCCAGAGAAAGCAAGGTGAGCAATGGATAAGTTGGAAGTGGGTGGAGGTAAATGTAATTCGAAATGTCCAAAGCACAACACATTCCATAGACGATTCTGTCTATCTGTAGACCTACTGTATTTGGACTTCAGAAAGTACTTGTTACGTTCTCACATGGGGAGTTACTAATAAAACTACAAAAGGTATTGATTGAGTATTGTTCAGGGAGTAGGAAGCTGGCTGGAGCAGCGATAGCAGCGGTGTGATAGGAACTGAACTTCCAGAGGTTGTTTGCAAATAGAGAAAATAGTCCATTAACTGTGGAAGTTATATGCAGGTCATCACAGAAGTGAACTTTTACAAACAGCCTTTCAGGAGGGGCTGGGGAAAGCATAGGCACAGAAAATGTTCTTGTGTTTTAATATATAGCTTGATAAAATTAGGAAGTGTTTAGCTGATGACTGTTGAGTAGTGGCAGGGGACTGCACAGGGAGTCCTGGGAGGTCTGTTCCAATCCTTTATTCCCTGCCTGTCCACTTTGGGATGATGCATTGGCTGTTCCTGTTTACAGGCACTTGGCAGTCTTTTACGCTCTGTCACACACAGTGCCTTACCCTGAGAACAGCAGGAAAAATGGAGGGATGATGTTCTCATTGTGCTGAACTGGAAATATATTTAAAAGGTAACAACTCTTTTGATTAACAAAAAAAAAAAAAAAAAGGCAAAAAAACCCCACCAACCACCTCACAAGAAAAGAAACATATTACATTTAGAATACGCCTTTCCCTGTATCCAAATAGGCTTTTTTTCATTTCAGGAACAATTTGATTCAGAGAACACAGAACTTCCAAAAACATGAAGACAATGTAGGCCTGAACTCAATTTCCATGGAAGTTAATGGAAAAATTTCTGGGAACATTTTGTCAGATCCTAGAAAAGTGAAAATGATAAGATAAAATAGGGCAGCTCAGTAATCCCACTGGGGGAAGATTATAATCTCTGTAAAGATAAGGGTATTCATTTTCACTTACATTTGTTTTATGAAATGCATTGAATCTGTTTCTTACTTGGTGTCACATGTGATAGTCAGATATACTGGGGAAGAGCAAGAGCTTCACATAGCTGTCGATAGAGTTCAGAAAATTCATATGTATTCTGTTTTAAGAAAAATGACTCATAGATTATTTTTTCCGTTTCTAGAAATATCAGAGAATAGAAAAGTGGCATACTTCAATATTTTGTGTACATACTGAACCGTATTTTTAGGCAGCAATAGAAGAACTGTATTATGGACTCACTGTGTGCCAAAGTTATGTATAGTTGTAAGATGTATGGCTTTCCTCAGTATGACATTTTTCCCCTCAGTATCAGCCAAATGCCAGTATCTCTTCCTATCAAAAGGTCATTCTTCATATACAGAGGTGCGAGATGGAGCTTAGGGTAGAGAAGATTAAGCAGCTTTGTCTTCTATTGTCCTCCAAACCAGAAAACACGGAGCTGCAGCCTGTCCTTTCGAGTTGTGTTCTCTACAGAGGTGTGCAGCCATTCACAGCAGTAGTGGGCATGGCTTCCTTCTGTTACTGAGGTCCTGTTTTTAGCCACCCATTTGGAGTAGAAGATGTAATTGCTTGTAGGTTAGTTCATTTCAAAACCTCAACACATGACCTCTTGTTTTTCAGTCAGTTGCTTTTTCTAAAAGCATTCACATTAATCTGACCCTTCTCCAGGGTTTGGTTCATGTCAATACGATTTGCACTTGATCTCCCTCTTTTGCCTTGCTAGGAGCCAGCTCCTAATCTTTTGTTATATGACTCACTCTACAAAGCTCTGAATACTTTTGCTTGTCCTTTGCTGCACTTGCAAAGTCTTTGCAATGTTCTTTTGATCATTGTTGTTTTTAGTAGGCTAAAATATTATGTTATTGACACATATTCTTCTGCTGCGAGAAGTCATATGTGCGAGTCATTTCAGAAAACTAGAGACTCCAATTAGGCGTACGCAGTGAGACACTATTTTCTCTCCATTTATCTTTGCTATTTGACACTAAATTTATAATGGAGATTTTGTTCCTGCTTCTACTGTTTAACTGCAGTACAGTTAAATTGGGGAAGGATTTTCTTTTGTCTTTCATGTGTTAACAGCTCTGAGAAGATTTAAAGGGAAGTTTTCCCTTGCACAGTTGTGCTTATTCATGTCTTTATATTATCATTGTTATGGTTTTCCATTCTGTATCTTTTATTTGCTCTTTGGTGTGGTCTCTAGCCCACTCCCTGCAAAGATCACTTGTTTTTACTGTTACGGAGTTTCTTATAGAAGTAGGTATTTGTAAATTGTCTCTTTATACGGTCCTAACCTTTACTCATGTCTGGGATTCAAGGGTTACGTTCTTTTGCTCCCCAGTAGATTTCTCATGAGAATTTTTGCAAGTCACTGTGTTTGATGTAATGTTGCTTTAGACTTACTTAAACTTTAAATTCTTGTGTTATGATGCTAGGCCTTCAGATTATTTTTCATGTGATACATAGAATCATAGAATGGTTTGGGTTGGAAGGGACCTTAAAGGTCATCTAGTTCCAACTCCATTGCCATGGGCAGGGACACCTTCCACTAGACCAGGTTGCTCAAAGCCCCATCCAGCCTGGCCTCGAACACTTCCAGGGATGGGGCATCCACAGCCTCTCTGGGGAACCTATTCCAGTGCCTCACCACCCTCACAGTAAAGAACTTCTTCCTTATATCTAATCTACATTTACCCTCTCTCAATTTAAAGCCATTACCCCATGTCCCACCGCTACATGCCCTTGTAAAAAGTCCCTCCCCATCTTTCCTGTAGGCCCCCTTTAGGAACTGGAAGGCTACTATAAGGTCTTCTCAGAGCTTTCTCTTCTCCAGGCTGGACAACCTCAACTCTCTCAGCCTGTCCTTATAGGGGGGGTGCTCCAGCCCTCTGATCATTTTTGTGGCCCTCCTCTGGACTCCCTCCAACAGGGCTGTGTCATTTTTTATGATAGGGGCCCCAGAGCTGAATGCAGTACTCCAGGTGGGGTCTCATAAGAGATGGAGTAGAGGGGGAGATTCACCTCTCTCAGCCTGCCGGTCATGCTTCTTTTGATGCAGCCCAGGATGCCATTGGCTTTCTGGGCTGCAAATGCACTTGCTGGGTCATGTTGAGTTTCTCTTCAAGCAACACTCCTGAGTTCTCCGAAGAGCTGCTCTCAACCCACTCATTGCCCAGCCTGTATTTGTGTTTGGGATTGCCTCAGCCCACGTGCAGGACCTTGCACTTGACCTTGTCGAACTTCATGACGTTCACATGGGCTCACCAATCAAACCTGTCAAGGTCTTTCTGGATGGCATTGCTTCCTTCCAGCATGTTGACCACACCACGCAGCCTGGTGTCATTGGCAAACTTGCTGAGGGTGCACTCAATCCCACTGCCAATGTCACCGACAAAGATGTTAAACAGCACCAGTCCCAGCACCAACCCCTGAGGAATGCCACTCATCACTGGTCACCACTTAGACATTGAGCCATTGACTGCAACTCTTTCAGTGTGACCATCCAGCAAATTCCTTATCCACCAAGTGGTCCATCTGTCAAATCCATGTCTCTCCAATTTAGAGACAAGGATGTTGTGCAGGACAGTGTCAAACGCTTTGCACAAGTCCGGGTAGATGATGTCCATTGGTCTTACCTTATCCACCAATGCTGTAACCCCGTCATAGAAGGCCACCAAATTTGTCAGGCTCGATTTGCCCTTAGTGAAGCCATGTTGGTTGTCACCAATCACCTCCTTATTTTTCCATGTGCCCTGTCATAGTTTCCAGGAGAATCCACTCCATGATCTTGCCAGGCACAGAGGTGAGACTGACTGGCCTGTAGTTCCACAGGTCTTCCTTTTTTCCCTGTATGAAAAATATGTATTCAGTAAGGCATAAAATTACTCAAAGAAGGTCGGTTATAGAGTGTGTTGGCCTGGGATGTTAGATGAGTTTCACATTATAAAATTTGAAATAGCATATGTAAAGACTATATTTAATAATGTGTACTATCATACACTTTAAAGTCATTGGGGGATTTGTAGGAATTGAGGCACTCTAATACAAAGTTGATTTTCTCTGAAGGGAAAAGATGTAGTCCGTGTTATATCATGTCTTTTATTTCTTCATTATTTACATGAGCAATGGCAGTCTTTTACCTAGAGGAAGAAGGTATTTGGTAAAGGTACTTCATAAAGTTTGTGAGTTCTGGTTATGTGGTATGCCTTTTATTTATGATAGAGATCAGATTAGCTACCTCCCTTTGAATCTTTCTTTTTTATGATTGTGTCTCCATTAATCACATTCTTTTGGGGAGAGGTGAAAATTACTTCTTAGAGTGACTGTCCCTTGAAGGTAGTAGTTATAAACAACCTACTCAGCTTGTTTTCCTCAGTTATGGGAGTTACCTTGTCTTTTTCTCATTGACTGTCTGCAATTAAAACCAAAATGGACAGCTGAGAGCTGTATTTGCAGGTCAGGAAAATGAACTGCCTCCCCTGGGGACACTGTGGGTTTAGTTGGATAGTAACTGCTATCAAGGTTATTAAAGATTAGAGGGGTTTTGTATAACTGAATTTTGCAGTTTATGGCAACACATATGCCAGCAGTGGGTTGTGCCTACTTTGCTGAATTGTAGACTGTTTGCTTAATTTCATATGTCTGAAGTTTATAAAGGTTGTGAAATGTATTGCTATTTTATTAAAAAAATATATAGACTGAGAAAATGGCAAAAGGAAAATAAACTTGACTCCTGTTCAGCTTTTGCCTCCTCTCAGGACCTTTATCTTACCCATGTGCTTGGATTTTTAGAGCCGGATAAATAGAGAAGTTTCTCTTACTGCCTTAATGTCCTCACTCTGTGTGCCCTCTATGACTGTTCCCTTACAGGATGTTGTTGGAAAATACCTAGGCCGAAGTCATATTCTGTTCTTCCTTCTCTGGAGCGAGTGTTTTCATATAGAAAATGAGGCTGAGATGGTTTGATACTTTATTTTGTAAGAAAAGGCAAGTAAACAGTCAGTTTCCAGTACCATGATCCGCTGTTACAGAATAGAGGAACCCAACTGATAAGAATTTATTATAGAAAGGACATTTAAGCTGGCTCATTAGGATAAGTCTAAACTACATGAAAGCATGTGTTTCGTAGCAGTTGACTCAGCTTCAGAATCCTTTTGGAAGACCCCTCTGTGCTAGCATTCATGCAAAGCTATGTAATAATTTAAGGACAAAAGTATTTAGATTAGTTTCACAAAACCAGTCTTCACAGAAAGCAAGTTCTCTGAAGAAAGCTGTTCTATTATGCACTTAAGTATCTATGACATTAATCATTATGTCATTAATATTATGACAATAGTTTTTATCATCATTTCATCTTTTTTAATCTCTGTGCTGCAAGATGCAAAAATTAAAAACAATCTGTTAGACTCACTGTTTTCTAGTATATCTTCAGAGATGGTTGATTTTTATATGATATGCAGAATTCAGTTCTGTCAATTAATTAATACCAGATTTGTGAGCAAGTTTAGTTGTCTTCTCATTCTCGGTTTATCACACAGTGTCGTGTTTCTCCATGTTGCAATTCTTTTTAGTTTAGGCCCTTGCCTTTTCCTACTCTGTCAGGTGTTCTCAGTGGAAGATTAAAATTGTGGTTTGCTTTCTGTTGACTGGACAGTGTGAACTTGTTATCTTTGGGTCCTCCAGCTGCCATTGTGGTATTAGTTGGGTTGAATTACCCTGGCATTAGCTGTGGTATCCTTACACAGTTGTAGCTTTTGTATTTGAAGGATATGGGAGGGCTGAAAGAGAAGGGTTAAGTAACTGCTGTTCTGCCTGACTCCCTATCTGTGTGGTCGAACGACATGGCTAGAGAAAGTCTGTACATCTGTCTTGAGCTCCTCACAGGGCAAATGGGGCATTTTCAGTGAGCACGGATCTTCTCCTGACTGATGGTAATTAAGTGGCAGATGGGTTTGTTTATGGGCTTAAAAATGGTTAAATAAAAGCATAGTGTTAAAAGGGTGATGTTATCAAGGACAAAGAGTTTATAAAATTTAACAGATGTGGGGTTTAATTGTGTGGCACCAGCTTAGAGCTTTACTGGAGGACATTTGTAGATAATACTAAGGCAAATGAGTGTATGCATTGTAAGCATATGGGTGTAGAGATAAGGCTCGATTTGCATATTTCTTTCATTTTAGTTTCCTTGTTTTCAAAAGTTGCATCTGAGGACAAGAGCAACACTGCTTTTGTATCGGCTAAGTTACTTGCCATTTGCTTTTAAAGTTTTTTCATAGAAATAGAAAACCTGTTTGAGGGATGGAATGACTATTTAAGCAATTGCATTTACAATGACGGTTTTCAGTAGAGATGTGACTGTAGCTGAGTGAAAAATCACATCCGAGTCTGGCTGCTTCCTTTTGATAGAGCACTGTTCCTTGCAGCAGGGTGCAGTTGTCTGCAACATGCAACTCCAGTTTCCCAGTCTACATCCTCCTTATCTTACTAAGCTTGTAAGCATTCTTGGATGACCACTCTGTGCAAATTGGCTGCTCACTATCTGGTGTCCTTTGCTCCTGTGTACGTGTCTCAGCAGAAGCAGTGCATGGAGACCCTCAGACTTCAACGCTAAGTCCTCTGGGCTGTGTAGTGGCCAAGGGCCCAACTCCTTTCTATGCCTTCAAACCAGCTTCCTTTCAAATCAGAGCATTTCCAGCATAGTCAACCCCCGCCAGTTGCTTCCCTTGCCCTTCCTGTTGACTGCTTATCCTTTCTCTTTACTATCAGCCAGTTTCCTCAGGACCCACATAGTTCACACGTATCTTAGTATATTTATTTCCTGGCCATCCAAGAGGAAAATGGAATTTTTCTTTGAAATCAGTGCAGATCCTGCCTTGGGTACAGGAAGAAGACAACAGATCAGACTTTGCGTAATCCACAGTGCAGGATAGGTCAGGACCGTGCAGTGTAAGGCTGCCGTGGAGTGAGGCTGTCAGTTAGCTAAGGAGACAAACACAGACCAGTTCCCAGACGAGATGGAGTAGGCATGTAGGCTCCATGAGGAACAAAAATATTGTTACTCCTCACAAATCCTAAGCATTAAATGTGTGTCTGACTGTAGAGCTTAAATTGTTCTCATACTATGTTTAAATAGCTTGTTTCCTAAATGCATAGCAAGTGCTGTCCTCTGGGAGAGGAAACCAACAAATGGGTGAGTTGCTTTCATAAAAAGTTCTCGGTCTTCATGTTCGATGCAGATCAAAAGCCTCCATGCCATGTTGCTCAATTTAAAAGGATGACAAAAGAGATGAGGAATAACAAAGTTTTGCTCCAAATTGTGTTCCAGAATTATCCAGATACTTTCATTTACTTCTCTTTGAACAGTGCCTCCAAATGTGAAAAGGGATTTTATAGCTGATGCAAATAAAAAAGGGAGAAGGAAACAAAGCATGAATGTGCTGGATAGCATGAAAGGCCTTGTCCTTGACATTGTTGCAATTGATAGAAGACAAAAGTAAGATGCTAATAAAGGTGGGTCGCAGTTATGCTGGGAGTAACATGAAGGAAGAGTGTGAAATTAAGCTGTAACTGTGAGCTGAGCTATTTGAAGTGGTACCTCTCAGAGACTGACACCCCACTGCAGGGGAAGAAGTACTTAAGAGAGTGTGTATTAAAAAGGAAAAAAAAAAAGTAATCTGTACTGTGTAGATGAAGTATACGTTGTTGCGCTATTACACGTGCTCTTCTGAAGATATACATATCTAACAAAGCTTACAGAGTGCGCCAGGAAAAAGAAAGATTTACTACCAATTTAATATGACATATGGCCACCTGTCACTTCTCTGAAAATTTACACGTTAGTTAACGGATAAAACTGTCATACTTAGCTTTTAACATTAAAAGCATGGTCTTTAGGAAAAGAGCATACTCTCACAAATTGCAGACAGTCTAAGAATAAGATCTCAAGATTTTATGTGATTTGGCATATATAGTAAGTTGAGTTGTCTAATAAAGCGTAGCAATTCATCATCTACTTTGGAAGTCTGAAGTTTAGTAGGTAGTCATATAGTATGTCTTTTGGTGTCTAGACTACCTCAGGAAAAAAAAATCATGGATTTTGGAGGGGCAAGGGGATTATGGCTTGATTTATTTGGCAACAAAATTGACTATAAAACTGCTTTTACTATGCTCAGGGGACCAAGGCATAGAGATGTCATATTGAGTAATAACATCAGGATAATATCAAGGTCTTTGGTCATCTCACTGATTTCACACAGGCGAAGCCACAGATATAAAACACTTGATACCGGAGGAATAGGACATTTCATGTGGATAATAAACACCTAGGAAAATTAATGATCTGTCTGGCTAAAAAGATAAGCCCTGAGTCACAGTAAGTGAGAGCACTGGAGGGAGAGCCAGCTACATGCATTTAACTGTTTTAGTGCTGTCCAAAGTATCACTTATCAGGTAAAATGTGGTTTGTGCGTAATATATTCCTATGTAAGAGCCAGTGCTGCACCAAAGGAATGCCCTGCAGTCTGCTGAGTGCTGCCTAATTGCCATAGTTAATGAAAAAAGTGCATTTGTTATAAGCATCCCTTTTCCCTAGTACACATTTTAATGCCAAAGTTAGAAATGAGGTTTTTATAACCGCTGGTACCTAGCGGCATGTGTCCAAACCCATCTGTGGTCAGTAATACACTGAGAACCTACTTACAAAGTGATCAGTAATTGAGGTTCCCTAATTTTTGTTCGGCTCCACGGTGAGGGGTGCAGGATTTTACGGCAGAGTCACGGTGAGGTTGAGCTTGTCTGGAGCCATGGGCACTCAGACCCTGGCAGATCAAACCCTCGTTACCCCACTCGTGCTGTGTTGGAAGTGTGCAGCATTTGGACGCACCACCCCTTAGGATGTAGTGCCAGCAGAACCCATCGTTGTTACTGCCACTAATAAATTTAAAAGAGACTTTAACAAAATCTATCCTAAAGGAAAAGGCAATTCAGATTGTGGTTTCACTCAGCTGGGTTTGTTTCTTGTTTGGTTTGGTTGTTTTTTTTTATTTTTTTGACATTCTTTGCTGCCCTGCTTTGCAGCAGATCTTAGCTCATGGTTTTATGCGGGCTCTCCCCATGTCCAGTGGGATTGTATTCAGCGAAGCATTCAAATGTACACTTAACTGCAAGCACACACTAGAATCCTGCTAAAGACAGAACTGAATGAACTAATAAGCACATGGTAGAGTAGGGAGGACATGGAGTGTGTGCCCTGAGCACTGTTAAATATCCGCTCAAGTAATCTGCTAACCTGACAGGATATTTTACAGTATAAACTGAACTAAGTGTGAGGTGGAGAAAGGGCAATTTGCAAGTCTTGCCAGAAAATGTGTAGTTTTTTCTCCTATGCAAAGAAGATTATATTAGCACTATAGGACACAACGCGCGCAGGAGAAAAACAGAACAAACTTCTCTGTGGGTACAAAGCATACTGCAGGCAAGCAGCTTTAAATGGTATGTTTTTTCAAGCAGATATGTCAACTTCTTTGATCCTCATATGCAAAGTGCAGAAAATGAAACACTGAGGTTGGAGGGAAGAGAAAGGAGAGGGAAGGTGGCAGACACTGGGCTTGGCATGTGATCAGCAAAACACAGTGTGAAGGAGATAGATCACTGCTCCTTTTGCACTGCAGATCCATGGCACTTGAGTAAGATGTGGAAGTAACGCAAATATTTAGCTGTTACACCATGGCTTTTTCCTCCTATTCCTTACGGCAACCAAAATTCGTTTAAATGGCTTTAAATGGCCTTGTAGTAGACGTGGGTATGTCTTCTCCAGTAAAAATTTTAGATTCATTTTAAAAGAGAAAAAAAATCCATAAGCAGTTACAAACAACCTCCTGAGGCTTGGAGTGAATCAGTGAATAATGAACCAATCCTAGGGAGATAGGGCCAAAGTATGGACCCAGCAGAGGAGAGGGAAGATGACAGAACTGGTGTGCATGCACACTCTCCCTCAACATGAAATGTATACAGATTCCTACCCTCATTAAAAATAAAAAGGGTTGAACCAAACTTTAATGTCACGTGGGTGGGGAGAATGCCATAAGCAGAGATTTTTCAGATCCAAACACAATTTTATCTTAGTAGGTAGGAAGTTTTGGAAGAAAAAAGCAAAAGATAACAAGAGTCGGTGTAGAAATGCAACCTGTACTCACTGTCAATTGCACTCTAATTTATGGCATGTATTTTACCAGAAATGTGTGAATTTAGATTTTAAGAAAAGTTTCTATGAGGTTTGTCCATTCTGATATTCCTAATACTGCATTCTGTAGAAGGCAAAGTTGTAAACTACTCCAATATTTGCATTTTTAATACCTCATTACATTTTATGAGTTACAGTTAATGCTTTCACATTTTTTATCGTTTTATTTGGTCTGTACATGCATAGCTGTAACGGCAAAATTGCAATCTACAGCTGTTGTCTCACAGAGAAACTTTTCAAGAATAGCCAGTAACTGTTATCCCAAACCTCTAATTATAAAATTTATATCAAATTGCTAGCAAATATGTGTACCATATAAATGATAGATTGTGGTGGGGTGTGAATACAAACAAGTGATGAAAACACCAATGCATCTTGTCAATAGACTGTTTTAAAAGGAAATATTTATAATCAAGCACACATGCATACATATAAAAGTGAAAATTTTCACAAAATTTAGTAGTACGGAAGTATTCCATTGTCAAGGGATCAGAGAAAATTAGAATTCCCAGAGGAAGTGGAGATGCGCTGCTGTGATTAAGTATTTGTGCCTGACAAATGCAGTACAAAGCTGCATGCAGTGCTTCTTAGATGTGTATTCCTTATTGTGCTGCACCTTTTCTGCACAACCTGTGTATGCATTGCAGTGTTAGTTTATAAAACAGAAGAAGAAAAAAATCTGTTGTCTTTATACATGGTTTTGAGGAAGTTTTAGTATATAAGGGCTTGAACCGAACTCTCAAAGATTGTTTAAGAAAGAAAATAGTAGACTGGGCGAATCAGGAAGATATGTAGTAACCAGGGAGGGAAAGGCAATTTATGATCCAGAGAGACCTCCGTTGGTAGAAGAAAAAAGTAAAACACAGATAGAGCTCTGGCAAATTTCCACTCTAGGAACAGCAAATAAGATGGCTTTTGGACAAGAAAAGAGAAATAAGATAGTCTCCCCTATCAAATAAAGCAATCTATTGCTAGCTGGTTTCCACTGGCTTTAACAAAGGAGCAAACTCAAAACCAAACAGACTTACCAAAAAATTCAAGGACATAAGAGGAGGAGGATGTAGGATGCTCATATTTAGTCAAGACAAGTCAGTCAGTCAGTCATGCTGCATGTATGTGAACTCAGTTGGAGGGGTACATGCGAGTTCCTGATCTGCTTCTCTTGGCAAGTAACCAGATTTAGCAACTGGATATTTTTTCTTTATTTTGTTAAGTGCCAGATCACGGTAAATCATTTTTCACTGTAGAGATTTGCTTTCAAAAAATGTATAAATGCTAATTGGCCTTAGAGTTTACTGAAGTACTTGAAGATGGACTATTGAGAGTGATTTACTAGATTTGCTGGAGTAATTCAAATTCCAGCAATGCTCTTCAAAAGTTTCTGTAGTGCATAATCTGCTATTGTTTCATTTATTTGTATTCTTCTAGAAAACCTTTGGTGATTTTTGAGATCGTTCAGCTCCTTCGTTAATTGGGGAGGAAAAAAGCTTTTGCCATTAGCATTTGATTAATTTTGCAGCAATATAGAAGATGAAGCAAAAAGAATTACATTATTGTGTAGAACTATAAAAGAGAGCACCCATTTCTTCTATAGCTTTCCATGGAGCATGGTAAAAGGGTTGAATCATAATACCAGGAAAAAAAAAAGGCTTCCCTCTGTAAAGCTGTATGTACATAACATTTTCTTATCTCTTGATTTGACTGTGACTCCTGAAACAGCATTTTCAGAAGTAACCGTGTCTCAATAGTATATGTGGTTTAGGTTGTTAGATCTAAGATTACATGATGGAATAAAGACCTAATTGTTCTTAAATGCCTACTACAGCAATAATTAAATATACTGTATAGATAAAATTTCAGTTGTGTCCCAAGGCTCCATTCTTTAGTGCTTTTAATGCCAAACATAACTAGAACAAGGAGATGGGATTTCTTTTCTAGCTGTGACGAGGTGAAACGGCTGAAGGATGAAGCCGGTTGGTGTAGTCTGTGCTTTCAGACTTGGACCTTTCCTAAGCAACATAGATTTCCTCCTTGCAAACTTCTTGTCACCACAGTGGTAGTGGGTAATAACTGCTTTAAAAAAGATAGTATGTTTTTCAGGTCGCTTTAAAAGTTAAATGAGATGCATTCATTATGTTACGGTTTACAAATTTAAGAACTAAAGCCATATTCTCTTCAAACTAAGCCTTTTTGTTGTGCTAGGTGTATACTTCCTTGTATATCTATGAATTCAATTTTCACCCAGTTTTCTATTTTTTTAAAAAAAAGAAAATAAAGATTAAGAGTCACTTAAAATTACATGCAAAGAAATGAACTGTAAATCTTTGATATTACAGTGAATGAAGAAGATTACCAAATGGCCAGCTTAGACAATTTTTATAAAGCTATATTTACGTGGTTGTTGCAGAGACTGCAACTGCCAGCAGAAGGATTCTGAAATGCTCATTTGTTTCTTTAGACTGAAAGTAATGCTTTACATAGGATGGTTGAGTTCTCCAAGAAATTCCTGCAGTTAGCAAGGTCAATGAGACTTTTCCAGTTGAGAAAAGAAGGAATCTTCAGTGCGTCTGGACAGTATATTCAGGAAAATGCAGTTCCCTCTGCTTAAAATTTGTCAGATTTCGGAGTGCTTTGAATCTGAAAGGGAGTAGCTACATCTTCAGCTGGTTTAAATCACTGAATAGGCACTCAACTCAGTCCAGCTTTCTTAATTTTACGTTAGGTAACCTTTGCAATTCCTTATATTATAGTAATTTAGTTCCGGAGGAAAATTGTGTTTTAATAGACCAGGTAGAGAATAATCAATTGCTCGCTAGTCTGCCTTGGACTCACTGTATTAGAGTAGGGATAACCTACTGGGCCACAGAGCAATAGAGGTTATCTAATGTTTTCTGCCGTTTATTATCCATTAGCAGTCACAGGTTAGGGTCAGTAGTGTACAAACACAGATCTGAGAAACTCAGAAGAGTTTACAGTCTAAGACCAGAGATGAGAAGTGAATTCAAGAAACTTCAGGATGGTGTTCATTGCTGTGATAGGCAGCAGTCTCAGCAGCCAGCACCTGCCTGACGGTATTTGCAGACTCCCTGACAATGGAGATTTTTAGGAGGGTTTTGATCTCTCTGACTCTATACTAAATATCACTGTGAAGAAGCTTATATTGCCAAATTGTTCATGATATATTTACCTTCCAGTGTCTTCAGTTTTCAGGTCTGGCAGAAGCTTTCATGAAACTTGAGTTAATTTCAAATACATTATTTCTAATTTGGTACTATAGAGTCAGTATTAATACTTCATGTGCTACATGATAAAGGTCTTTAGTTACCACAATTTGACTGATGGTATGCACATGTTAGGCAGAGATGCAGCTAGGCGAATAACTTTCTGCTTCTCAGAGACTATATTAATTTCCAGTAGGTAGTATTTTCAATATTTATGTCTCTGCAGAAATAAATCATACCACTTTATTCGGCAGAACCTCAGTGTGAAGTCAATCTCACAAACAGCAGCAGCAAAACAAATGCATCATCCATAGAGACGCCAAGCAATGGAAGCAACAGCAAAACTGCACAGCTTTAGACAGAATCCAGCCCTGAGATTAAATGGGTTTCTGCAATGTGTAAATGTTGCCCTAGATTTTTGTTAGTCAAGTCCTTGGGATTTTTCTTTCCTCCCATGATTTCATTAGACGCTCTGATTCCAATAAAGAGTATTTTGTTTCACTCACACAGACACTCAGTGAGTGTGCCATACTTCATTTCAACAGAAAAACCAGTATTTTGTTTGGGTGTGTTAGGCTTGCATACATGATTAGCTTGAGCTAAAGCTACATGTACAGTCAAACACAGTTCCCAGTTCTAAAGTTTATTAAACTGGATTTACAATGCTATAATCTTGAGAAATCATTTCTGATCCTCACTGAGCATACAGCTGTATTATCTTGTAGAGGTGTGTGATTACAGCCTGCACAGGCAAGCTTTTATGCTTCTCACTGAATAACCTGCAACCGTATGAAGTTCAGGCAGGCTGAACTTAAAGACTGCTGTTACAGCTGTATTGGCCTTATGGTCAACAGCAGCAAATTCAAACCTACTACCAACATCTACCTGCATTGTGAATTTTAGTGCAGACATCCTAAAATAGCAGTAAGGTTGGATCCTAATTGCGGATACATAAGCAGGCTGGGATCCTTTCCTTGTGGTAGGACCTTATCTATGCTGTTGGACTGTCAGAGACAGGTAATTGCTGGGGTGTTCAGGTCTTACCCAGAACCCCAGCAGAATGGGGCATTTGTTTCTGTTGTTACTTCGAGAGGGACTCGGTTACTTTCCAGGCCATTTTGAGGAATGATACGCATCACTTGGTGCCTTACTGGCAGAAAGAACTGGTTACATTACTGGCAATGACCTTCACGTACAAGAACATCTAACTTGCACCTCCTTTAAAATATGCCTTTGGATCGTCTAAAAAAAAGCTAGTGTGTGTCAAGCAAAGAACCTACAGTGAAGAGATTAACCAGGAGAGGTGAAGCAGTCCCTGTCAGGCGCAGCATGTTTTTCTTCCAAATGTCACCCTTATGCTGTAGTGCAGGGTGGGGTTATGCTTGTTTTCTGCTGTTCTCTAAGTAAAGGCTGAAACATCCTATCTAGACTTATTAGTTCAGTCAAGATAAAGTTGCCCATCAGTGGAAATGTTTCTTTGCTTCCTGCATCCAGGCAGGGTTTCTCCTGCAATTTTGGCGTTGTCTTTCAAGTCAAAAGTTCTTCATTCCTAATGTATATCTCAGTTTGTATGTCTGCTTATTCCAGCATTCATATGATTATTCCCAGCATGTTTCCACAAAACAAACTGGTTTACTGAAAGCTAGCATTTCTGCAGTTAGCTATAATAAAGGGAGTTTTGCTTCGGCTTGCCACAGGATTACTTCAAGCAATCTCAGAATTCTTTTTGTATTGTTTAGATATTTATTTTAAAATAATAGACCCACTTCCAGTAAGTTGACTTACTGTTTTCTCTAACAGTGAGTTAGAATTTCACTAACAGACTGCCTTTTCCTCTTCTCTAATTGACATGTGTTTAAATTAAAAACTGGATTCATTCTTGTTAACAGCATTTCAAAGATATGCATATACACTATGATTATACAAGCAGTAATGTACAGCATTTTTAATTGTCTAGAAAACTGAAATTCCAGTCTTTCAAAACAGATAAAACCCTTGAAAACATGAACCATAAAGGTTTAGAAACAAGAACATAAAGCAATAAAAATGTATAATTAAATAAACAGCACTTGTAGAATAATTTCATATTTGAGCCAGGGTATCATAATTTTTAAAGACTGGTGAGCTTTGATCCTAGAAGGCGTTTTGCATACACTAAGTAAATCTTTCCCTCTTATTTAGGAAATACTGGGACTTGCTCTGCATGAGATGTCCAAGCATGTAATTGAGCTGTAGTCACTTCCCCATGTTTTCCAGGTCAGGGGCCTGAGCCCCCCAGGCTTCCTGGGCTTCTGATGGAGTGAAATAAGATCTTTCAGAGCATTGTTCAAAGTGGGAGCCTGACTTACATTAGGGTGGGATTAGTGTTAGCGGCTGAAAAGCAGTGGGACAAGATAATTTAGATGGAGATTCTTCAACATATTTTTATTGTGATGTAGGGATTGAGGATGGTAATTCCTCTTGCCATCACTTTGTGGTGTCTCCATTCCTCAAGGTGGTTGGAGCAGCTGAGTACCTACTGATGATGATGATGAGGAGGAGATATTGTGTAGAGTATGACTTGCATAATGTGTACCATAAGCACGAAGGCCTTTTAATGTGCTGGGTGAGCTCTTACATAGGAAAGAAGGCGAGGAGCACTGCTGGGCTTCAAGAAGAGCAGGGCAGATATCTCTGGTGTCTGTCAGACAGCAGGACATTAAATAAAGCACCTTGCTGCTTTTTTCAGTGGTGCTTGGATTTCTCAGGTGGCATATAATCTGTGTAAAATGTTGCACAGGGCATACATAGATTATTCAAGAGAGATGTGTCTCTGCTTTTGAAATGTTATAAACTGATTAATCTGAAAAAGTGATACTTAGGATTTTTTGAGTGCCGTGGTTGTAATCACAATCTTTGTAATTATATGAAGTACAGAAAAAACCCCCATAGCTCTGTGTTAGTGAATTAAAGTTTAAAACTGCAATGCTCAAAGAATCAAGTCTCGAAGTGCAAAACTCCCATAAGAAGTTAAAAGCAGAACTGAAATTATAGAAGGTCAGAGGCAATGCAATCTCTTGCAGTTTTTTCTACACGTCATTTACTTTCCTTGATATATAGTCTATGCTTTCAAATGAGTTTTCCCCATGCCAGTTTTTAAAGAGAGAAGTTTATTTTCTCATCATGAAATTAAGTTTGAAGCATTTTCTGCTTGCTAATGAGATGAAACTTGTTTTACCTTTCCCCTCCTGGTGAGTGCACGTAGCCAGAGGCCTTGCTAAGTGCCAATAGAATTGGTTCTTAATTTCAGCAAATTCTGAATTCAACAGCTTCAGAACGGTGATAGGCTGAGGTAAGAGTCTTTACTAAAATACAAGGAATTTAACTGTATTAAGTTCTCGCCTCATTAGATATTTTGGAGAATTTGCCAGAAGTAAATGCTGTTTTCCTGGTTTCATAGTATATTTAGTGCTTAGCTTGGTGTAAGGGTTTTAACACTTTAATTGGAACTTATATATTTTTATACTTCTGTAGTAAAATGATTTATTATGTATAATTAATTATGCCTGCTCGAAGTTTCTTTTTGCATTCTTAGGTTTATGATAGGGCTGTGTAAAAAAAAAAAATAATTATTGTAGTCACTAGCATTAATTTTTGTTTTTATCTGTAATGCATCTTCATGTTAAAGAAGAGAGTATAAGTGCCCCAGTGCTAATTACAAGTACTGCTTTTCTCTTTCAAAGTTAAAACCTTGGAACCTTGAAGGATTAGGTTTGTCTGAAGAAAGCAGGGAGAAAAGTTCTCTAGCTGTTAAGGACTGGAGTTCTTTCTTATACCAAATTAGCAGTTCTCCATCCTTTCATCCCTACATTTTAAATTGTCCGTCCCCCCCCAAATTTTAAAATTTTGACCTGCTTTCATCATGATGCTATTTCTTTTTTGACTGAGAAAACATATTGCTTAAACCCTTGAAATGCTGAGGGTGACACAGGTAAGTTGCCTTCTGTGCAGCAACCCAGTTGCTTGCATCAGATTGCGTAGTCCAGGTTATTGCAGTTTAGTGGCTGAAAGTCATCGGGCAGGAGCTCACTCCATAGGACAGCTGATAGGAAGAGGGCTTGGGTGAATGTATCCCATGGAGATGCTCGGGAAAGGGACTGGGTTAGGCAGTACAATAGGAGGACATCTCCTTTCTACAATGTCTTAACAATGTCTTCCCATAAATTGCTTGGAGTCGGGCTTGAAGTGGAAGGGCTGAGAGCAGCTCTGCCAAATAGCTGGAGATACACGAGCAGAAGTAATTACAGGAATCGTACAGTTTACTATAAGATAATTCCTATGTGACTTAATAAAGTTGCAGCAAATTAATATAGTACTCTGTCATACACAGAACAGTAACATCATTCACCTGGCTGAGGAGGGTAGACTTATATAATGTGTCATTGTTTTTCTTCCCATGATATTTCATTTCTCATGGGAGATGTTGCAGTATTAGTGCCTCCATCCCTTTATGTACACTTTTTATTCCTGTTTAGTTCATTTATAGGTGAGGATTAAAGCTCTGCTATAAATATTAATACATTTTCCAGGATTCTTTCTACAGGGCTTTCTGTATAACCAGTTAAAGATGTGAACACACTCCTTTTGCTTCTAAGCCAGGTCAACGGTAGCTATGGATGTAGCTCTTGCAGTTAGACTTAGGGCTTTCAAGTTTCTGAATTGCTGGATTGGCCAGTGTGTCTGGCAGCAGACCTTACCTTGGAGAGGCATGACCAGAGCCATCTTTTTTTTTCCTCTGTCGGTGGAAGCTGAAAATACAAAGAATACGTGTATTTTCAAAGGGAAACATGGAATAGTCTAATGTTGTTGCTGGTTTTCTCTAGTATTTTCTGACTGTATCCTTCTTCCCTTGGGAGAGAAATTCAAGGCACTAAATCTGTCCACAGGATTCTCTTTCTCTCTCTCTCTCTTTGATAAGGTGTTCAAGCATTTGACATAATTCCTGTTCTTGGTCAGTCTTTTTGGAATGTTGGTGATGCATTGATGTATTATGGTTTTATTTTGCCTAGTGGCTTTGGGCTGGCTGTTTTCCTGGCGTGAGAAGTGGGAAATATGGACATAAGCTTTGTAGTAGAGTATTAACTGTGGTTGGTTCTTGGACGATCTATCAACCAGAAGCAAAAATCCTGTTGCCTTTCATGAGAGTCCAGACCTTGTAGGCTTACTAATTTCTTACCCATGTTCGTAGCTTAGTTCACTTTCCAGCTTCTTTAAATGAATCTTACCACAACTGTGATAAGATTCATGGTTTGTTGGGGTATTTGCCCACTTTCCACCAGCTGGGAGGCTTTGGTTTTTTCTTCTTAATGTCTCCTGTCTGCACTACTGAAATGAACACTACACCAGAAATACTGGGAAGGGCAGAGATGTCCCTTTGTGAGCATTCCTCTGGAAAGCAAAAGGGGATAGTATCCAGGTTGCAAGACTTTAAGCCTGTAATAAAGACTTGGACATCAGTGTGAGTGAAAGGATAATCTGATTCCAGGATTTCTGGGCTACTGTGGAGTCTGTGGATCCCTATATCCACGCTAGTCTAAGCTGTGCTGATACAAAAGCCTGCTCCTTTACCTGGAGACGAAGTTTTCCTTGCATGATTTATATGTGATGTATTTGAAAAAACACAGGAATGTTTTGAAAACACAGGGGCAATTTATTTCCTGTCCTTGGTTTGGTTTCTTCTGCATGTTACCTCTGCAATTTTGTCTCCTAGGACATTGGTCAATCAGATGGACAACTGAAGTTTATCGTACAGGATGTTTCTGTTAGTTCAAACCAGAGCTGAGCTATTATATTCTCTAAAACTAATATTGTGTATTGAAAACCAGACCCATTGAACTAACTAGGTATCACTGCTACTCCAAGGAAGGTTACAGAGTTGCTAATCTGAAAGTTACTTTTCATCTTTATTAGATATAGTTTGTCCTATGTATATATTGTCTTCGTTACAATGAGATGCTATGGAGAAAGGAGGAGAAGTTTGTAGAGGGGAAAAAAAGATAATCCTATTTTCTCTCCTTATTTTTCTTGTTTTCTGTTCTGCCTTTCTCACACACTCATCCTAAATTGATACTATAGTCTGCTTTATGCAAGGTTAAAAACCATATCTTCCAAAAGCAGTCTTCTGTCATGTGTTGTCTGGAAACTCTATGTCTCTCTTAATTGATAATTGCATATTCAATTTCAAATAAATGGGAGTTGCTGCAGAACAAAAACCATATAGCAAGAAGTGTAGAGCAGGATTTTAAGGCCTAAAATACTCATTGGCCTTTTTAAAATTCTTGCTGTTGTAGTAGTTGAGGAAGAAGCGTTTAAGGTAGCACAAAAGGAGTGCTGCTTTATAGTCTTTTAAAAGAACAGCTTTTCTGTATCTAGAAGGTAGAACCCTCTAAATAAAATCCTGATCTGTAATGGGCGATTCCAGGGAATGCTGGCACAAGTGACAGATTCTGCCAATCTGAGGGACTGTCACACTAAGTGTGCAAGTGTCTTCTGTGTGGAAAATTAATCTTCTGTGAACTGTCGTCCCATGCAACAGAAAGCTTTTTCTTATCTGAGATTGCTGATTGTTAAAGATCATGGTAATGTTGAATGGATGGTTGACCTGCCTATATAGTTCTTGGCTTTCACTTACACTGGATAACTGGAGGGAGCTGTCTGTAAATCAAATTGTGTTTTGATAAAGTGAGCATTTTTCCAAACTGATAATGTGGATAAAATCGTGAAATCTTGGTTAAGGCTAAACCAGTGTTTTTCTCAGAGGTTATTTTCTGAAAAAGAACAATAATTACTCAGGTTGCTTCAAACCACACTGCAAGTTTGTAAGTCTATTATTGTAAGTCTATTATTCCTTTCTGCAAATTCTTGTAATAATAATTTTCCCTATATCTTAGGCTCAAGATTTATATTTTGAGGGGTGTTGCATACATGATCTTTTAATATATTGACTACTTTTATAGAACTAACAAAACCCATCTCTGGATTTTCAGAGAATTTCATAGCAGATTTGTTGAATGGGCTTCAGAGGTTGTAGCAGAAAGTACGAATAGTCCCTGGCTAGATTGCACCTAACATATATGTGTGTGTGTGTGTATCTGTGTGTGTATATATATATATACATATATATATATATATATAAAAGCATCATCTGCTATGGTCTGGTTTCTTGGAAAAGGACTTGACAGTGGTAATTAATTCTGTAACTAACCTGTTCCTGAATTCCAGATTACATGAGCTGAGATTTTTCTCTTTTTTATTAGAAGAATCCAATTTAGTTGTGATTGACCTTTGTTACTTCCTTATAGCAGAAGTTATCTGAGGAGCAAGTTTTATCTGAAGCTAACATATTTGATGTGTTTAAGGAGAAATTTATAAGGAAGCTTTGAAAAGGCTGCATAAAAATGATGGATCTGAAACCATTTGAGGAATTTGCTGGTGCATTCTGGTATAGGTATTTTAAGGCTGTAAGTGACAGCATTTGATTCAATCCGTTTTCCTTAGCTGGTAGAACAGAACACCCGTGTTTAGCACCCTATGATTGAGCACCCTATGACTGAGTCCCATTTGGATTGCTTTTAGGTTGTTTATAGTTCCTTGGTTTTCATCTTGCCTCTTTTCACATTTAAGAATGAACTGGTCATGCAATGCTGGTAATATTGCTATATGTTACTTTAGTATTACTAAAAATAACCTAGTGTCACAAGTCTATATGGGGTTTTTTTCTTATAAGTAACAAAGGTTTGCTTCCCTGAAGGGATCAAATTATTTACATATTTTCAATGTGTATATGTGGTATTAAATAGGCATGTCACATACCTTCATATAATGGAAGTGAAATGCCATTGAGCGCTGTGATGCTGCTTCTGGAAAGTTGCTGGAGCTTTAGAAACCTCATTTCATCCAGCTGACTGCTTCAAACTTGGCCAGGAATCCAGAGTGGAGAGGTGCAGTTGTTTTCCTGTCCAGCCCTTCCCTTTCCACCAGCCCCATAAAGGTTTATTTTAATTATAACTCAGCTTTGGATTTAGGTGAGGGTCTAATTCCAACTGGTAGCACATTTCAGATAGTGAAGTTAAAGATATATTTGTACTTGATGTATGGAAACTTGACATGCATTCTTTGCATTACAAAAGTGACTTGTAAAAAAAAAAAAGAAAAAAAAAAAAAGGGGGATGACCAGACTGATGCCTTGTCCAGTATTTGTCTCGCTGCAGAAGCAGATGTGATAGTACTGTGCAGTCATGCCAAAGACAGGCATAGCTCCTCACTAACTTAGAGGAGTATCAGTCTCTTTCGATATTTTCCTGTGTAGAATTAGTGTTTTGTAGTGACAGTGACAATAAAAATGCTCATTAAATACCTTCCACGGAGAAATTAAAAAACTACCCCTTCCAGAGAACACAAAACAAAACTTCCTTCTGAAAGGATAGATGCCCATGTTTTAATCCTAGAAACAGTGTATAAAAAAAAGCTGGTTTATTGACCTTTATTTGGTTTAACATTTTAATATTTACAGATTTGTTTAAAAGCTGCTCTATTACTAACGTATTAAAATGCTAACCTCCACATTCAGCATTCTGAGCAGTTCATCATGTTTTGGCACACTGAAAGAAGAGAAGACAGTTTGCCACTACTATTCCTGTTGCTTTTTTGTAGAAGAATGCAACTCTGAGCATTTTCTGTTATTTTACCTTAAGGACAGTTCATAACGTGTTTAGTGATTCTCTTAAAGCTGGGTTCACTACCTCCAGTAAGGTCTTTCCAGAGATGCTTTCCTTGTATGTAAAGGGGCAGAATTCTGCAAAAGCAGCACACCGTCATCTTGTCCTTGAGTCATATGCTAGTAGATAGTATCATGAGTTTATTTTCAAGAATGCAAAATAAAGTTTCTTGCTTTATGCCTACTTTCCTAATTGCATGTGCGGGGTTGTGTTCATACATCTCCTTGGGCCTTAATATTGGACTTGGGGAGTTGGCAGACCCGTGAACCTGCTGACCTCAGTGCACCTTGCACTTTTTTTGAGAATGTGCAATGTCCAAAGCTGGCTGATGCTTAGGCGTCTCCTCCTACAAAGATTTGGATATCCATTAGTCCCATTGCACTCTCCCTGTGTGATGTGATGTTGCTGTTTATTGTGCTACACCATAATGGCATCTACAGAAATGGTCAAGTTACTGCATGCACAGAGTGCCAAAGCTGGCTCCTGTCTCCAGGGGTAAGCGTGTACTGAGTTTAGACAGCACCTGATCTTTAATTTCTTCAGGGTGTGTTCAAGCAAAGGGATACATTTTTTCTGCAGCTATCCATACCAGTTGTGAACTGTGGATTAGAGAGTTACAACATAGCTGTATCAATAGTTTTAAAGGCTATTGTTACAGTGCTACATAAAACTTATTTTGTTACTCTTTTTGTAAGTGTACTTGCAGCTCTAAGTCCTTTCTGCCCATGTTTCCTCAATATTTGACTGCAAGTGCAATTCTCGCCTTTGCTTAATTTGCTCCCTGGTGGCCTTACCAGTGTGATAGATGGCAAGGAGATAATGTCAGGCGGCTTTGGAAATCATTTGTTTATTTGAGTGGAACATCTTTAGTGTTTGGATCCAATAGTCATTTTTTTCCTTTGGGGAAAAGATAATTTTTGTGTTTACCACGTGTAATTCTCAGTGGCTGCTGCTAAAAGACTTCTCAGCAAATAGCTGTGTGCAAGTAAAGGATGTCTCTCTATCTTTGGACTTATGTGATGCTGAGGAGATGTATTTGCTGTTCCTGTGGGCTGCAAGGGCAGCAAATACTTCCAACCTTCCTCAAACAGGAGCTGGTGATGCTGTCTATGAGTGTGTGGCTGGGTTTCTCTTCTGACTTTTTCTCAGCAGGCGTTGAAATCCTGCCGAGAGCACATCGCTCATCCTGACAGCAGTAGTCCATTGCCCTAGTCTGCATGTGAGGGAGGTCACAGAGACCCTTCAGATAAGAAACAGTGGTGAGGTCCAAGGGCTCACCCTGTGAAATAACAACTGAGCTAAAAAATGTTTTAATATTAACTTGTTAATGAGTTGAAAGACTGATGAGAGATTTCCAAAGTGCTCTGAACAAGAAGGTGTGTGGGACATGGATGTCGTCACCCCAGGCTCATATTCTTCCTTCATTTTACATGTAGAAGTACAAAAGAGGTTGATTTTGATCAAAGTTTGAATAAGGTTCTGTACAGGAAACACAAATGAATAATAGATGATTTGTTTCATTTACGTGGAAAAGTGAAATTTCTTGTGGCTTTTTGAGTAGAGAAAATACTTAAGTGAGTCTTGTGTTCATTTCATGCCTCAAAAATGTTACCAATTTATTTAATAAAAGTACGTATCATTGTTAGAACAATTTAGATTTTTTCTAAAAGTGAGAGGAATTTGAATGAAAACAAATGTGAGATTGCTGCAATAAGCACCTGTAAGTGAGGCAGCAAGGTGGAATATTTTCAAGGAAGAATAGATTTGAATAGCAAAAACCTACAGAAGAAATCAAGTAGGCAAGTCATTTCTAGCCGTAATATTTTTTTTTTACCCTACAGTCAGTTTAAGAGGAAGTTGTCTTTCCTCTTGCGTTAACACAATGTTAACACTTACAATGTTATGTTAATGCAACTTTGCGTTAAACACAGTGCTATGTTAATCCAATCAGTTTAAGAGAATGTTGTCTTTCCTGTTACGTGTAAGGTTGGACACTAATACTCTTCTTCTTTCTGGTCCTCTGATTTTGTACTTTGTCCTTAGGCAGAATGTAAGATATTCCAACCTTAGCAGCCCAGGTAAAATGGGATCAAGTCTAAAACTGCGTTCCTGAAGCTGCCACTGAGCAGCGCTTTACAGCGGTGTAATGTATAAGAGCAGCTTTTGGACTGCTGCACGTTTTGTTTCTATGCATAGAACTATTTCACAAAACCAGTCAAGTTTTTTCTTCCCTTTTCAGCAATTGGCTTTGTCGCAGTCTTTTGTGCAGTAATACTGTAGACCACACAGACCCTGTTAATCTCATTAGTGTGCTTTACACTTTCCACTTTTTTTTTTTTTTTCTCCAAAAAAACCCTGCTAACTTCATCAGTCTTCCAGAACACAGGAAAGAGTAAGGACACAGCAACCTGCCAATGGATTGGGGAAAAACACAAAGCATAAATAAAACATGCAAATTTAAGATGGATGTAATGAAAGACAAATTTATATTTTACAGTTTCTCTAAATGTTTTATCTTTCCTGT
>NW_010972652.1:39801-40071 GCF_000737465.1 Haliaeetus leucocephalus
CGACGCAGCATTAGCTGGACCCGGGACCGTTAGGACGTCTTGAGATCAGCGGTGGTAGCTATAACCTCTCTTTCTCCTCTCTCTAAACTTTACTTTACTTTTCTCCTTTCTTTCACCCATCTCTAACTATTGTGTGCCTCCTCACAGGCAATACAATAAAGTTTTACTGTGTGATTACTGCTATCCCCTTTGGTGTTGGTCACCTTAATTTTGCACTTTCGAGATCGTAGCAAACGAACCATCACGAGTCCACCGAGTGGACCGTGACAC
>NW_010972652.1:40081-109530 GCF_000737465.1 Haliaeetus leucocephalus
CCTGTGGCTAGAACTTCTGTACAGAGAAGCTATTTTTGAAACTAATAGCAAGTACTAAGCTTAGTAGATTTTAAAAATGCCCATTTTTCTATAAATCAGCCTTTTCTACATTCACATTTTTCTATCCCAGTACATCCAGGAGAAGGTAAGATGTGACAATTAGTTTGGAGTGGAATGGGAAATAGTGTCTGTCTAGTGTGGCTTCCTGAAGATGAATATTCTCTAAATAAGTAATAAAACTGAAATGGCTGTAACTCGCTGTTAAAAGTGTGGTTATTGATAGTCTCTGCCACTTAAGCTTAGATTTTGCTGTCTTCAAGTTGAAATGGGCATTGCCAATGTTGGGGCTTTTTTGCATTGTTTTTGGGGGGGGTAGGTTTGGGGTTTTGAGGGTTTTTGATTGCTAAACTTGATTATTACTTGTCCTTTATTTGGAAGAGATGCTGATTCCGACGAATCTTGGTAAAATTTATAACAACTAACTTTGAGATAAATTCATGTGTTTCTATAGGCTGTTATACTGATTCTTTAAAAGCTACATGACCATTATCCTGACAGGGTAGTTATTTCTTATTACAATGTACTTCGAGACAAGAGTTGAAATTACAGTTTAAGAGAGGTTATTATAATTTACTGCATCATATATAACTTTGCTAAGCAAAATATTTGTTTATAAATAATGACACTTGGGTTTCTGTGGTGCTGAACCAAAGACAAATAATAATAGTTGGTCTTTTGTGTGCAGAAATTTTTTTCATGCCTTCAATTTTTTATGAAGCTTATCCCAATTTGTCTCCTTCCCCAGCTACTTATAATAATTAGATTTAAAGCTTTATGTAAAACTGACTACAGCCGTGACCTCCATTCTCGATCAGTTTCCCGACAATGCCCTCTTTTTTTAGTTACTTAAGCAAAAACGTGTGCGTGAATGTATCTGTATAAACATTAGTTAAATATTGCAGTTGTTGATTATTTTTTTCCCCTGTTGCTATGCAGCTGATAGAGCGAGCAGGCGTTTCAGACAACCCCAGGTCGCAGCGTCCCCAGGCAGTCTTTGCTTCAGTCTCATTTACATGCTGTAGGAAAAAAATAATAAAAATCTAAAGGTAGATAAAAGCTGGAAGAGAGCAGTGGCTGTGTTTAACATCCAAATAAGGGACAGGGCTGGACCCAAGCATTAGAAACACTTCATATGCATTAGATGGAAATCATCTGTCTCTATTTGGTTGATGGGTAGCAGTAAGCATGGAAAGTTCTTATTGTGGATATGCCTGTTAGCCGTTTGAATATGAGGTGTACATATCACCATACAGGGTCTTCAACTAAATATGTTAAATAACGAAAGGAGAGAGGCAGATAAATTTTGCTAGAAAAGTCTGGGAAAAACAAAAGGTGTGTCAATACAGCATGTCCCTTATGTCGTGTGCTCTGTTGAGGTGGGGATGCAGTGAGAAGAAGTGCCCAGGGCATCAGGTGCCATCTATTTTATTTTCCCTTTTTCCCTCTCACTTGATGTTTTGGGTTGGTTGGTCTAGATAGGAATACAGCAAATAATAAATACTAATTTAATGTTAATGAAATAGAGATTTCTAATATCGTTGCTGAATCAGTTGTCTTGGCAGCTTTAGCACAGCTGCTCCATATCTGAGGAGTAGTGGACTCACAGCTAGGTGAAGGACGACATTTTGGGTTGTGCTGTGGTGCCCCAAGAAGCCAGAAGTGCTGTTTGTTGCCTTCTATCATCGCTCAGCAGGTGTACTGAGTTACCACAGTTACCGTTGCTTTTAATATCAAAGTGAAGCTGCCATTGCTCCTTGAAAGTTACTGAAAGTATTGACTACATCCTTGCCCCATGGAAAAGAACAGAAACTTGTCCATGTAAATACTGGTGCTGGTACTTAGTGCTGTTGCACTTAGTGTTAGGTCCAGCCTTGTTGCCTCCAGTGCTACTGGTTGTTCCAACTTCTTTCAGTGCTTTTATGCTCTGATTCCCCTGGCATTAATAATAATGGCACTGAAAGAGGGGGAAGCAATTTGGGAGCAGGATTACAAGTGAGCACAGGAGTGATAAGTTTCTGGACATACTCTTTCCTCAAAGTTGGAGCTGTAGATTGGTAGGGAGAAACACAGGTCACATTCAGTTCTTGACTAGAAGAGCTGTGCCAGCTGCAAAGTGTCCTGAGAGAAGGAGAAGACTCCAAAAGCAGAAAAGCTGGTCTGTTAGGGTGGAAAAGTGGGGGGGCCTCATTGCAGTCTAAGGATTCGGGGCTGATGCCTTCTCCTTTGTGCCTCCCTGGGAGCTGTGCTGCTGCAGGCAGTCCTGGAGCAAGGGTCAATCTGAGCGTGTGGCTCCTCTTCGCTGTCAGAAGGTAGCTTATCCCTTCTCTAGCACCTGGGAGAGTGATCAGGCTTACGATGCTGTACCTGGTGCGAAGTGGCAAGAAGGAACAAATCTGCGTCTGGACACATCACAAGTTAAACAACAGCCTGTAAAGTGTCTGGATACTGGGGTTTATTTAAGAACCTAACAAGATTAGAGTTTTTTACCCTACGTGATTATCTCACGTGCTCACCCCTGTGAGCCACCCTCAGCTGGGCATCATGTTTTTTAGCTCTTGACTTTCCTTCCCATCAGGCAGATGGCTGCTGGCTGGGAAGGTTGGGCAGAAAGTCCTATTTGTTCATGGTCTGCAGTTGCTCAATTACCAGTCTTAAGCATTACCAGTCAAGGTCCCTAGGTATCCTGTGATGTTTGCCTATGTGGATCTCCCCCCATTTCTAGGGTCTTCCTGCACTGCCAGCATCTTTCCTGCAGCCAGGATGTTTGCCACCTTCTTTCCAAGCTCCAAACTCCTGGTTTTCCCAACCTAAACAAGCTATGTGCAAAGCACGCATGATCACCTTCATAATTTGTGGTTCCATCTCACCTCTCTTTATTAATAGGAGGATTCGGAACATGCTGATTTTGGTTAATCCTGGTGCTATAAAAATTTACGAGCCCTTACTGATACAAACAGCAAATAAGAGGCTTTTGCTTGAGAGTCCAAAAGTTCAGTTTCACACATCCATGCACACCCCCGCATGATTATGTGCTGTCAGTATGCGCTTTTTAAACCATTTAAAGGACCTTATGCTGCTACGTGTACAAATGTCCCAAGAGCTGCTGGTATCTTATGGCACCATTTTATTTTCCTGTGCTCACTGTTGCACAGCCTAGATGGAGCCCATTCAACAAGTGGGCATAGTTGATTAGCTGGGGTATAATTCTTCTTATCCTGGATGGTTTGCCAGCCTGCGTACAATCCTGTAACAAATTGTACCTTTTAGAGTAATATGATTTCTTTGCATTAGCGGGTCAATTCGAGGCCGATTCTATCTGGCTTAATGGAGCATGGGAACACTTCTTGAAGCGCTTGGCTGACAAAAGGGGAAGATTAATGGGTTGTGGCAGAAACTACTGTTGTTGAAAGAGAAGCTCAGACTGTCCACGGTCTTTTTCTTCCTGCTCTTCTCAGCCCCTACTGGGACAGCAGGAAGCTGTTCTTCAGTGTTGGAGCACTTGAGCTGTGCTGAGAGTTAAAATCCAGGTGGCTTTGGGGATTCGTCATTCAATCTGAGCAAGAGTTTCAGACCCACTGCCTTCCCTCACCAGCTCTGGGTTTGTATATCTGCTTTAGTTTGGAGGTGTTGATGGTTGCCATTTCAATACACTGCATGGGGCCAGGGCTGATGGCAGAAAGAAGAGCAGTGCAGGTTGAGACATAGGAATAGAAGGGATGGACGAAGGGCAGACAACCACAAACTATGTTACTGCTAGAGCACTTCAGAAGTGTGTGGAGAGACAAGCATTTGGAAAGTTTCAGGTGAGAATTCTCTTTGGGAAGACAGTTGTTGCTGGCAAGGAGCAAATACGCAAGTTAATTCATACTGCAGTTACTGAGCAAGAATAAAACAGTAGTGAGACTCTCTTTAGACATGGAGTACTTGTTGATGCTAGGACACACTGTCTAAACTTCATGGTGTGCCCCATATTCCCGGTCCCTTGATGATGTAGCCTGGAGAGCCTTTCTGAGCACCCTGTAGGTCCCTGCGCACTCTTGATTTGCCTTCCAAAGGGAACTAGATTGGAAAGAGAATTGAATGCAGTTGCATGCAGGGTGTCACCTGGATGCTAGGAAGTGCCCTTGGCCCCCCAGATTTAGTTCTTGAGAAGAGTAATATTTTGGAAGGACAGGTGCCTATGAAGCTGAAACAAAGGTCATGTTTGATGTTGTACTTGCTAAAGAAAATACTTAAATCTTCTGAGACTGCCAAACAAAACTGTCTACAGTGAGAATTCAGCAATGGCAGAGCATCAGTCTGTCTCTGCTTGGTATAGATTGATGTATTCTACAAAAAAGTTAAATATGGTTTCTTGGTTCTTATTCCAGCTATCCAGAAATAATTTTGCTGAGGGATGTGACCAATTTTACATGTGATCTCACTGTGAACACATATACAGCTAGGAATGGCATACTGACTGTGGTAATGACACATAATAAGACTGTTTGGTGTGAGTTTTGCTGAAGAGTATAATTTTAGGCACATTATATATCAGCGAGGGTAGTTGCAATCTAATGGTTTTGTGGAAAATGTCAGAATTCAACAGCCAAACAGTCAAATTCAGAAAGCTCTTTGGAACCACTAAATTATGATCGTTCAGAACGGAGATCATCACCTGCTGAAATGTTCATTTAAAAGACATTGCCTCACTCTACAGGCACCATTGTTAAAATATACACATGTGCAGAAATACATTATGATTACTATTTTTGCCTTCTCTGCTTGCAAAGCAATGTGTATGCACATCTGTGACAAGAAGAGATGGGCAAAAAGTACAACATTGTCTTCTGGTGTTTTTCTGCTGTCTAAAAGGTGGTGATGATCTCCAGCTCTCATCAAACCTCAATTATTCAATGATTCTCTGAGTATTAAATAAGGACCAACCTACAGAGAACAGATGATAACCTGAGTCTCTTCCACAGAGTGGAGGAAAAATAAAGCGGCTCAGTGACTCCAAAGCCTCCAGCAGGATGGGTTGTAGAGAAATGACTGGCTAAACGCCATTGGGTATAGCAGTGGTAACTTGAAAATCCAGCTTAGAACCCGAGAGCTCTTCATACATGCACATTCTAATAAGAGTCACTTACATATATTTCCCTGTAAAGGGGAGATATCACTGTAACTGACTCTGTAGGAAGTCACCACCAAATAGGACAAAAAGGTGAGTTTCTCTACTGCAGCATGTTCTGTGGGTTGTTTGTCAGGCCAGATAGGGAAGGAGGTGCTTTTGCTGATGGTTTGCACTTGGGACCAGAAGCAATTGCCTCCTCTCTCAGGACATACTTGCATCTGAAGTAACTGGGGTTACTTCGCTGCACTGGTATGTAACTCTGTCACTGGGGACCTGGGACATTTCTGAAGTCCCTTTTCTCTACAATTTGTGTAGTTGCAGCAGCCCTAGAAGGTTTCACGAGCCTGCTGTAAGGCAAGAAAAGCATGCTGTCATGTCACAAACACGCATTGAGCTTCCTGACTTTAGCAGAAGTCTGCACCAAGTTAACGTGTCCGTGGCACTTTCACATCCGCGACCAAGATTTGTAATGGTAGGCTGCTTTTCTGGCTCTCTGTTCTTCTTTCTTCTACCACTTACTTTAGATTTACTAGAATTTTTGCTTTTGTACAATACAATAATATGTGAACCAGTATCATCAAAATCCCCTGTGTCTATCTGTCACTGATGTGCCAGTCCTGATGTTATAGAGCAGGGTTATCAAGATGAAAAGTTACGGTCAGGATTTGGACTGTGAATAAACTTTGCCTAAGTGCATCCAAGTTCTAGAGAGGTGCTGTTTTACATCAATACCACAGGAAACCCGGTGTTTCCCTGCAGGTTGTAAGACAGCAATCTCTAGCTGGCCCTTCAGGGTAGAGCTGGAGAAAACTCCCAGCTAAGCAGGCCTTAAAAGAAAGGATCTAGTAGTCTTTTTATGTGCGTGCTTTTACTTAGTATTGTACTCCTTTTATTATAGTATTCTATGCCATATATTTTCAGTAAAATAAAATGTGAGGAGTTACAAGTTTCTGTCGAATTGTGTTCCTTGTGACTAGAGTCTCCCCAGATCATTGATATTCACTTATGTCTCAAACCGCAGTTTTGTATATTGTAATAATATGATCCTGAAATATGCTTTAATTTTGGAGAAGATGTAATAACTCTGTGAGAATTACTTAGTGAAAAATATGTTCTGTCATTAGAGATTGGGAGTTCATAGAATTAATCCTACTTCCATAGTAATCACTGATATGTTTAAATAGGTGATATGGCTCCATATTCAATTATATTGAAACCATGACCCTGAAACACTATGGGTCATCTGGGAACATTAGTACCTATTTGCATTTCTTTCCGTATGGTCCAGTCAGTCACCTTAATCTGCAGTATTAATAATATTAAATAAGACCAGGATTAATAGGTCAAAGACTGATTTCATCTATTTGGTGATGAAGATTTCTCTATACTAAAAAGTTTAGATGTAGAACAACAACTTTTACTGATTGAACAGTATCTATGCAAACAATTACATATGCTGTGAAAACCCGGAATGCTTTATTTGGCTTTATTCAATGTTGTTCAGTAATTGCTAAACTGAAGGTTGAGCAGGAGTTCAGTTCTAAAAGTAAGAAAGAGGAATATTAAGAATACTGTTTTATTTGGTTATTTTTCACAGCTATAAGTTCTAGGTTAGTATGTAATCACTTTTTCAAGTGTGAATCCAAAAGTTGCATTTATGAATATTTTACTGCTGCTGTAATGTAGAGTGTATATGAAGTCGCTTAGTGGTAGTGTGTCTTCACATGTATCTAAACTGTGTTTAGCATTCAGCACTAAAGGCAGATTGTTCATCAAACTGGGTGCAAATTTGCACTGCTGGCCAACGCTCCACGTGCCTTCTCCTGAACAGCAGTCCTGAAAGTCAGCCGTATGCAAATAAATAATTCTTCATCACCTGACCTGACACCTGTTTCATAACCTTACATAGAGAGTCCTCATTTCTAGATATTTTTCCTAAATTGTATTTCTGTCTAATTTTATATCTGCTTGATGGTTTTTGTCTGCTTATCTACCTATTCAATGAAGAATCCAAAATGCAAAAGCTACTTACTTTTGAAACCTTCTCGTTGTAGGTGAACCTGTAAGGCCCCTGAATGGCATCTCAATGCTTATTCTCATCGCGATGGCATGTCATCGTAGAGAGTAACTGGCAGCAAGCTGCCCTTGGAAACTTCTTAGAGTGGCTGCCTGGAAGCCCAGTGCTGCCTGTGGTATCTGAAAACACAGCTTAGGAATGATCTAGTGCCAGTACCTATGACATGGAATAAGAGGGAAAGATTCTTACTGCAAAAGGCTAGTCAAAAAATAAACAGGACTTAATGGGCTGAAATGGATTAGGAGAAGCTGATGGAATTATCATGGTTGGGGAGGCAATATGGACTCATTAGTCTTAGTAAACCAGCTGCTTTATCAGCCATCAGTACTTTTGCTACCACCAGAAATCCCCTGCTGACTAGATGGTCTCACTGCGGAGATCCGAGCTTACTGTGCTTCAAAATGGAAAATGAGCTTGAGAGCAAGGGGGAACGGAACAGGGGAGGTGATTTTTTTTTTTTTTTGCCCAAAGGTCATGTTAAGATTTCAGGCTCTTTCTAGATGCAGATAGCAGATTACTAACAAATCTGACTTTGGGAAAAACAGTGCCAAATTTCCGTGCATCCCTAAGAAGTGTAATCCAGGTCAGTTTAAAGGTGGAAGCAATTTATCGCTGGCTTTTGAACCACATGGTAAAGATAACTGGCCCCATCATCCTTACATTCCCCTGGGCAAGCAGAATCAGCATTGGTGAGGTGTAATGATACATGTGTTTCACACGCCTTTGAAAAGCCTGCCTTCAGGAACCACTGGGACCAGAGGGATTGCATCAGTATTGCAGCAGAGAAGTGACAATGGTCCCTCAGTCTCTCTGTCAAGGTTGGGTTGGTATGCAAGGCAACGTGTGTTGGAGAGGCAGTTCATTGTGGTAGTTTACTGTGTTTACCATCTCTCAAACTGCCTTATTCCAACTGTGAAAGAATTTGAATATACTCAGGGAGCAGTAACTACACGTTGTGGCTAATTCCACTCATCACATACACTGCATCATAACCTCAGGAGTTATTCAAACTGCTAGGATATTGGTTGAAAACCAAAGGATGTTGAATCTTTGTTTGACATCAGCCTCTGACTCCAGCAGACAGAGAAATGCCTGTCCTGTTTTCGTAGCAATGGTGAAGGCGATGTGGAATTTTCAAGAAGTTTGTTTGCTGTGTCTGCTGGAGGAGAAAAAGTAACCCCACAACAAAGCCTAGGATACAGATTAATTTTCATGAACTGAGAAGGAACACAAAGTTTATTTATCTAAGTTAGCCCTTGATTCAGAACTTCCTTCAGTCCTCTACTGAGGTCACAGAAGAAGATATAATGCCACTGCAAGGATAGGAATGAAATCTCTGCTCTCTCTTTTCCAATCCTAAGGTAGATGAATGTGATGCTGCAGGGAAAGAGATGGCAGAGGAAGCACTTTGGGATATAATGCTGGTGTCCAATGGCTCTTTCTTACAGCCAGACACAAAAAAAAAAAGTGTGACAGCATCATGTTAACTTGCAGTTACCCTGCCTTCTGCTCACTGCAAGCTTTTTTCCCCCAGAGTTCCTTAATAGAGAAATCATAATAGCTTCCTGCAGTCAGCAATATCTCTCTGCAGGAAACGTGGTGAGGCTTGCAGTTGCCAGAATGAACAATCAAGTTTTTGTATGTGACCAAGGCCACTAGCAGAAGACTTTGAGGCCAGGAAGATGGGGAAAGGGTTGTGAAGATATGCTTGAAGAAACTCAGTCATTTAGATCACCATATATTTTACATAATTGTTCCCGAAGGCTGTGAAAATCCTGAATTATTTCACATCAAGTTTACTCATGTAGGTTATCGGTAGTGCCATGTTTAATTTGCTGGAAATTAAGTGCTGTGAGAAAGATGTAATTTTCACATTCACATAATCTTGTTTTGTATCATGGAGATATAAATACAAAGATAAAAATTGCAATGCAAGCATTGACTAATACATACAATAGTCTTAGATACTCCTTGATACAGTGGAAATATCTCATGTGAACTCACTAACATGTCTTGTGATGAAAATGTCCCACAAATATATGCTTTTAATTCTAATTACCTGTATTTGCAACATCTTACTATAAAATGCATAAAAGACAATAGAAAGTAGAACTTCGTTTTGCAGTCCGTGGTAATCTGAAAACTTCTGTAAAGCTGATTGTGACTACTTGTGAGTGTGAACAAAGAGAAAAAAGATGAAGTTGTAAAGACTGTATGTACACACCCTCTTGGTCTTTCATTACTTTATGGAATTATTCTTAGATTTTGTGGAATTTTACGACCACTCAACAGATAGCATTATAAAATTAAGGATGCTTTTGTTTTAGTGTTTCATTTGTGTGCTTTTTGACCTGGAGAACTACTACTTTCCGTTTCAGTATGTCTATCACAAAATGATTTTTGAGGGGGTTCTTGTTTTTAAATCTGTGCCGCGTGATCTCTTCTTAGCTTGGTTGAAATGACGCAGTAGGTCATAATTGCTGCAATTCCTGGTTTTTTCATGGTAAACCAGCTTGAAGTGCAACAGAGATCCCCAAGTGCCTGTGGGATTGTGTAAACAGATCTGTGTACAGTGTAGAGAGTTTGGGGCATAGCGGGCAGCTGCTCTGCTCACCCTTGAATCCTCAACCAGTGCAAGGCTGAGAATCCCAAGAGGTGAAGGCGGGCTCAGTGTCGGCCCTGCCACTAGTTCACCTCGGATCTCTCCTGGCACTGCAGGTTCAGGTTGAGAAGTCTTCCAACTGAAAGAGTTAGAGCATTGCTATAAAGCAGTAGGATTGAAAATGAATGAACAAATATTATCTAAGACACTTTCTGAAAGTAATTACCTCCTGACTCTATTAGAAGTCGGCTGTGAAATGCTGGTTTTAATGTTAAGATTTTTGTGCATTTGCATTTGTCCTCCCTGAAATAACACCTAATAATAGTAGCTGTCCAAACCTAAAATCATTGAAGGAGGAGTGATTGAATGCATTAACTGGTTGGAAACCCATTGCTTCATGGCTATTAAGTTGTAATAGTTAAATATATTTAATGTTTTTGATGGCTGTAAAACATTTGCTGTCCAAGGAGGCTTGCCCTTCATATCTTTGCAAAGATCCTAACTGACCTCCGTCCACTTGAAGTTCAGCGGATCAATACATTTTAATGGTTGAGACTGCCATAGTTGTGTGGCAGGTAATTAATTATCATCAGTGGGAAGGTTGCTTAAGGTTCAGGTATACCATAATTCCACACTATCTTGCTCATGCAGATATTTGCCCTGCAAGATATCGAAAATTTTACAGTGTTACTCTCTAGGAGTCAACCACTGTGAGTTATGTGTTCATTTCTGCAGGGGAGAATGAACAACATTAATGTCACTTTGGATAGCAGTTTCATTTTCAGAAGGATATATCCTTATCTTTTGAAGTTTCTTCCCTACAGATCTTTGAAGCAGATATGAAACCATTCAAATTGCCTTTTATAATCTACCTTTGTGAAAACAAATGTTTGTAAACATCTCTCTCTTTTAAGGCTGTATGAAGCAGTTACTATACATATTATAAACTTACTATAGCCCCTATACTTACAGATTCTGGTGTCCTCCCCTTTTATGTTCTTATTTTTACCCCAGCTCTTACACATGATTTTGCTTCAGATTGGTAAAGACTCTTGCTTGCACAGGGGAAGTTGGGTGTAGAAAAAAGGTATGTGCAAGAAGAAATCTAGGGATCTTGGGACTAGGCAGGCGCTGATATTACTTATTTTCACTCATAGGCTACTGATGAGAATTAAATTGAGTCAACCCTGGGCATATAAATTTATTTGATGTTGTTGGTGTTGAGAGTGTATACAATTAATGTCTGACCTCAGTCTATTTCCAAGCAGCAGAGCAGATAGCATTATCTTTGCAGGTTCAGCAATGAAAGCTGCTCTCCTGCTCCAGAACCTCAGGGGAAAAAAAACAGTTTCAAAGGATGCCTACAAACGGTGCAAACAGGGTGGTGGGAGACTGCTTGAGCCTGTCATTCATAAAGTTATCATGGTGTATCTTCAACTTGTTTGTTTTCTCCTTTAGCTCCCAGGTTCTGAAATCTTTCCCTCTGGTAGCTGTAAATTTAGCCCTAAGTGGTTAGCTTTCTCATTTCCAGCCTCAGTGGAATCATTCCTGCTTTATAGCCGTTTATTATTGTGTGAAATAAACAGAAAAGGTGAGCTTAAGTAGAACCTCCTCTTCTGTGATATTTAGTCCAGGAATATTTATAGCCAGTAGCCATATCCAGTGTCAAGACTTGTGATGCTCTTGTAATAGAGGTGCACTTTTCCCCATCTTTGCAATAGCCTCCCATGTACCTCATTCAATAAAAGTGCAGTGGTTTTGAGTATGTGCAGCCAGTACAATGATACCATTTCTCTTTGTCTCTTTTCTTGATACCTCCTAGGATTATGTCTGCCTTTCTTTGTGTCACAGCAGGTGCTAGTTCACAGTCATCCTGGTATTGGCTCATTTGCACAAATAGTTTCCTCACATAAAACATGTTTAATGCACCCGTATCATTCATCAAAATATACAGAAATATTGGTATTAAGCTGAATCTTTACACATACGACCTCTTTCACATCCTTTTTGCTAGTCATGGATACCTTTGTTGGTGTATTATTCCCATGTATTTTGAAGGATTAGGTGCAAAGCATTGCAGCTGTGGAGCACCATTGCAAAATAGCGCTTCACAGGTTTCTGCATTTCATAATGTATTTGCCAATTGTAGATCATTTCCCTGGACAAATTATTTTTCAAATTTAAAATATGCTCTTTTTTATTCATATAGGAATTATTTAAGTGTAAATCACATTATTACTATTGGTAACAGTGCAGTGTTAACCTTAGAGGATAGGTGAGGCTTCTTCTTCCCACACAAACCGTGTTAAGTCCATGGAGAAATGATTTGGAGCACCATAAGGCTATATACCCAGAGGTTGTATTATACAAATCCTGTTTCTTAATAATCAGTTGGTGTGCTTACCTCCCACATGTTGCTTGGAAAACATACTCATAAATTCAGTCAGAAATAAATAGGGTGTTTTGAATTATTTAGCCTTTAAAATAAGTCTATATTTTGGATAGTAAAAGGCTGTTTCATATCATCAGGCCAAGATAACAGCACTTCCCTCTTAAAAACAATATAGGAAAATTTCCCCAAATCAGAAAAGTTTTTAGGTTGCATCTTTCCGACACAGGTCATCTTGTATGCGCAGAAACCAGTTCTTCTACTGAAAATCATGCCTTTTCTTGCATGGTAAGTGGGACAAAAAAGGTAAGTTGAAGCTCAGTTACCGGTTTTCCCAGGAAATGGGTAATGTGATCACCCTGATTCAACTGCAGGCGTACAACTCTGTTCTACACCAGCGCAGCAGCACCAGGCCTGGGCTTGCTGGTGGCTCAGCTGCAGAAGGCTCAACAGGAGCCAATGTGGAGGAGAGTGGCACCTGTCTAAGGCTTCCCTCAGAACAGCTCTGAGGAAAGTGATAGGAGGTATTAGCTGTTACTCCAGAGGGAGACACATAAAGCATAGTAGAAAGTAGCTGTCAGAAATGTAAAGTTGTCACGTTTGCCTGAATGGGAGTTATGTTTTTCTTTCCATCTATCTTGATAATATTCTTCCACACGAGCTGCACCTGCATTGGTACAAGTCGGTGACATTAAATCTAATTCTGTGTGATTGTGCAGAGGAAGAAGGGTATGAAATTGTATCTATAAGATTACAACAACACTGTTGTTTGTGTTATACCTATGGCATATGTTTTAAAACTGAATTCTAATTCGAATTATAAGGCTCACACTGCTGTAGAGTAGTTTGGGGTGGTTGTGTTTGGGTTTTTTTGCCAGAAGGTCACAGTATTTATCTATTAGAATGTTATACCTTTGTAAAGAGCACATCTTGCCAGCTGGTATAATTTGCATGTCAGTTTTTCCCATTTAAAGGCTTATGCTGTTTTTGCAGGAATGTACGTTGTACAAAGCTGTAATTTGATACGGGCTTGTTTTTATCTCACTGTTAAGATATGATTTTGGTTTGGGGAGGTTTGCTCTCCATCTCCACTTTGTGAACTAATACAATATTCAGATGCTGTGTGGAACCTGTGTTTCAATTTGGCTCATCATTTGACGAAATACAGAAAATGTTTAGTGCTGTATAAACAAATAATTTAAATTCTGCTAGGCCTTATGCCAAGGTGAGAAGGTGAGTGTTAGGAGTGCTGAGTTTAAAAAACAAACCCTGAATTACATACAGTTCTTGGTAGATTCCAAAGTAGCTTTGTGAAAATGCTGAGGAAATTTCAATAATGCAGGAGGCTTGGTCTTGAAGAGGGAACCTGGAGAATTTGGAGAACCGAGATAAACACAGAAGTCCTTGGTGTACGGTGGTGCGTGGAGGAACAGAGTTGCTTTTACGCTGATGAAACAGTACTTTGGTTGTCGTGACTTCAAAGGCATACAGAAGCATGGCCGGGTTAGCAGGGGTGGGCAAACACTGGAGAAGTGGCAAGGGATCGCTGTGGTGACACTGTGATTGCCGCTGTCCTTCATACATCGGACAGTATTTGTATCTTTAGAGTACCTTGCCTGAAAAATGGAAGCATTATGTGGGCAGGTGTAGGTGCAGTGTGCTCACAAAATTTAGCATAGTCCACTTCACCTGAACGAGCCAAGATTATTGTTCCCCTCTAGAAGTTTTTTATTTTATTCTGCCATGAGTTGGCATAGTCTAACGAGAGAGATGGAACAGAATCACTAACGTGAAGGTTAGTTGAGCACGTCACATACATTTCCATGTCCACTGAAGAAAATTCATGTGAGCATGTTTGAGTTTGATACTTGTATGTGTCCATGGTAAAAGGAATACAGGAGCAGAGGGAGGGAACAGTTTAATAACATTTCTTTTTGCCTAGGAAAGACGCTTGTAGAAATCACATTTTTCAGTGACGAAGGCTACCCATTTTTCTTTTGTGATACCCACACTATTTCCTATGGACAACTTGGATTTGTTCCCCCAGCATTTGGCCTTGTGAAGACATTGGTGGTATCACTTGTTTGGATTTTTTCATTGTTGTTGTGGTTCAGAAGTTTTTTCATAATTGCATGTTTTCTACATAGCGTTACTGTTAGGTAGAGAAAAAAATACATACAGCTTTATTCAAGAATTTTTGGTCTTTTTAGGTTTGTGTTAAAAAAATTGTATTTTTAGATTTTTTGGAGCATGATTTTCTTAGTGCACTCTCTTTTAGGCAAGTTCTTGATAAGAAACAGATTAATAGAAGAGCTTTCATGATATGAGAATAAAATGACTTGCTTGTTTTAGGCTTGTAATTATTCTCAGTGATGGTTTTATAAGTTGTAACTGATTTGTAAGCTTTAATAATCATAGTATGCAATCATACCTTGCAGCGTTTTATGTATGAATCCATCTCTGTTTCCAGCTTGGTATATCAGCACACTTAATGTGGTTGTATTTTTCATGGTTTAATTAAAACTATTAATTAACATGATTTCAAATTGCCAGTTCTGGCAGCCTGCGGATAGATGTAACAGGGATCAAATCATTGTCTTCTGAGAATGCTGAAATTTACAGTGAAATTTGTTCAGCTGGTCACTGCTCAGGTCCTTTGCAGGATTGTAAAAGCCAGTGTCTCTTTCTTCAGTATCGGTTACAGGCATTTCATAAAATTACTTTTGTATGGCATGTGGGCAATGAGTATTCTGTTTCACTGAAAAATAAAATAACTATTTTTCCCTCTGAATTAGTGAGGAGGAGCAACCTGAATTACTTCCTGTCTATAATGTATTCATTTGTTACGAAACAAATAGGCAGTATGAAAATACCTGAGGTATCCCTGCTGTATGCTTTGTTTCCAATTTCACTACATGATGACTTAAAGAAAAAAAGAACTCATATAACATTATTTTGTTCTGTTTGAGATGAGGAGGGAATTAAGTTCTTTTACATCGTGACCACTTTGACTTAGTAAATGCGTGTCTAGATTTTCTGTTTCAAACAGAAACAGGAATAACATACACCTTTAGCCTAAAAGGTTTTATGTACTAATCATTAACATGCCAATGTAAAGCATTAAATTTCCTTGCTGACAGGCAAGTAAGCAAGCCAGATGGAGTATTCCTTGCTGCAGATAAGGCAGCAGCAATGTCAGCCTTTTTTAGTTTAATAATTGATCTTTGTTATGTTGATTGTGCATCTTTGCTGTAGAGTGTGACTTAAGCTGTTGTTTAGGTGTATTAATTAAATCTATTCTGATACCGTATGCAGTAGTTTCATAGGATTCACCTCTGGAGTGTTTGCACATCAAGTATTCCACCTGAGCACACTGAGGCCCTTCAGCAAGGTCAGTCATGTACTCAGGAAAGTGGGAATGAGGGAACGTGGGCAGTTTGGGCATCTGATGGAGGGAAGCAATGACTTCCCCCAGTTCCTGTACTAGGGCCAGGCCTGGTTCGCCTGGAAAGTGTGTCACAAGTACTCGTGCTGTGGCACAGAGGGGAGGCTGGAGCTTTTGGAAGCTTTATGGGAGAAGAGGTGGGAGAGCAGTGGTGGCAAAGGGCTTGTGTAAGGCATCCAGATGCCGCGCACTGAGAGGTTGCGGGGACCTAAGGGTGGAACTGAAATCCTGGCAAGCATTTCCGAATGATCAAGAGGACAGAGAAAAATGCCCCTTATTGAAGTGAACAAGTATGTTTAACTGTGGTCTCTAGAATGAAAACACCAAAATCATCCGGACTTTAAAGTAATTTTGATTTTTTTTTTAATTAAAATGTCTATTTAACACTCAAATGTCCATGGAAATTAATGCTATTACAAAACCTCAGTAGCATTAAAATAATTATTCTTTGCCAGTAGCACAGGCTTAGAGTCAGACTGTGATTTGGTGAAAGAGAGACTTCACAGAAAAAATGTCCTTCTTTTTGCCTATTCTACTTATTGTTACATCAGTCAAAGCCACATTTTTTACATTATAGTCAATGTCCTCAAATTATCGCCCCTTAGCCTGCTGAAGAGCAGTTGTAGTATTTCATTGTTCAATGCTGTAATAAGGGTGGGGAAAAAAAGTAATAGAAACATGTTAACACTGGCCACCCTGAATTCTTGATTTTTGAAAATCTCATGTGTAGTTGAGCTAGAGGTTCTGGATATTAGGGGTTTCTTCAGTTGTTGCTTATGGCTAAGGCAGGCAAGTATGCATGCACGTGTAGCTGGCAAAAGGTGTGTATTTTGATGTTATCTTACTCTACTGCTTCTCTTGCGAAGGATACTGAGTTCTGGAAGACTGTTCACAGGCTTAATGAGTGATGTAACAATGGGAAACTTTTATATTACTGCTATCTTGTTACTTTTTCTGGGAAGACTCTCCGATTCAGCTAATGAAATATTTTTCTCTGTATTTGATTTAATTATTTATTTTGTTAGGTGTGAGGAGAGGAAAAAGATCTACACAAGCATCATAGTACTCCATTTTTAAATTTAGATAGGGACAGTATGGGAGAATCTTTTTTTCCAGGGATAAATATAAAAAAATATTGTGTATTATATAGAGATAATCATATACTATATATAATATACTAGATATTATTTAACTTTTGAGTAGTGTGAGCATCATGTTTGCTAACAATAAAGAATTCACTGTAAGGAAGTAAGTTAGCACAGTTGGACCATAAAAGAGTTTCCCCCAGTGTGGCATGAGAAGAAATTACACTTCTCATAGACAGCAGAAAAGTCACACTGCACGCAAATGATATCAGTTAAAGGGGAATGCATGAAAAGAATGGAATTAGTATAAAAATATGCTTTGCTGAACATCTAATTGCTACATACAAAAAAAATTAGAGCATTTGTTCTGAACACTTTCTGAATCGAGATACAGGCAAACCAGCTAGGAAGGGAAAAACTGCAACCTTCATATTCATTCTTTGGGCTAACTTTATGTGAGTTTGTCACGAATATTCATTCTTTCTTCAGCATCATTTTTCAGAATCAATTCCTCTCTTCGTCTTCAACTACATTTCCAAGATGGAGGCATAAGCAATTTGATGATTTGACTGGAGCAGTGGTGGTATTTTTGAATGAGTACAGATGATAACGCTGAGACAAAAACCTAGCTTGCACAAAGTCTCAAACATTGGCTGCCTGTTTGGAATAGTGGTGTAATTACCATTGGAAGCAATTGTTTTCTACATGATTGCTTTCTTTGATTGGTTTTCCTTCTTACTCAAAGCAGCATTCAGTTTTTATTATGACTCAAATTTAGATTCACTCTTGAATTTTAAAAAAAATCAAATTTTCTTGTATAGTTTTCTTGTTGAAATTTCTCTTGTTCATCCTTTTATACACTGGGAGTTGCCATTTCCTTTCCTAGATGTTTTCCTGCTTCTATTATTTAATTATAAAATAAATAGAATTTTATTTAGAAAATGACAGGCATATTAACAATGAAGGTACTTACTTTTCCGGAATGAAATCCTGTAATGAATGGGCAGAAAGAAAGGAGAGAAAAATCTATCTAATGACTTTCTTGTAGACCTTCTTCGTCATTTGCCATAGATTGAGGCAGGTGTCTCTTCTTACGGATGAACTGCAAGACTGACCTCTACAAACGCCTTTGTATTTTGAGGACATTGCTGGTGTTTTGACAAGAAGGTCAGAACTGGATATCAAGCAATGTTAATGTGATGCTCACCAGAATTAATGGAAAAGTTGCTTCTCCTCCTGGTTATCCAGCAGCTGGGTGAAAATCATAATTTTCACTATTCTAACTAACAGGGAAGATCAGAGAATTTAACAGTCAGATTACATACCCACCAAAATTAGAGCAATTAAAAGAAAGTAATTTTAAAAAAAAAACCATAACATTAATGAGATTCATACAGGTATTATGAAACCTCAAGAAAATTATTTATGAAGTGGTACAGTAACCTTATGATCTGGCTGGGTGCATCCATCTCTTTTTCTGGTGTAGGGATGGGTAGCCACTGGACCTCTTTTGCCTGGTGGTTTATATTGCTTTTCTGCTTGGCATGCAAACATTGCAAATGAAATAGTAGTACAAAAATGCCTTGAAACAAAAACATTTCCTTTGCACAACTAGCTCTGTAGAATACAAGCAAAGCAGCAGAAAAAGCATAGTAATTATCTTAAAAAGAAAAAAAAGAATCCTTGTCTTGTAAAGTCATTAGATAATTTCCCCAATTTCTCCTTTTTTCACCAGACTGGAATATTATATGAACAGATCTAAGTCCTTTCTGTTTATGTGGATCCTCTTCTCATTCAGTGTTTCAGGTTCAGTATTCTTCTGGCTTGATCAGAGGTAAGAAAAGCACACTTTGTGCCGAAGGGGACCTCTGTGAGGATCAAGGACTGTCTCAGGTCTCCTGAGTGGGACTGTAATTAAACAGGATCCTTGGCTGCTTGGTAGAGGATACATAAGCTCAGCATCCTCCAGCACAACTGCCCATCCATCTTTCTGATGTCAAGATCTCCAGGCACATTCAGATAGTGGCTCCTGGTTTATATTGTGTCCTCTGGGCAGTAGTCTGCTGTCTTTGTGATTTTAAAAGTCTTTGCAGACACGGCAAGATGCTCTTTCACCCTTCAGCAGTGGTTTACATTTAATCTAAGAGTGTGCTGGGTTAGAAGAGCTATTGGCAAGATGCTGTTCTTTGGTCTTTTTTAACCACTGAAAATGAAAGCAAAACAAAATTGGAAGGTGAATATATATGGGGATGATTTCATGCAGTAGCAAACAGGCACTACGTGTACAGCTGATCTTCGCTATTCTTCCTGCATGCTTCCCAGTAATTTCTATTGGTGTGAATTCTGCCTTCAGTGTAGTTGCGTGCATGTAAGAATTGCTGCATTTGTTCCTTTAAGATGACTAGATTTGTGCATTTTATGAATCGATGGGACTGTTGAGAGATTGGCTTTTCTTTTGTTTAACCCTGGCTGTACAGTTACACCAAGTGAACCCTGTATTTTTTGATCAACAGAAAAATGTAACCTAGTGAAGCTGTTCAGAATGAAGGTATTCTTACAGATATTATATAATTCTGTTTTGGCCCTTTCTCTCCAATTCTCTATTTTAACTTTCAAGCAGTCTTTTATATTGCCTCTTCAGCTTTGTGCTTGTAGAAACAATGTGTTCAGAAGGAAGCACTTGGCACAGAATATTACTTTTGCTTTAAGAAGAAACTCTACTCCTTATAATCCTTATTAATGTGTAAGGCTGGTTGCTTGTGAGTTGGCATTGCTGGGATGGTATGAAGAAGTATGTATGCATGTACGAATGCATGCGTTTTTCCCTTGAAGTGCTGCTGGTAAAGGGAAGAATTGGTGGTGACTGCTCAAGTTCTTCTGCATTGCAGCATATTCTTGTAGTCAGAGAACACCAATAGGGTATAACCTATATTTGTATGCGTATTTGAATCCAAGCACAAGTGAAATGAAGTGGGAGGAGAAGGGTTTTGTTTGCTTTTACTTTTAGTGATTTATTTAATATAACCCTAATTAATTATGCAATATTGTGACCTTTAGATCTTCAGTTGTTTTCATCTTTAAAATAAATTAAAATTCTTGATGGCAGCATATGATGGTTCTTGGCTGCAGAAAACAACTCCCACAAACCCATATCCCACTGGAGGGTCCAGGATCTGTGCTTCATACTTTCTTTGGACTTGCTACCTCTGTGAAGATAAATGACCCAAACTTGCCAGCAGCACTCTGGACAAGCAATGCCCTGACTTCTCCTTTGTGCCCTTGGGCTTTGAAGGTGTCACTAGCCTGAAGATGGGCCACGCAGCCCAACATAAACCCTCTGGGTTTGCCCCTGCTTCTGTTCTTTAAAGAACTCTGTATTATCTGTGTTCAAACAGACTAATGGCCTTTCACTAGCAGGATATTAAGTCTCTCAGGAAAAAGAGCTGCTGGTGAAGATTTGTGTGAGCCAGGAGAGAATATACCAAATCATAGCAAGGGATTAAATGGTTCTGTTGATACCAAGGGTAATCCTTGCGGGTAAGGCTTGACAGAGAATACCAAAATCAGTTGATCCTGAAGCACAGAATGTTTGTGTTTGGGTGTTTTGTTTTGGTTTGGTTTGGTTTTTTTTTTAATCTCCAGGGCTGTGATCTAGTCCGTTCTGACTTTGTTCTTTCTCCTAAAATACGGTAGAAAAAGGCCATATTGAGCAGTGTGACACTAGGCAATTCAGATTACGAACCCCAAAATGTCAGCAAACTTCAGTTTGTCAGTGAATTAAGAATCAGATATGGTGATGTTAAATACCATTCAGTGATTGCCTAGCCCTCAAGCGGCTGAGGGGCATTAGGAAAAAAAAAAAAAAAAAGTAATTCTAGATGTGCTGTACTTTTGTTAGTTTTGTGAAATTTAAGAGATTAAGCAGAGAAAAGTCTTTGTCACAGTATGAGGTTCTCCCAAAGGGTAGGATAACAGATAATCCCTTCGTACTAAAGCTATGTATTTCGGCTACAACAGCAATCAAAGTAAAGCCGTGAGAGCCTGTAAAAACCTGCCTGAAGGGCAAGCTCTCTCTGGGTGCTACAGAAGGCAGTTTCAAAGTTGATGTAACAAGATCAATTCACTTTTTTTCTAAACACTGCATGTTGGATGTTGGGTCTCTTCTGATGCTGTCAGTAACTGTCCCGAGTGGAGCTGTCTGAGGTGTCGCTTCCTTTAGTATCTGTGTTTAAAACAAAATGAATAAATAAAAAATACCTCTTTGGATGAGGTTGGTGTGTTTGAGGAATGTAAGGGTTTTTTTTTTATTATTATTATATTTTTTACTGGTAGTGTTAAGCTAGCCAGGTGACAACTCAGATTGGTATTTTGCAGGCACAAGCATCCGCTGACCTGCTGGGAATGGAGAGGGAAAATACAAGAGGATTACACTTACAAGTTGTAAAATAGGTTGTTAGTCTGAACTGCCTTTTGGCCATTGTCAGGCAATCAGAGCAAAAATGTCTATCGGGTGTTCAATTTTTAGTCTTCCCCCTGAGGTTACCAGAGAGAGCCGTTGTGTCTATCTGCAGCTCTATGAAGTCTGCCACATCACTAAAAGCTGACACACTGAGATGTGTTTTACATGAAGATGGGTGAGGATTTCTTATTTGACCCCTTTTGCTAGGTTAGGGAAGAAACCTCCAGGTGAGGGACTGTTGCAGCAGCGGTAACTTTTGAAGTTGGCAGAACCATTTAAGCAGTTTCACGCTCACAGCATACAGGAGGGACATTTCACAAACTCTTGGGGCCTCTTTTTTTTGGTGTAAGAATACCTTAAAGCTATTTGAATCTGGTTTTCTGGAAATTCTCCTTGAAATGAAGGCATGCTTTCTTTGTCTTGAACAGACTTCATTTAGCAGTCTCTGGAAGACAGTGTGGCATGTTGCGTGCATCAGAGAATGTGTGGGTGGCTGTGTTCCTACGATACGTCTAAATACTTAAGCATAACTATGCGATTTTTGAAAGGAAAGCCTAAACAACACTGCTTTAACTTTCCTTTTGCTATGCCTTATTTTTTTCTTGCTTTTCAGTTGTGAGGTCTCCTCCTGACAGCCAAAAGCCCTTTCAGTCGTACATTACCCTGTTGCCTTGCTTGAGCCATGACTTTTAGTTTTCTTGTAACATGCAGCATGACATCAAGAAATGCAGAATCATTGTTAGGCTTTTACAGAAACAGATTTTTGAAGCTTAAAACACTTGCAAGCAACTTTTTAGGATTTGCTTTTACATGTGAGTTTTCACAGCAGAAATGAAAATTTTTTATGACTAATGAAGTGACTAATGACTAATTTTTTTACCAAATAAGGGACAGGACAGATACAATACTATGCAACTTCTGCTGTACATCCCAAATTCAAATAGCTGTTAGTGATGATGGCAAGTTCTAAAATGTTTCTGAATAATGACCACGATGGAGATGAGTGATCTATCAATGGGTGGCCACATTTGAGTGTAATGTCAGGTTATTCTTTGGAAACCACCTACTTTGTGGTATGCTTCTCCCTAGCATCTGCTGTGCTCTTCATATGTTGTGTCTTTTCTCCTTACTCCCCTGCTCCCCTTGTTTGATTTCTTTACTTTTCTTTTTCTCTCTTGACCATGCTACCTCCCTGTAGTCTTCTGGTTTTCAGACTTACATGCTTTTCAAGTCCATGCTGAGAAAGGTTTAGAAGCACCTTTCACCCTCTTGATGGAGCTCTGTGACTTGTGAGCGGCATTGCCTTGTGCACAGTGCAGTATGGAGGGCTCTGGGGGTTTTCCCTCTTGCTTTCCAGGGAAGAAGAAAGAAGGTGAGCTTCAATCCCATGAGCTCTAACCAGCGTGTGTATATGCTAGGAGGAAGAGCAATGAAAGGTAGCAGCCTTGCGCAGGAGGGAGTGGGGAACAGGCTAACAGCTGTGACCTGATCAGCAGTTTCACCCCTGCTATGTGCACACATTGAAGATATAGCTCTGCGTGCGCACAATTGTGATACCAGCAATGCTCAGACTGAATGGCTTCAATAGCTGACTTTCAAGATTTGCACGTATCATTTAAATGCAGCAAGTTGTGTTCCTTTATGTCAAATGGACATCTATAACAGCTGAATATAAAGGAAAAATTAGGAGAGTAACGGAAAGAAAATCTCTTAATGCCCTAGCTAGTCTCTTTTTAACCTTTAGTTGCTACGTAACCATCCGGAAAGTACTGAAACGTATAATACCTACCAGCTGAGGACAAAAATACAAACATGGTTCTATACAACGTATATGGACTAGAAAATATTAGTGCTAAGTCTTGACCTAGCATTACCTGCTAAATAAGAAAGCACTGTAGCAATAAAGTTCCCCAGAATAGGAAAGATGCACTTTTTTGACAAAGCGCTTGTAACAGACTTGGTGTTTAGTCAGTAAGTTAAAATGTCACACCAGCATGTTCATTTGTGGGCAGTGAATTTCTTGAACGAGCAGTTAGCTGTTTGCTTTGATCCTAGGGGTTTGTAATAGCCAGAGTGGCTCTATGCTTAAATCCCCAGAAGATGTCCAGGAGCAAGATGGGAGGTCGCAGCTGAGCTGCACAAATACATATGTGTCTCCCCTGAGCCGCCGCCCCCCCAGGCACATGTAGGAGCTAGGTAGAGCTTTTATTTGAAGAGCATATTTTTCTCATGCATTTGTGTTTGCCTGAGTCATGTAGGGAGTTCCTTTCTACACAGCTGAGTGTCACCAGGGGAGGTCACCTTTCACATTCAAGTCTGCTGTCGTTACTTTTCTGCACAACTAGGCATTCCTTCTCCAGTGCTTCAAAGGCAATGGGAACCAGCCCAGAACCCAGCTGTGTTCCTCCCTCTCGATTAGCAATCACAAGGTACCCTCGTGACATCTATATTGTTCTCCAGTGGAGGCATTTTATCCCTACAATGTGGGAAGGATGGAAGTGGCTGGGCCATGCTCACCTTTGAAAATCACCAGCATGTACCTTAAGGGATGTTTCTAAGGCCATGGATGATGATGCTGGGAGGAAACTAGCCTGAAGTGAGTGGCAGCAAGGATCAGGATGGAGCAGCCAGCTCCCTGCCACTCTGCACAAACCTTTTCCTGTGTTCAAAGAAGACATACGTGAAGCGTGTGGTTTCATTGCTCCAGGAGAGCCCCAGTGAACTGTGGTGCAGATTTCATATAATTACATCATGTGGTGTCTTTTGGTACCACCCTGACTGTCCTCTCATGTGACAGCTTATTGCTTAGAAGCAAAACTTTACTAATTCCTCATTATACAAAAAAACAGAACCAGTAGGTTTAGGAGTAAGAAGAGTCCTGGGAAAAAAGTCAGCTCAGTAATGTTTCAAGTGTAAAACATGCTGTAATTGGTGTTGTAAAGAGGTTGCACAGCATAGAGACCTCCTTGTAAAGCCAGTCCCAACCTCATTTTTGTTGAGTAATCTTCAGCCTTTCATTTTCCAGAATTTGTGTGTGAATTCTGTTAAGGCATCAACACAGTAAAGCCCTGCAGACTGCAAAAGTAAAAAATTAGTAAAGGGACAAATTATAAAGAGGTGCTTATGTTCAGGCATAAAACTTCATCTCTGCAAATACCTTGTGGGCAGGGAAAATAAAAAATAAAGATTATGACAAAGGTATCACCCTCTCAACTGTTAAACAAATATGTGAGATGGTGTTGAGAAGTCATATCAGCTCAGCCATGTCAAAATCCTTCTGCTAGGCTTTATAGCTGAACAGTTCCTTTTTCTAACTTTTTTTTCTCCAAAAACTGTGGCGGTTTTGCAGCATCTCTGCCAGTCTGATAGAGGGCTGTGATACAAGATGATACCCATCCACTTAACATAAAACGATTGGAGTCAGAAGAGATGAACCAACCTTTGGGACTTGGAGTGTGAATATTTTCACAGTCCATTCAGTAAAATATCAATCTTAAGGTATTTTTAAATTTGGTTTTGTTGCCAGATAAGAGTAAAATTCATGGTACTCATTTTCTCAAAGATGAAGTATTGAATAGTATATTCTACAAATATTTAATTAAATGCTTCCTCTCATTGTAAGAAGTATTGGAAATATAATCAGAGTTTCTTCACTAATTTAAGGAGATAATGCAAGGCTCCAAGGAGAAATAGATAAAGTTAGAAAAATAATTAGAGACTTGATTTTTATTTAAGTCACCAGACTACAGAAATTAACCCTAAAGCATCTGCGGAACTGGCCAGAACGGTCTCTAAACCATTATCCACGACCCATACCTGAGACTGACAGGTGACAGGAGAGGTCCCCAGAGGGGAACAAGGGAAATTTTGTTGCATAAATAACTGGTTTAGTAGATGGGGACAGAGCAAGCTATGCATTTTTTTTTCAAGTTAGGTTGCTCTTTTAAAAGTTTACCACATGCTGTTCTTGTAAGCAAACACTGGAATTACAATCTAGGGTAAGTCACCAGTAACGTGGTCGTGGCTGAATGTGAAACCATTGTCTTGCATGCATGTTGTCACACAGGGAACTGTTTTCAAGTTTGTTGTGAGCTTGTGACAAATATTAAACATGAGACCGTCATGTTTAATTTTTTTCTTCATTGACTTGTGCAATATCATAAAGATTAGAATTGGAAAGCCACAGACACAGCAGCTTCAGAAAGATATGAAAGCATTTTGACAAGGACAGAATTATAATTTTAAATTACGTTGACACATGAAGAAATGATCTGAAATAATTAAGATTTAATTCAGTCACAAGAAGTGCTAGGCGATACGAAACAGTGAATAAATGGCTATGCATAACTAATAGGACTAAAAAAGGCCTGAATAGGGGCGATTGGATGGAGTGGCATCATGTGAGGAGTCACTGAATGGATTTGGACTGTTCAGCCTGAGAAATGCAGCCAAGCCATGGACCTCATGGAGGGATACAAGCTCCAAAGTGGGGAAAAGTGATTACAGGCAATTTATTGATTCTTTCTCATAATACAAGAAGTAGGATTACAGTATATTAAATGAAATTACCCAGTAGCAGATTTAAAGCAAGCAAATGGAGTGCTTTCCCACATAGCGGTTAGTGCATGGACCTTGCTGCCACGGAGCGCGTCAGATGGCAAAAGCTTAGGCAGGTTCAAGATGCAATTTGGCAACTTCATGGAGGAAAAATTCTCCCGTGACCTCACCGGGCAAAAGTACGACCTCTGGCTCAGTAAATCCTAAAGCAGCGGTTTGTTGGCCACTCTTGGGGACAGGCTTCTCAGCTGGACAGTTACTGACTGGAGCAGAGTACACCGCTCCTCGGTTTCAGCATTACTTCAGAAACAAGGTCGGTCTGTTACTAAATTTCTATGACTGTCTGCTATTTTTGAGGCAGTTATGTTCCTCATGCTGATCTGTGGAAAACCATTGAAATCAGTGACAGTTTTTCTCTATAGTTAAGGTAAGAAAGAATATATGCAAAGCCTTTTTAGGCTAGTTGCCATGAAAACAATTTCACAACTGCTTTTATCATGCAATAAATTACCCATAAAAGAGGATAGCAGAGTAATTTAATTAATTTGATTTAATCCCAATAGTGTATTGTTTTATTAAGCAATGCTGTGGTGTAATTAAGAGTTGTAACTGATTAAACACTTTATAACCACAGAGCTATTAATTAATACTAAATTACAATAAAATTAACAAAGTAACATAAACAAGCCACATAGATGTTTTAAAATGACAGTGATAATGCATCAACTAAAAAGCTGCTTATGTAAACCATTTCTTAAAGAGTTTGCTGAAATTAATGTTTATATAATAAGATAATTGCATAAATGGAAATGGGACAAGAAGAGCATTCCTTACAATTTTTCAATTCAAAAGACTCCTTTAATGAGAAACATGGTTTTTTAAGCTGGATATTCTTAAGTGAGTGTTGAAGCAAAGTCCTTGAACTCAAACTTAGAGTAAGCAGGGAAAATTCTAACAGGTAAAACTTAATGTCAGCTTCAAGACCCCCTCTGGATTTGACACTTGTTTGTCTTATTTGAATACAAATCTGAACAACTCATGCATTTCTGAGCTTTAATTGGAGTACGATATATTAATGCTACAGCTCAGATTCTGTTCTTATTTGCAGGAATGTCAGGAAATGTGTGAAACTATTTGCATGCTTAAATGATTTGCTGGATTGGATGGTTCACAAATTCTGGAAATTCCACAGGTCTTCATTTATCATTGTGCATGAAGTAGAGAAATACAAAATACATGATATCAAAGTGCAGGACTACAGGGGCTGGTGGCAGCATGAGATATAGAAATGTTTTTGAACTTTTTCAGACCTGGGATCAAATCTGATTAAGACCAAATACATTACAGTAATTTGAAACAAGTTTTAGCAATGTCTGAGAACACTAGCAGCAAGAGTGCCAAGGTTTATAATACTAGTCAGGCCTTGGGATTTTGTTCTATGTGAGGCAATGTGCAAACTCCTCTAAATACATCTTTTCTTAAATGGTATTTTGGAACCTACTGAAAATTAAAATCTACTATTTCAATTATCTCACAAACAGAAGGTCTAGAAATATACTATTGTTTTTCCTAAATAAGTTATTCAAATTTACTCTAAAGCCTAAAATTATTATGTTTGTAACTTGCTGCTGAATGATACTTTAATTGCCAAAATGATGCAAAATAGACCTTGTGTAAGTACGAATTGAAGCCCAAATGTCTAAGTCAGCAGGCTGCTAAAAAAAAGTTTCCTACAAATATCAAAATACCTTAGACTTCTAGTTTTAATATCTCAGACAAAATTTGGTCTTTCTCATGTGTTCTACTATATCAGTGTGACTAATCTTTGATGAATCAACAGTTTCTGTCCTGTCTTCTTGTGTGTAGTATGTAGACCCACAGTGAGTATATGGGAACATGCAAATGCATTTGCTGCACTGTAGGTGCTGAGATGGAGAGACTTGTGGGAACTCATACACATACTCTATAACTGCATGTGTGTGATCCTTAACATGAATGGCCTTCTAGATACCCATGTGCTTTCGTCCCAAAGTTTTTGCAGATGAGGGTATTGTCTTGAACAGTAAAGGGCGTGAGTTTATGATTTTGTCTTCAGGTATTTTTATCACTGGACAGAGGGCTGATGGAGGAAAAAGAGCTAGGAATATATGTGTTCAGAATCATAAATCTATACGTTGCTGAAGGTTTCCTTGCCATGTAAGTGGGAGAAATACTAACCAAGCCAAACACAACCCAAAGCAGGCCAACATAAATATTCTACAGACTGGGGGATGAAAGACTGTGGGAGCTTTTATTCCAGAATACGCTGCTCAAACATTCCTGAAACTTATTAAGATGGAGAGTGGGAGGGAGATTGCAGGAGGACAGGGATGAGTATGAACAAACATGGAAAAGCAACCACTTGTTTAAGAAGCTCAGTGTAATTATGTCATACGCACAGAGTGTGAGCAAGGGATTGTGTCTGGGACTGTAACTGGGAACATCCATCTGCTGGTTCTGCCCAGGTTCGTGATGTGGAGTGTGTGGCTGAAACCACAGTGTTATTTGTATGGTCTAGGAGCAGCTGCAGCTCTGTGTTTGCTTAGACAAACCCCTAAATCCTTTCCTGTCTAATGCAGTTTGTGCATTTGGCACCTCTTGCTGTCAGTTTGTAACTGCAGAATACATGGATCTGTTTGAACTCTGCATCTGGTGCAGACTTAACTTCCCTTGAGGACTGAGCTTTTCAAATGCACATCAGGAGGTACCCCGTCTTTCCTGAGTGGAAAGGCTGTTTACCCAGCTTCTCCTTGGCTGGGTTTGCTGAGAAGGTCAACCTGCTGTTCTTCACCACTCGCACTGTATTCCCACCTCCACAAACCTCCCAACTGGGTAGCTTCTAGGAGTTTTTTTGAAACCATTTTTTTGCTAAATGAACCACAACCTGTCACTTAAACTTGTTTCGCTGTGATCGAAACAGATTGGAGAGCAAGCTGGTGGCCTGTGCTCCCAGCAAGTCTGCAGGAGTGGGTGCCTCCACCAGAACGGCAGTGAGGAGCAGCTGGACGTAGGCTGGGAGACGTGTGGGCCCAGGCAGCTTTTCGCTTGGCATAGCTGGAGCTGAGTGAGGACATATTTGCAGTTTCTCTCTCTTTCTCTGGGTTTCTCTCCAACTTCCCTCCTTGATGAATAAGAGCATTTCGTAGGAAGGGACTGGCACCATGTTTTCTGCTTTTATAAAGAAGTCAGTATTGAGTGAGCTAAAGCCTTTTCAGCCTGAATAAGCCAAGCAAAGAAAAAAGGTGTTTTCTACATTTCTCCTCTCCTTATGTCAAACCATTGGGATGATCTCGCATGTTGAAGGATCCATCTGTTTCATGCTTTAAGACCTCCTCTGAAAGGAGTAAGATTTGGGGGAGCCCTGATGAAGCTGGAGGAACAAGGCAGTGCTCCTGCATTAGCTGAATGCCATATCCTGTAATATTCAGCAAAGAAAATTTTGTGAAAGCACTCGGTTTCCCTGTTGAGTGAGGTGAGGGCAAAAGAAGAGACTGAGGGAATATTAGACCTCTGCTGCTGGTCTGCAATGGTACTGGCACTTCACGCATTCCCACAGCAGGGTTACAACCAATTTCTTGAACACCGCACCGCAGATGCCGTACATGAGGAGGAGGTGGTAGGCTGCTGGCTAGGCTCCTAGTGATGCTTTTTGCCTGGAGCCTGGTACAGTGTGAGCAGAGACCAGAGGGGAGGAATTCCCTGCAGTTGCTTGGGAGATACCTTTTTGGAGAATCTGTACTTCAGACTTCGGCTGTGGAAAGTGGAGGATTTTTTTTAATACTTTAAAAAAACAAGAGAGACTTTACGTACAAACTCACAGCTAATAGTTATTTTATGTCTCTGTCTGTAGAGAAGTCGTCAGTGTACATGACGAATACTGTCTTGGAAACCAGCTGTGCAACTGGGGTAGTAGAAAACAGAAAATAGAAGTCAGGGAAAGGTCCTGTGAGCATGCCAGGAGAAACCAGGACTGGGAGGGGCTCTAATGTAGATTTTTCTGTAAGAACTAGTGATGATCAGCTGAGAGAAACCGAAGGAGGGATGAACTATTGATAAACAGTGTATGTATATGTGTATATATTTCAATTGTCTGTCCTTTAGGTGTCTAAGCAGTGTTCAGAACATCATGAAATTCTGCACACTTTTCTCATGTTTTCTGTGAACATTTTATTGTCTTCTCTGTTGTCGTGTTTCTAAAACAATTCAAATCATCAGTCGTTGAAATTATCAATTCATAGCAGGGCTGTCACAGACAACAGATTGCAGCAGTGAATCGGTGTAATCTGTTGTTTAGGTTATACCCCACACACTGCAAGTTTCCACAAATCTGAAAAGTTCAATGCCCAGGTTTACTCTGTTTTCCATTCGTGTCTGATTTAATAGAAAGCCACTCTGGATTCAGAGATTCCACACTGACAAGCTTGTCCCAGAGCCAGCTTCATAACATTGACTGTTATGAACTCTTAATTGACTGTTATTGACTCTTAAGAAAGAGTCTGTGTGGAGGTGACTTGTCTCTCTCCCATCTCTTCCCCACTCACCTCCCGGTAGATGTAGTGTCAGAACTGGGTTTCTGCAGAGCTGTGGTCTAGTCTTCCTCATACATGTAGGGCTTTAAAACGTGCTGAAGTTAAAAACATTGAGTCTGGCAGCTGATGCCTAATGTGAATAGACAGCCTGATATCCTAGCTGTAAAGACAGCCAGGTATTTCAGAGATGGGTTGGGTAGGAATAGGAAAAAGAACATCTCAATGACTTCTCTGACTAGGGCCCACTCCTGGTATTCCTCTGCTTCACCACAGGCTGGTGTAAAGGATGAATCATGCCTTGAGCTGGATTTTCTGCTTACACTGAGGACCTGGTTACAAGTTACAAGATGCCTGTGTGGGCTTCGTCTGAGATAACATACCAACATTTTTCCAAACCGTGCTTCTTGTTTCCATTGTATCCAAATAGAACCATTGTTAGATATTTCTGTCTTTTAATCTGATGTGATTTGTAATGGGATCCCTAGCAATTTCTACTGCAAGTGCTAGGTATGATGGAATATGGCTGTTGGTCGTCAAGATTGTTTTATTTATACAATTTTTTAAAGTGCATTGTATTATACAGTGAGTTGGCTCATCAAAGCAAGCAATACCTGAAGAACTGAGGTATGAGGCAGTGTAAAAAGGTACAAAGAGAGATGAGGAATATGGAACAGGCACAGAGTTGTTTTGTTTATTTATTCTATAGATGGAATAAACATGCAAGCCCTCTTGATCTACAGGCAAACCTTTTTCTGAGGCACTGTGAAATTTTGAGTGACCTGCATTTAGAAAAAAATTCACTAAGACTTTTTAAAAACTATTTTGGAGGTTTCACTTTATTATAAGCAGTAAATTGTTTAAATGTACTTCGGATGCAGTTGAGTTATATAGCGAATATGTGTGGCACAGAGTACAGAAAAAAAAATCAGAACTGAGATTATAATTTTGGAATTTGATCGCTGCTCCTGTGTTCAATCAGCCAGGTTCCACCAGCTGTGTGAAACCAGCATTTACATGCAGTATATACAGAGGCAAACATAAATATAGCTGAAATGTATACAGAAAGCAAGAAATAATGCTAAAACAAATCACTGACTTTGACTCAAGTTTACTTTCTGTTGCCAAGAAAAATATGACTGAGTTGATTTTCCAGAAAAGGATTGCAGTAAATCAAGTTTTCATTGCTCCAATTTGACAACAAAACTTGTAATAAAAATGCCAGAATAATACTCTTTACATATTATTAGTAGTTGATGGAGACTTTTGGAAGATGGTGGTTTTCTAAGAGATTTTAGGAACACCACCTGTAAGTTTTGCTTACTAGGAAGTAAGCATATTGATTTACAAACCTGGAGCAGATAAGTTTTATTCATTGTAGAGGATTTAGTTGCATTTGTATTTTTTTCTGATGAAAACTTTTACCTAATGTACTTTTCAGGCAAAATCAAACCCCATTTTTTCTACAAGACAGGAAAAAAAATGTTTGCATGCAAAGCAATTCTGCTCCCCCCACCCTAACGCTACTTAGTGATTTTGGTTCATGAGTTTTCCTTGTAAGCAGCCAAAAAAAAGCAGTGATTAATCTCTGCAGAAGGCAAATTATGTGAATATTTAAAGAGCTGTTCAGTATTCTTTAATTTCTTGAGTTACAGACTATGTCTTAGCTGCATAGAAATTCAGGATTCAGACATCGAGAGAAGTGTAGAGGTGGAGTTTGCTAGGGTGTCATATACAGAAATGTACATACTGTAAGAATCATTATAGGTAACATTTGCTTAATTAAAATAAAGGTGGTAATTTTCAAAGATGCCTGAGAGATTTAGGATTCTTGCTTCATGAAAAGTGTGAATTTGCATCCCTTAGCTTTGATAATATTGCCTTTCATGCTGATTCTTAACATAATTTTTTTAAGTACTTATATGAGTCACTTATTTTATTGGAAAAGAGGAGAGGCCGAGGGAAAGTAGTGGTTCAGAGAACATGCTGGAGAGAAAAAAGTAAATTTTATGTAGAAATAAATAGGGCAGGATGGAAGAAATGAATGAAAACGTTCTTTTTGTAAGTTCACAACTAACAATACCCTGCATGCATCTCTGGTCTTATTCTAATTAAAATGTCGGGTTGATAAGTATCCACGTGGACTAAGAGGGTGCTATTGAAAGCAGCTGCCTGGAGCTTGTCTCGCAGCAGAGAAGGGGAGGGAGCCCTGACCGAGAGCTGGCGAGAGGCAGTGGGACCTCAGAGTCACCTCCTGCAGGCAGAAGTGACGTGGTAGGTGTGTGCTGTGAGGTCACTTGTGTTGGAGGAAGCTGACTGGTGAGCAGCAGGTGCCTTTGTGAGGTGCTGGTGCCCGTCAGGGACAGTACAGAGGAGCAGAGCTTGGGGAGGGCAGAGTGTGGGTGCTGGTGGTCAGGCCACGCACTGGTGGCAGCGTGGGAGGACGTGAAGGGTGTCCCAGAGCCGGGCCAACAGAGGTGGCGGCTTCTGTGGAGGTAAGGCGGGTTCAGGTAAGGGCGACGTGGCTGGGAGAGTGCTTGTGAGAACTCTTCAGGCAGGCCCTTAGCCAATGTCTAACCACTAACCTGAAGCCCAAACTTTAAACCTAACCCTTACCCCTAGCTCTTACCTCATTCCCATACTCCCAGTTCCTAAGCCCAAATGCATACTTCTGAGCTGGAGCCCAAAACCATAGCTTCTTACCCTGACTCTTCTGCTAAACTGAACCCCTAAACAAAAAAGGTTGCCCATACCTTAAACACTAACCAGCAGCCCTAGGGAGAAAGCCAAACTCTCACCCTGAGGGTTGGTCTATTCCCTAACCCTCACCCCTCACTAACACCCCTAGCCCTACCCGTAGCAGCGACCCCAGGGCAGACACCCTCACCAGATACCCCAACCCAACGTGCTGAGCGGAACCCCTACGCCCTCAGCCCCTACTCCCACCCCTTGCTGACCCTGGCCCAGCAGGCAGGAGAACGGCAGGGCTCAGAGGTCCTGGAGGGAAAGGCCATGACCGGAGGGGGTGCTTTGAGGCAAGGAGGGGGAGCTGCAGGTCAGGTGAGGTGTAGGTAAATGTGACATAGTGGGCATGGGCTGCGAGGTCACTTGTGTTGGAGAAACCCGACTGGTGAGGAGCAGAGCTTTGGGAAGGTGGAGAAGAGGCAGGGCGGAGGTGGGTGTGTGGGTGCTGGTGTGAGCCTGTCCCAGCAGCTGCCCTAACCTTTACTTTAAAGCTTTCCCCTAACCCTTACCTCAATTCTCTATTTTAATGCCGAACCCCAAACCCTTGCTTCAGAGCTGAACCCCAACACTTACCCCAAACAGTAGTCCTGATCCCTAGCCTTGAAATGCTACCCCTAAGCCTAGCCTAACATCTCACCCTAATCCAAACCCCTAACTAAGAAATCTAGCCCATACCCTCCCTGCTAACCAGAAACCTCAGGCAGACACCCTCACCCTCGTACCCTGCCTCACTCCAATCTGTAACCCTGATCTTAAAAGGTAAGTTGAACCCCCCTGGCCCTAACCTGGACACTAATCCCCAGTCAGAAACACCAACCAGATACTGATAGTATGTAGGCAGTAGGCAGCTGCTGAACCCATCATCACACCAAATAGAAAACTAACCCAGATAGTCTGTAGTGTTTTGGACACGAATAGTATTTCCTAGGCTTAGCAATATGACAGAGTTTTGTACTGATTTTTCTGTTATGTGGTAATGGAGCCTAGCACAGCCCAGCTAGATGCCACTCAGCAACACCATGAATACTTTAAGCTAAGTAGTGGGAAGGGACAAGGAGTGGTCTTAATGACAAGAAGTACTTTCCTGCTTGGGGGACAGCTAGGGAGGGCTGAGGTCATCCAACAGGAAAGGTTCAAACCTCACTATTTCTAATGTCAGTCCGATCACCACACTGTTGGGCAGCCTCTCCTGGGCACTGGGCTCCAGAGTTAGCAATCTCACAATCTCTAGGATCCTTCTTTCTAGCCTCTGGTTCTTGTGTCTGTTTCTGCTCTCTAGGCTTGGTCATGCTCTGCTACCTTCTTTCCCAGTCCAGGTTCCCGATCTTGGTTTCCTGATCTGCCCACATGACTCCTTGTTTAAGAGCCTGACCTTCTTATGGCAAAGAATTTTTGATTTTGTGAATTTTAAGGCCAGTTCTGCTTCACTTCAGTTTGGTGTGCCTTGACTTTATCCCTGTTGCTGCTGCTTTTGCTTTGGTAGCTGGTTCCCATCCCCAAACCTGGTTGCAGCTTATTTTTAACCACTGGCTACAACTGTCAGCATTTGGCTGTAATATCAAAGTTTGGAAACATACTACTAGTCTTCAACAGGACATACCTAAGCAGTTGCCAGATCTGGCAATTAAAACTGAGCGAGCGCAGATGCACAAAGAGGCAGCGAGTCTCTCAACACTAACTAAAATATAACCAACTTCACTGGATCAAAGCCCCAGGTCTTGGCCATTGCAAAGCTGTAATGTCAGCATACCAGGGAAGTCAGCAGATATCTGTTGCAAAAGGTCAGGAACCCATTTCAGGAAAACTGAAAAATGAATCCTTTATATACTTGAATTCTAGCATTTGTACTTTCACAGCAATTCCTTCAGTCTTCAGAAAATGAAAAATTATAAGCATCTGAGCAGAAATACAGACTGAGCCTGTCCAGGGTTTTCACATTGCTTGTGGTTGTTCTTGGGAACAGAGACCTTTTCACCTTTCTTCTTCCCAAACTTGGCCTTTTTCTCTCCTTTAGGTGAAATACTTTATTGTATTTTTAAGAAAGAAGAAGCCTGCCCTCAAAAACAAGGGTCTTAGAAATATACCAAAAATTGTTTCAGATTTAATGACAGGAATTGTTTTTCAGGCAGTCATCAATTGTAGAAATTAAGCTAGTCTTGAATTACAGCCTTGAAAATGTATTTAGTCAGCACAATATTTTGAAATTATTGTCCGAACATGCCATTTGTGCTTCTTCTCTAATTTAAAAGAAATGTATACACCTGCAAGTTACAAGGAAACATGGCAGCAGAATTTCAGAACACCTTTCACCAAGTCTTCCATTGCTGAAAGGACAGCAAAGAAATAAAAGGCCAAATGTCCAGTTTTCAGTAGATACGGGGGCTTAATGGTTGTTTACTAGATAACCATGTCATCACTGCTAACTGAAGGATCCCCCCAGTTCTTGCTGTTCAGGGTGAATTTTGTTATTACGTGACACTTGCAGACAAGGGCTAGAAGAGGGCACTGAATTCTATAAAAGCACGTCCTTACCTTACCCCTACCATGTTAGCATGTTTCTCTTAATGTATCCCATTACTTCCTCTTGGGAAGAGAGACAGTTAATAGTTTGGAGCAGTAGCATGGTTCTGAAGTGAATCCTTCAATCATTCCTGGTTGTTGCATTTTGGGTCAATTCAGAGTGTTTTGGTGCATGTGAATGAGGTTCCTTTTAGAGGAAACTAAACCAGAAGCCCTATTCTGGGGGGCACAAAGTGCTTTGCTTCCCATAATAGGGGTGTGAGAGTCCAAATGAGTGGCTGATCCTTCACATAGCTTTGAACCACATGTACAGTGGGGATGCAAAATCCAGAGTAAAACCCCAAATTAGAGATTGTGTAGGTGAAATGGCTACAGCACTACCTGCTTCCATCCGCTGCTCTTGCACCAAATCACAGGCTGATGTAATAGCCACAGTCCGTAGCTGTGGTGTTATCTTCTAGTGCCACAGAAAACTCAGAGCTGAAGTGTCTGTCTTTTTTAACGTTAAAATCCAAAGCAGCCTTTTTTTTTTTTTGTAAAATAATATACAGAACTAAAAGCCCTCATTGATTAGAGGAAAAGTGTTCTACTGTATGTGAACAACACACAGCATGATGCATCTTCATTACAAAAATGCAAAATGACGATCATTTATCATAAAATCTACTGACAATAGGCATTAATCTCTCAGTAAAGCAAGTAGTAAACTTGGTTCCCATGGCAATGCAATTCATTTTGTTCCTCTCCCACTACTACATGCATGGATGACTGGGTGTTCTCTGGACAAACTAATTGCAGCATTTTAATGCTGTGGATTTTTTGGCTGAAATATATATTTTGGTGGAATGTCGAATCGGTGGTAACCATGGTGTTGGTAGAATGTGCCTGTATTTCATACAGACCAGTGCACATGCTGAATGAGCAGCTATCCTCCCATCCTCAGTTTTATACCAACTCTGAAGGAAAGAATAGGAGTTCTTTCAGAAGTAAGTTTCAGTAATATGTTTGTATGCTGGAAACAATTTTTTTTTTTTCCTGAAAAATATGGTAGAATTGTTCAATGTCTTCAGAAATACGAACAAATGTTTGTTGTAATGAACTGCATGTTGTTTATTCCTTATTTTTGTCTTGTTGTACTTTTTTTTTTCTTTTTATATGTGTGCATATATACATATGTGTGTGTGTATATATAGTAGAGAGGAATGATTTGGTCAAGCAGACCTGTTCCGGGGAAAAGTTAAATACTCCCACACACGTATGATGTCTCATTAATGAACTGTACCAATTTTTACTTAAACGGTTACTTTGAAGGCTAATAAAATACCATGTTGTTTCCCCTTATGTGATATTTTGTTTGAAGTTAGCACAACATCCATTATATCCACAAATTTCCATCAGCCTTGAAAGCCGTGAGTTATTTTATAAATCTGACTACCCAACCTACCATGTATTTTTCCATCTCAGAACAAAACAACAGTTTCAGTTATCGCAAAGCAAACCACATGTACCTAAATATATCTGCTTTCTGCTTTAAGAGCACAGCAAGCTGGCTAGCTCCAATATAACAAATAGCTTCTGTGCTGTCAATTAACAGCCCTGAGAGTAAGTTTTGTTCTTTTATTGGTCAAGTTATAGCTTTCTGCATATTCCGGACAATTGGGTCCTATTATGTAGATAATTTATGAATACTAAAGTAAAAGAGAAAGCAGCAACCTGCAAAATGTCTTTGCTTCATGTGAAATTGTCCAAAGATAATGCTGACAGATGCTCTCTAGTAAAGACCTGGATTTTGCCAAAAAAAGAGAGGAGAAATGAGCCCAGCAACTGTACGATTCGTTTTTAAAGTCAACTAATAACAACTTACAATCTCCTTCCCAAAATAAAAGATCCTGTTCAAATGCAGTTTCAAACTCGGTTTCATCCCTGAGATTTTTGCTGTATGGAGCAGAGCTTGGCCCAAGCTGCAGCAGGCAGTTGTGCCTTACTCATTGCAAGCCTTTTGATTCTGGAACTGCTTGAAATGGGTTTGGTTTAGGTGTATTCTGCATGCCTAGTCTGAAAATGAGACTGCATACAACTTTTTAACTTCAGATTACATTTTCAGGCTGTGTATAACCTTGAAGTCTGGAAACATTCAGAGCTGCAATCTTGGTTTAGATTTAATTCTATTGAGTATGGGTAACTTGCAGCCACACATTCTCAATGTCTCGGTAAACTATCCAAACAATGCTGTTCCTTGATGTAGGTACTACTACGCTGATAGTTGGTAAGCTTATGCACTTCCAAAAGTTTGGTGCAAGATGTTACCAGGATGAGGCAAGAGGGGTACCTACGCAGGGGGAAAATGGGAGCGTAGCCACTGACCACCCTCTTTCCCCAGTGGGTTCCTAATGCCCCTGCCCCTTGCTATCCCAGGTCTCACACCATTAGGAGCCCAAGGGTCTCTGCCCTGTGCGCACCAGAAGGCACTCCTGGGTCAAGGTCCTTGCACGTTTCCCCTTGGAGCTGTGAGAAAGGTAAAACCTCCAACCCTGACAGTCTGTGCCTGGAGGCCCAAATGCTTCTTGAATCCCTCAACTTTTATAGGCATTCCAAGTTGCCCCATGGCACAGCCTCACCTGGGTAAACACTGGAGAGATGGCCCCCAAAATACTCCTACGCCCACCAGTTGTGTTCTCCATCCCAGGGAGAACTCACGTGCACATAGCGAAGTGCTGTAAAGCACCAGTCAGAGATTTTAGTGTTAAATATTTTAGGTTGCAGAAGGGCAGAGAATATATTTGAGTCTAAACAAATTACAGATAAGTGCCTGATATGTCTTAGGGTAGATATTTTATAAGAATACAAGTTTTTATGAATTTTTCCTTGGTTTCTGAGTTGACAGCCTTCATGAAAATATGTAAACTACTTTAATGAAAACCTCAGGCATTGTTTTCCTGTTATTTTTCTTATTCAAACCTGCCTTTGTCAGGAATAAAGTAGCAGATATCAAAAGCTAAGTATTCTGCTCTTCTCTATTTGTTTGGAAGGCTAGAACTATTTTAATAAAGGATAAATATGTGATATTAGTTGCTCCTCTTAATCAGTAATTGAAATACGAACAATATTATTAATCTTCTATTTTCTGCTTTCCAGGTCATCAACATATAACTCAACAACTATGGCTGAGAAGTGCAATTAAGGTACCATAATTCCCTTTTAATATGGGCATGCTTTTGGTGAAAATGATTTCCAAAGTACTCTCCAATAATCCACTTAATAACCTGCATTCCTTGAGGCTGAGTTCACCTCTGGATGGGTGGGTTTCTTCATTTACCACTTTGTCTGCTGCACTTCCTGAAAGCTACATAATTATTTCCTTATATTCCTTATCTTTTAGTTTTCTGTTCTTAAAATTAGTAACAATGTTTTAAGATGTCTGTCTAGACTTACCTGCTGGGAATAATGCTTACATGATACACTTGCGACTGAAGGTCTTGTCTTTGAAATATTAACTGAGAAAATGTTGTGGGGAAGGGATAGAAAATCTGTCCATAGGGGACGCTTTTGGAATGATGGCTGCTGCATGCTCCACGGCACTAAGAATTTAATCGTCGATTTGAATCACAAGATGGAAATTGGCTCAGCAGCTCTGCTGTACCACAGGGAAAAGATGGTTGGTTTTGTTGGAAATACACATACAATGACCAGAGTTACCTCTCTTCAAGTCATGTTTTCACTTGTAAATTTCTAGATGGGATTTCAAACAAAGAGTAGCAAGATACCAGAAGGTGGAGATATGTCAGGTTCCTTTTCCCTCACAAGTTGCACTGAACTCTCAGATGGTGATGTAAATGTCAATGAAAAAAGTATTTTCTTTCCTATGAAAAATACAGATAAAGTATGAACAAGGTAGCACAGTGCTATCAGATTAAAAGCTTAATGAACAGTATTAAACAGTTGTTCTAAAATGACATGAACTAATTCTTGCCAAAGCAATTATCATGGCAGTACTGCCATTCCACTTCTAAATGCTCCACTATTGGTTTAATATTGCTATTGAAGTCGTAAGGTGTAACATCATCCTGGAATACTAAATGACCGGTCTCCTTTCTGTTGGGAGTTTTTGTTCTTGAGTCTATGTGATTTATTTGAGGATGAGTAAAGGATAGGAAAGCTCTCGATTTTGTTAGTTTTGTAGCAACTGCATATATTACTTTTCTGGTTTTACCTCTGGTCACCAGAAGTCTACTAGCAAAAACTCTTAACGTTTATTTCAGTATGGGGGATAATGCACTCTGACTGGTGAATACCAACGTATATCCAAAAAGAACACAAAAGAAATCGTGAAAAGTACGTGCAAATCGAGTTATTTCCACACGGTGTAATGTCTTAGGGCAGGTTTTGAACAAAGAGTAATCAAGAACATCATCATAAGTGAAAAGTGGGATAAAATGCAAAATTCTGATCAGAAGGTGATTTTGTCCGACTAACTTAATGTTTCTTTTTGCTGAGATAGTGAATATCTTGTACTACAGTAATGCGGTGGGCTTAAGCTATCTCGATCTATAGGAAGCATTCATTCAGTACAGTTCCCAAAGGAAATTATTATTTAAAGTGGAGATGGTGCAGATTAATACAGGAATTATAAGAAGCTGGCTTAGGCAGATAAGGAGCTGGGAAAAGAGGGGACTGTGACAGGATGTACTGAGAGGTGAGTTACCAGGTTGCAGGGGAGTTATTAGAAGTATTCATAAGGGACAGGTCTTGTGACCAGTCTTCTGTAACTTCCTTTAGTAACCTTGGCACAAGGTCTTTGATACAGTTTTTTAAACTCCTGTAATGCTGTGAAGGACAGAAGTATTATACGGAAGAATTTTGTTGACTTTGTGGATTAGTATAACAAAGATAGGCTAAAATTTAATAATAATAAGCACACTGCCATTCTGTTAGGGACTAATAGAGGGGTGGGGGGGTTGCTATAAACAAGAGTTTCAGCATATGGAAGTTCAACTTTTTTTTAAAAAAAAATATGTTTGGTTGTAGCACATAGCTGAAGCTTTCATAATCTACATAATTTTCATGAGCACCTGCTTACCAGAGTTGCAATTTACTCTAAATAGTTTAGAGCCTAGGTATTCAAACTCTATAAATTCTGATACGATAAAATCTTAGATTTCAAATACCAAGTTCTGAACCTTATTCTATAACATTTGAAGTGGCTGCAGGTGTGAACCCTAACCTTGCATTAGGAGTAGGAAGTTGCCAGACTACCAAGACGTAGGTTACTGTAGCAGCTGAGGAGCTGATCTTCATATAACCAGCCCATCTGCCTCCTCCACTCCAAAAATCCCCAAACAAACCAAAAACCTGGAAACAAGCCAGTGCAGATCTCAGGCACTAAGTGAGCAGTTGTGTTACTCTGAGCTAAGAAACCTCATCTAGGATAGGTTTAGCTGTAGCAGAAGCTCAGCCACAGATGCAAAGCTGGAGGCAGAGCAATAACCATAATGAAGCAGGGGGAGGCCCAGGAGCAGCTGGTGGATAAAACTGTACAGTTTTGGCTGTGGGAGGGAGCGGTGCAGCAAGACACTTACTACGGGTCAGACCAACCCGGTACAAAGGCAAACTAATGCAATTAGCGCTCATCCCACCTCACAGAAGAATTACAGTCAGAGCCAGCCCATGATGTGGGGGTCCAGCTTACTTAAGTGTGTGTCAAAATATATTGAGCATCTGCCTTACACGGCACTGGCAGATGTGTGCTGACTAGGAGGAGAGCTCAGTGTGCTCAAGGTCAGCTTCTTGGAGGAATTCAGGAACACTGAAAGGTTCACTGACATGCTACCTTCAGGGTGATCTCTCAACAATCCTCTGTCTAGTTGAGGAACCCTGAAACTACTGAGAAAAAGGAAAAAGAGGGGGCGTTTTAGCACAATCCCACGTCCAGAGTAGCAGCCCCAGAGTCGTGCCAAAATGACATCATGGTGGTAAGAAGGAGCAAATGAACCCAAATATGGGCTCTCCCCAGTGAAATACGGGTATGCTGTAGTCTATGGCTAGCCCTCAGGATTAGTGATTAAAGCCAAAAGGATGAGAAAGCGGTACTTTGTTACTGTACACGTAAGAATCTGCACTTCCATCAGATAAAAGGAATGCTCTACAGATCAACAGAAAATTGGTCAAAAGATAGGAAACAGAAGGTAGGACTAACTGATCAGTTTTGTGAGTGAGAGGATGGCAGCAGTAGGGTCTCAAAAGAATCTGTGCTTAAACCTGTGATACTCGACTGATAAATGAACTGAAAGAGATGACAGTGTGCTGATGATGCTTTTATTCAGAGCACTGAAGATGAGTGCTGACTATGAAAAACTGCAGAAGGATTGTGCAAAACAAAGTGCCCAAGCGAGGCGGTGGCAGGTGAAATTCACTGGAGGTGGATGCAAAGGGAAGAAGCCAAGAATCCCACACACGAGGTGATGAAGGCTGAGCTGACCGTTGCCACTCACTGACCAAAATGTTGGGCATAGCTAGAGCTGTAAAATAGAAAAGATGCTTCTCTGAGAATGTTAACTTTAGTTTTGAAAACGTTTAGTGTCAGTAGGGGTTATAAAAGCAAGTAGTGTAACAGGAAAGATACCAAAAATATCCTGAAAATGTCACATTGTGTAAGCCTATGTTTCTCTTGCATCTTCAGTAGTGGTCAGTTCTGTTCCTCCATCTCAGAAAGGTATAGCAGGAGCTAGGGAAGTTTGAAGGATGGAAAGCATGACACAGATTCTTCCAAGGAACAACTAAATAGCGTAGCATTCCTTGGCATGGGAAAGAGACGGAGGTCTGAACAACTCCCTACGGCTGCTGAGGGTGAGCAGGGACCCGCCAATCGTTCTCATTTCCAAGGTCAGAGGCAGGGAGTGAAATTAGAGGGTGGTGAGTGTGCAGCACATACGAGGGAGGGGTCTCCTTAGTGGGTGGTGGTTATTGCGGGGTCCCCTTTATGGTGGGAGGCGAGCGCTAGCCTTTCGCATAGGTGCAGACAGCAACAGGACAGAGTTACGGAAGGAAAGCATAACAGGGCCTGAAAAATATAAAGACTTTTTGTTCAGGAAGTGAGTGAACTGCAAGTGTTTGGGGGTCAAGTGGGAGTTTTGGGACATGGGATGGATAGCTCCGCTCTTTTTTAGGGGCTGCTGCTGTCAGGGAGAGACTGCTGGGCTTGAAGGACCCTCCTGTAAAGGGCTGTTCATAGGTTGTTATGGAGCTTAAAATGAGAGGACCAAAGAGCCACTGTTGATGGAGCTACTAAAAAAACCCAAACTGCTGGAAGGGATTTCAGGCTGTGCCTAGCAAGTAGGAGCAGTGAAGTGTTTGCCCAGTTGTGCAAGGCTCATTTAAACTATCGTATGTGTTTTGGTTACTTGTCATCAGAAGAGTTATTTAAACTTGGAGAGTTGTAGAGAAGGATGAGTAATTACATGGTGTGCCTCCTTACCTCCTTGTTATGGGACTGATGTGGATTCGCTTGCTTTTGTAGCAAAATAAAGAGATGTTTACTTTTTAGAAGTACATTGAGGGTTCAAATATGAGTGAGGGAATAGAACATAATAATATGGATAGAAAATCAAGTGGACTTAAGTGTGTCTTGAGTATGTTTAGACTGGAAATTAGAAGAAGATATGTTAACCAGAGAGATGAGTGAAATTGTAGAATGGCTTTCCAAACACAGCTGGGACACAAAAGCACTGGTTTTTTTCAAGATGAAATTTATGGGAGGGACAAGATTGCTGAGTGGAAGCACACCTGCAGTTCTCAGTAATAGCTTGCAATAGCGGGAGCTGGGTGCCCTATTTGTGGGTGTCCCCAAGCTTTGAAGGAAACAGACTTGAACTATCTGTGAATTGTATTTACCATTGTAAAGCAATACTGTATTTGATTATTCCTCTGCCTTGGGACTTCACAAGTCACCTCAGGAGTCCAGGAGGACCTTTTTGCCTGATGCTTACTTCATTTCTGGGATGTTTCCCTTCCTCCAACACAGTTGGACTGATCTTGTAGGGTCTTACGGGTGTTTTCATATAACATATTCCACCACCTCAGTTGTACCCTCCCCTTACCTCCTCCATTTTTCCTGTCATATACTATGATTTTTGAGACTTTTCAGCTCATCTCCTAAAGATGATAATTTGATAAACGTGTGTGTTTTAGGAGAACATTACTTTATGGCATGCAGTAAGTGGAGAGGGCAGACTATGATATCCTGCAGGATACTTTGCTCTTCACATTCATTATATGATTGCTTGCCGTTAGTGGGGATCAGTGACCCAGGTGGTCCTTTCCAAGCCTGCGTTCTGGTGCACACACTGAATTCATTAGCTGGATTCAAAACCTATGCGCTTAGCATTTTTCTGAAAGTAGTTCTGAAGAGCTGTCTTCCCTTAGAGGATAAACCTCTTGCATCTGCACTTCCACTCCTGCCAACTCAGGAAGCACACAACTGGCTTTGGAGTGCACAGGCACACGTGAGATGGCAACGCAGGAGCTGAACTGTAATGCCAGCAGTAAATCTGGTGCTACCCTAACAAGGACAACAGAAAGAATTATGCATAGAGTTCTGTGCATAATTCATCAGCTATGTATAGATTACCGTGGCTCTTTAGAGCTACTGTTTAAACATAGAAATTAAAAATGTGGAATGTAAGACCTACTTGGAACATACCTGCACTTGCTGTCATCTCCTATGGCAAACCATAATAATAGTAAAGATGCAGCATACTAATAGTAAAGTTATAGTAAAGATATTCAGCGCTGGGCAACAAATCTTCAGGCTTGTACTTGTAGAAACCCATGCTGCCATATTTTTACTGATATGGTTAGCAGTGGAAACTAGAGATAAATTACTATTGCTTATCCACGGTCTGCTTATACCTTCGTGTTGCTCTGTGGACATCCCTAGAATCCTAGAATCCTTCTAACAGAAAGGTGGATCGTGACACTTGGATGCAGCAGGCAGAATTTATGTTCATGACACAATAATGTTAAATATGTTAGGATCTAAAATATTTGGAGCCATATTCAGCATAGATGCTAGAAGTCTCAAAGTACATTCTGCCATTTTAAAGCATCTTAATTGTATAAATAATCTCATAGAGACCTCTTACTCTAGTAAAAGTGTTGAAAGAATAAAAAAGATTAAAAGAAGGTTATGAATATGAGACCCCTAGTCATCTGAACTAACACATTTTCAGAGACTTGGTTTTTATAACAGATTTAGAGCAGTGGAAAGTATTTCCCTATCCTGAGGTCTGTCATTGCAAATACAGTGTTAACATTTTTGTTAGGACTGAAAAAGTCATGAGGACTTGAAACTTTTTTTTTTTTTTTACAATGAAAGGAAGCTGTAATATTATGAGTTGATTCTGGGGATTTTAAAAACAAACAGAAAACTGTACACATATAATAAAATGAAAAATTGTGTCACTGTTAGCTTACATATAATAGGACCCTAAAGGACAGATGTTCTGAGGGAACAGATATCCATTAGAACGTGATTGAAGGGAGAGATTTTGAAATGTAGCCAGAACCTACAGATGGAAACTTTAAATAAATATATAACAATCAATCTATAAGTAGCCAATATAAATAATGCAGGGAATGCATAATATGTTCTCGATTGTTCAAACCAGCAAACAAACATGCTTCTGCATTCTGAACAATTTGCAGCTTTGCAATGAGGTTAGCTGAAAGGGAATCGGAGCCAGCCAGCCTCCTGGGTATTTGCAAAAGTAATGTCAGGACTCCAGTAAAGAGCAAAGGCTTTCATTTGCAGAATTTGGTTTTTGAGCAGTGCTTTTTTCCTCTCTGGTACTGTAACAAGCATTAATTTGGGGATGCTCCATCCTAGATTAATCCTTTAGCCTATTTTGAACAGAAATAAAGGAGAAAAGAGGGAGGGCATGTAGAAGGACATTGCATGTATGAGTGTATGAAGTGATAAAAGATGGGTAAAAAGAGTCATTCTAGAAACACCTTCAGCTACAGAATAGCACTAACTTTAGGCTTTTTACCAAATCATCCTGAAGATACGTATTTTCTGTTCTGCTATCAGTGTAATGCCCAGGTTGCTGGGCAATGTATAGCACTAGCCTGGCGGTCCACTATTTTCAGCCAAAGACATTGTTTCTTAACAAAGGAAGTTTCATTGGCAGAGTAATGTAAACAAAGACAGAGTTTCCTTTTGAGAGTGGCCCCTACAATGTACTGCTGAGTCACAGGTAACATCAGCAGAGAACAGGGTGAGTGCTTTGCTAAGAAAAGTCACGCATCAAAATAGTCTTGGGGTTTGTTCATCTTAAGAAACCAGCAGCAAAACTCAAGAGTATATTCATGTCAAAGCAACAACCAAAACAGTTTTCCCTTAGAAAGAAAACACACTAGCAGCTAGAGTTGATTTAATTGTGCTGATTGTGAAATAGAAAACTGTGACCACATTAGCAGAAGCTCAGTGTGTTAAAATTGCCTGCTGTTCTGCTATATGAAGAGAAAGAATTTAACATTGGACACCAAGGAGCAGAAGCCTTGTGTGAGGACAGACAAAATTGTGTTTCTCCCAGCAAATACAACTACCCTTCTTTTGAATATGAATGCAACTTCCCAGTCTTTGTGTAGCATTTTCCCACAAAAGATGATTTTCAAATGGTTATCAAAGTGAAATTATAAAATATTCCAGTAGCAGAAAAATGGTGTACCTATCTCTAATCATGTTACTTTCAGAGCTGTCCATCTCTTAATTTTAGACCAGGGGCATGCCTGTTGCCACCGTTAGCTGTAAATCTAGTCCCGTAGCCCCTTGCCCATGAAATCTTAAAAGCATTCCTGCACTAGCAGCATTTCCCATTAGCAAAAGCTGGCATCCCCAAACTTCACCAGCTTAACCCCTAACCCAGGAGCACCCTGTGGGTTCGCTAACAAATGTAATCTGCTTTCTTGGTGTGGTCTGAATTCCTGAACCCTAATTCTTGTCTTTCAGCTGCCATGCTCTGAGGCAGTAGCCCTACAGCAGTCCACGTGGCCTTTGCTGTCCCAGTGACCATGGGGCACATCCTACCTTATTCTGAGTACTTGTAGCCTGACCAAGTTCTTAAAATGTAGCCAGGTGAAGCTAACCTTAACGGTGCTTCCAGCTCCAAGCACAATTTAACTTGGTGACTTCTTTCACTTCTCTTCCTATATGTGGTCAGGTAGGCTACCTTCATAGGAGATTTCCTTCCCTGATTATAATCTTTCCCTTTTTTATAAACAGTATATTTATCGGAAGGCATAAGTCATTTGCATAATAGCATTATGGTATTTCTGTACTATTTTCCATTCTTTTAATACCTTGCTTGCTTTTTTGCATCACAGCTGTGCAGTTACACATTACCACAAAAAATCTATATACGTTAATTTTCAGCTCTCACATATTATTCCAGGGGTAAAGTACTGAAATTGGAGAAACTGATTTAGAAATCCATGTTATTAAATAAACATATACTGATAAACCTTCTGATAGGGTTTAGATGCAAGAGTGATGTTGCTGGCAAAACTATGTCATAAACCAAAGAATTCACATTCATTAACAGAGAAGGGAGCAGACTTTGCATTTCCATATGCTAAAAAACAGTGCAAAATGAAAAGAAATTATTTTAAACAGCATGCAGCTCATTTGTGAAACCTCCTATCTAGTGAATTTGTCTGGCTTTTTAAAAAAAGGTTTCCATATTACTGTGAAAAAAATTACCATGCATAATTGAACTAACTTGATCTTAGAAAAGGCTATGCCTTTTTGTTTTCTAGTTCCTGGCACTTTGGCTGGTCTGGGAATCAGTTTTGCCACCATATCCTCTGCTACTAGGTGCTCTCAAGCACATTCTTGCTCTCTTTTATAAGGAATGCTTTAGCAAATTACAGAATAGTAGTACCACGTAACTGTCCAGTTTTTGTTTTGTTTTTAACACAATACCTACCACCACAAGATTTCAGCATTCTTTATGGCAAACCTTGCTATGCTTAAGCTTCCTTATGTGAGTGGAGCAGGATGTCGAGGCCTTCCTTTGTGCTGCCCACCGATTACATTAGTAGCCAGACTGGTATGTTCAAGACAGCTTAGGGGCAAGACTGTACTTTGTTACAACAATAATGGCTTTATTCTTCAGAAGCTAAGAATATTTTTCTTAATTTTGCAGCAGTGGCTGCACTGCTGCTGTTTCTTTACTCAAGCGGTGGTTCTTGCATATTAAAAATGTTGTGTTAGTGCAGTGCTGTCATCTTACTGTTGACGGATCCACTTGCATCTGTCTTTCCAGCTAACCATGGAACTTGACTTCTCCCGCTACAAATTTAGCTTATTTTCACAGCGATCTTGTACATTTTCTGTACTAAAACAATGCCATAAGGAACAAAACGTTGGTTACATTGTTGATCAAATAGCATCACAGTGGGAGCCAGCCAGCCAGCAGCACCAGCAGTTAAAAGTTTATTAGACGTCTCTTCTTAAACAGTTTATATTCTTATACATGATATTATGAGTTTTCTAATAGGCCAGATATCTTGTTTATGCATTTCACACTCATTCATGTACACCAATAGTTATGCTACAAACACATGCTTTCGCACATAAATAGGATCATTATTTGGAGCTACTGCAGTTTCCAGATATTCTCAGTTAAGCAACGGCAGGACTAATTTGAATAGTCAAACTGGAAGCCTCACACTTTCATTAGCCTTTCATCAGTATTGTTCAGGTTCTGTTCAGAATCTGAACTAATATAAGGTTCCTCTGATAACCAGTATCTTTCCTGCTACGTGTGCTGTGTAGTTTTACAGACAGGTAGCCCCAACCTCCATTTTATGGTTGCCTTTGCCATAATTATAAAACATCCCTTGGGGAAGTAGTTATTAGGGTTTCCAAGAAGAGAAGTGAGACAGAGAAATATTAAGCAAAGTATGTTTTTAAGGGTATTTAAAAGTGGTGGCAAATAGGTGCCAGAAACAGAAATTCCTACATGGAAGTCAGAGTCCATCTTAGTGGATTTTGCAGTTTTATCTTCTCCAAGAAGGGTTGGCAGCCAAATCTGGGCTCGCTGCCTGAGATGCTGGCTGCTTGAATAAATGGGCACTCCTCCTTTGAGTATGATGCTATTACATTACTGAGTTTATCCTCTGTATATATTTCTGTCTGCACTTTAACAAAATTAATTCTTTTGAAAGTTTTTATTTAATTTAGTCTGAGGCACTGACTTTTCTTGGTTGAAATCTTCAGTGATTATTTCTGTGGATAGTGAGAAAGTCCTCCCTAACTTAAGAGTGAAATATTTCCACAGTAAGAATAAATAACACAAACACTGACCTTTCAGTCCCAAGGAGAGTGTCTGGTTAAGAACTTTACAGCTTTTTGCCTCAGTGCAGATTGACATTTGCAAGGTTGATAAGTTGGTTATTTGGATGTAAATCAACATGGAGGGAAAAACCATCTCAATAGTTATGATAGCAGAGTCCACTTTTTCTCTGTTTAATATAACATAATGGATAATACATCACAGAAATTCACCATCAATAATTTAGATGATGGCTACTGTTATGTATCAGTGTGGAGGTCTAGAAAGGGAAGGAGAGTTAAAATATTGAAAAATCTGCTACATTTAGTAAAGAGAAAAATATGTCTATCGGGGAGTTTGCCAACTATGCCTTAAAGCATCTTTGCAACCAACTGTGTTGATAGTCAGTATTTTAGGGATTAGAAGCAGGCCTTTGAATATGAGTCATCATGAATTCTAATCAAGATGTGCTTATATCTGATATAGAAAATTGAGAAAAAAGAAGTTGGGTTTTTTTTTCATTACCGCTGCCCTTTGAAGAGCCTGCATCTTTTCATACGCTTTTCTGATAGCCAGAAAGATCAGCAGTTTGCTCTGACCAGCCACAGCAACAAGCAAATGGCTTGCACTCCTTGTTCTTAGTTTAGCCTAAGCTTCTTTCAAGTCTTCCACAAATCCTTAGAAATTTATTCTTGGCATAACCAGGATCACTGGTGCACACCTATCATGGCTTCAATTTAACGGTAGTTTTAACCTAGAAGCAGGGCGGCTGAGGATCCAGAGAACTTTGCAAGGAGCTTTTGCACATGGGCACAGCACAACCCCTAGAGGGAAACGGGAAAGTCTTGTATGACGTTGACATGAGGAGAGGAACACAAGATCCCAACCTTCCTGACACTGTTGGTTCCCTGAGATTTGAACCGGTGTGTCATTTGTATCGAGACACTCAACAGCACTGGCTTAGGCTTTGTTACTGAAAATACCAACGCGTAAGAGTGACGCTTAAAGCTTCACAGTCACTGAAAGAGCCTTCAACACCAAGACTTACAGTGCCATTAGGAGAATCACAGATCTGACTGGTTCAGTTCACGAGGCTGATGTGTTATGGCAATGTGGCCCTACTGAACAACCTTGTACTGTATTATTCTCCATCTTGCCATTAGTAGATCTTCTTTTTGGAGATATGGGCAGGTTGTTACGCCCACCATTGCTGTTCTGGGCGGATAAAACTGTTGATTTAGAAGCTTCCCAGCTTATTCTATGCTTCTGATACTCAAGGACCAGTGACTAATTCAGAGTGAGTGTTTCATTAAACGTGACTGTTTATAAAATCATACTGGCTGTATAAGAGCCACCGCTGCTGAATTCTTCATGGTCACTGCAAACCCTGCTTTTGCAACCACAGTTTGCCTTCATTGATCTGTTCAACAAACTTCTAATGCTTATATGGATAGGGCTCAGAAAACACATTCATGGTACTGTTACTGCATGTTCTTAAGCACATACAGACTGGTCTGTACTGGAAATCAAGCTGGAGCTGAGACAGGCCATACTGGTTTTCTTGCATCCCAGAAGATTTTGAACATGCTATTTCCAGAATTGTATATATTGAAAGATAGGAGTGCTAGCCTTTCATCTTTCTTGGCAATGCAGAGTGTTGCTTGAACAAGGCAGCAGATTTGACGTTATGATTGATAACCCTTTCGCCATGCTCTGCTTATGGATTGTATGTGTGAGAACATTGCCCTTGGCGACTTTGCTGCCTGTATATCTGCAGGAGTTAGCAGTAATGGCCTGGCCTGCAACACAAACTTTTCATGGATGAAGCCTTCAGACTCAGCTCCCTCTTCAGACTCTTTCTGAGCGTCCTCTTGGACTGCTTTCATGTTATTTGCTGCAGCACGATGGTGAGTGTTCTGGGCTTTGTCCCTTCACAAAGTGACTGATGCCAGGCTCTGGCAAGGCCACCTTGTATGTCCTTCCGTAAGGACATTTATTGAGGAGATCATACCCTAAATGAATTCCAAAGGTAGCCCTGAACTTTTACCGGGACTGATCCATTATTTACTAGTCCTTGTCTTGAAACTACTATTAATGATAGAAAAGAAGCGGTGTCAGCCCTCCTGGGACATTCCCACACTTTTATTTATCCAGTCTGTCCCCTGTCCCCACCTCAACCCTGGAACTTTTTATTAAATTTCTAGAAAAAGAGCCTTGCAGAGTACATGTATATTCATCTGCTTTAAAATTACTGGCAAGCCTCCATCCTAAATATCAAGGCAAAGCCAAGACCATCTCCTTCAGTCTCTGAGACCTGCAAGTCAGCAGAGTGAAACAGCTCACTGCCTTTTATTAGATGTTATCCACTTGACAGCCAAGTCAAATGCCAAGCTTGGGAGAGCAGTAATTCTGTTCTTGCTTGAGTAATACACTGAATGTGTCGTTCCTGTCCTCCAGAGAAGCGTGTGACCCCTCCAGTGAGGTCCATCTTAAAATAAGAGGTACCTCTTTGGAGGTCACTAGTTTTTTAGGGTAATGTTGGCAGTGTCTGACACACACACACACACACCCCCTCCACCACTCTGTTTCATTTTCCAGACTCTTGAGCAATATGGCTTAGGAACTGGGGAATAAATGAGAGTCCATATCTATGCTATCCCCAGAAAGGCAGTAGATGTATAGTTGCTATGAAGGCATCTCATCAAGAAAGTAAAGAGAAAGCTGATTTTAAAACAGTGATTTTATCACTACTGTTTGTGGAAAAAAAATAGCCTTGAAGCAAGTTAATGTACTTAATTACTTCACTATGGTTTTAAGAGTTGCTGCCCTAAACACTTTTCTCCACTTTGAGTTAGGTCGTCTTTAGTATATGCAGTAATTAATAGCCTTAAAGCATGAAGAGACTCACTTTGTAGTCCACCCTGATGTATGGGGACAGTGCATGCCTGCCTTCTCCTCACGCTAAGCTTTTCGAACTTGAGTTAAAAGCTTCATCCTTCTAGTGTGCAGCACTTCGGTGACACCTCCTTCATCCTTTGTGCAGAAAACAGTGCTATGGAGTGAGAGAGTATCTTCTCCTGTGCTGCACGGAGGATGGACGAACCCACAGCCTTTAAAAGCAAGCAGACCTCAGACAATTACATTGAGATTACAGGAAGATAACCACAAACACTTGCTTCAGCCACTAAACTTTGGTGGGCTGAAATAAAATATATCTTAACTGTGCTTTTGCTGTGCAAACTATATCAAAGCCCCTGAAGTTGCTGCTTCCTTATTTTCTATGAACAAGTCATTTTCACTACACCAATGTATTACTTTGCAAGCAGAAACTAGTGTATCTGGTACTACGTTGCCTTTGAATTTTAAACATAGCACAGCCTTTAATGATCAGGTTGTGACATCAGGCTTCCTAATTAGAGCACTTTCAAAGGTGCATCTTTAGTATGGTCCAAACAGCCTTCAGAGGTGAATCAGAGGGTACAGCAATCATAGAGCTGCAAATGTGTGAGAGGCATTATATTCAGGAATTTGCTTGTTCTCCTGGTGATAATTTCCATGTACACTCTTTTTTTTTACTCTAAGTAAAACTTGAAAACAAGGGGTTTTTTTAACACCAGCATATTTTTGCTTAAATGTACAATCCATGTTATAATGGGTGATACTGTCTTTAAAATATTAGCTGATTAGTTTTTAAATTAAATTTCACTGTCATGTAGATAAAGAGTTTGACGTCCAAACATGTGCCAAGAGTTAGCCATTTATTTCATGAAGTTAAAATTTCCGCTTTTCTTTTTGGTAGTTTCGTAGTTACTATCAGGATCAATGGAAGATTTCTCAAAGGGCACTGAAGTCTACTGACAGTGAGTCTATGCAGTGAGAAAAAAAAATTATCTTCTGCCTTTGAATAAGTAAATAAACAAACACAACTAAATGGCGAAAGGTAACACTGAAACTGCTTTAAGGATAACAGATTGAACACGAGACAAAGACATAACGTGCTGAAGTACGGTTAGTTAATTTCCATATTTGTAGCTCTATAAGTAAAATGGAACTATATTAATTCATCTTCCATCCATATGGAAATTCCTCAAAGTCTTTCACTTTGCATGTTAATAGTGTAGTAGAAGGGGAGGTTTGCTGACAGCCTTGCAGCAAAGGGCATCGCTGTCAGCCTTGAGCCAAGAGCCTGAGAGACCTGGTTGAGCAGAAGCGGGGCTATAAATGTCTGCAGCTGAGAGCAGCTCAGGCGGAGGGAGTTCGTTCTGCTCTTCCCTTGGCCTCTCAGGCTTGTGAGTGTTGGCTGGACCGCTCTGTGCTCTGGCTGCAAGGAGGCAGAGGTTGCTGAATATTCGGGAGAAAGATGAGGAATGGATGTTAAGGGTGAATGACTTACTAGGAAGTTCGTTTGTGAAGAACGTGAGATAGAAGGGTGTGTACCGACCAAGTGGTGAGAGGTAGGTCCTTGCGATGAGAGAAGTCAGGTCCTGCTTTGTAATGATTGTGAATCAGAACGTTTCCTCACTTTACATTAGATTGCAGCTGTGTTACGAGGTTACAGACACATCAGATATCAAGCACTAGTCATACAAAGTTAATCTAAAAGACCTTGGGGTTTCTAAGGATCATATAATGTCCACTGAATATAAACCCATGGAGTAACTCCACTCTACAAGCTCAGCTTCAGAAGTCAAAAACTGCTCAAGCTGTGAAAGCAATTGATCTAGTTGTCCATGAACTGTGCTTTCATGATTTCAGAGCATCTCCTAAGCCATCTGCACCTAATCATTGTAAGAATATTTTCACAGTGTAAATTGTGATTGTCAATGGGAAACATTGATGTGAAAGAACTTAAGCCACCTGCTTAAAGTGTGTAACTGCGTGCTGTTGTAAGCAGCTTCTTAGAACTGCATTGCATGCCTTCCTCTAGGATTGGAGCCAGGATTCAGCTAGGCGATTAGTTTTAAAGAGAAATAAGTTATCTCAGCTTCATTTTTTTTCCCTGAAGAAGCACATAATAGCAACCATTCCAACACAAAGACAAATTTAATAGGCATGTCCTTAATTGAACATCTCATTCAACATGTCCCTCTGTCCTTTTTCCTTTCAGATTTCTCAGGAGCTTTTGAAATGTTCAAAGGTGAACTAGACCAAAACAAAACATGGATAGAAAACATTTTAAAGAATACAATAGGTAAAGATATCATTGCTGTTGAAGGTGACAAAGAGCAATTGGAAAATTCTATTTTCCATGCTTCTGCTAGCCCTATTGGAAGGCTCTGCTGTGATATATAGCACTGGGTTTAGGATAAACCATAATTTTATCTGAACAGATATAACTGATCTGCACCAATTATAGTTTTTTCTTACACACTTGGGGTAAGCGCAGATCGCTACTCAGTTGAACAGGATAAAACCTCATAGGCATAAAAGTAGTCAACGTCTCTGGGATATAGATTGCTGGTTCCTAACTTTTTTTGGAGCCAGCAATGCTGCTGTCATCATCTTAACCTTTCTACTCACTTCTTGCCTCTTTGCCATCTTCCTGATCATCCCTTACTTCCCTGCCATCATCAGCTTCAGCAGGAGCTCTGAGAAGACCTAAGTAAGGCCAGATACTTTAGATGATGACTGTTGAAAGGGGGAGACATTGAAAAGGAAAGTAAATTAGCTCTCTTAGAGTTTAAAATAAATTAATTTACTGTTGTATACTTACATTTTCTCAGTTTCACCTAAATCAAGAGGTATTGTATGTATTGAGTAAAACCAACATAGCAGAATTGAGTTAATCATAATTGCAGCGTGAGCGCGATTTGTATTTCTTGCTCCCTTTTTCACACGCAGGTGTAAATTTTGGTCAGTGTCACCATTTTATTTAGAAAACTGCAACAGCAGGGTTGGGCTTTCTTGCCTTTAGCCAGGATGTTTCAAGTGAATGTCCTGCTTCTTTGGGAAGGTCTGAAAGCCAGCTGTGTGGCTAGGCTGTATCTCCCATGCCTGGGAAGGTCAGTAGGAGCTGCTTGCTCTTGTGGAGGCAGGGGAAACAGCAACTGCGCTTTGTGTGCCAATTTAAAAAATAAAGCAAAACCAGAGTATAACCAGAAACTAAAATCAAGGTATGTGTAACTAATCCCAGCTTGGACAAAACAAGAAGGTTTTTCTGTTTACTTACTTTGTTAGAAATATTGCAAATTTAATCTGAAGTGGTATCGCAGTTTTATAGCACACTGTGGGCAGACTGGGGTTTCCTGGTAATTCTGCTAGGTAAGGCCATCGCAGTTGGCTTGTTTCTCTTTTGCAGGCTCTGCTGTATTCAGGTTGCCAATCTGTTTTGGTTTTCTATTCCCAATGACTTTCCTTTGCAAAGAATTCCTATTTATAACACACTTTAGTGAATGCGATGATTGTTATTAGATCTTTGTTATTTTTGCAGTCTTTGCTCATAGCTTATATTTTACAAATCTCTTACTGTTCCTGATGTTCTTGAATATTCTCCCCTCTGCCTGCATATGTAAGCACAGTGTCCAAAACTGGACAGATTGTCTCACCGGGAAACACCAGTCCAGAACAGAGCCAGAATTTCTTCCCATTCCTCAGAGACAGTATTCCAGCCAGGTTTCAGGATTACATTGCAGCGTTTGGTTGTGATCCTCTGTAGTCTCCCTAGTCTTTCTGTTCAGTGCTGCACAAGTCCGTCCCCAGACTGTACCTTCACATTTGACTACTTCTTACATGCAGTACGTTGTACTTGTCCTTCTTCACTTGCCGTCTGGTGCACAGGGTCTCCCACATGGTTTCTGGTTCAGGAAAATATCTAACATACTATTACAAAATCAGAACAGAAATCCAAATGCAACTGAGTTAAATTCTTGTAGTTTTAAATTGTGAAATGCCTTAATTTGGGTGCCAGGTTTGTTCTCTTTATTTCCGTTGATTTATGACAATGTTTTCTCATAATTAAAAAACAGACGATAATTGAAGAAAAATAGACTAAGAATGAGCACTCACTAAAAAAAAAAAAAAAAAAATCTCCTTGAGCAGAACTTATTTAAATATACCTCAGCACTGTTAAAGCTCTTAAGAGCCACTTCACAGTACAGGCAGCTTCTTAAAGACATTGGGCCAGTCCAGGTGCCAGTTGAAGAGAGATGGGAAATTCCATTTCTGTCTGAAACCAGGGTAAAATCAGCTGGGGTGAGTCCAGAGTCAGGCAGTGATCAAATTACCTTGCTTTTCTTCTGAGGTGAATATGAGGAAGTCTTTCAAAGAACAAAGTAGGACTGATTATGACTGTGCCTGTGTGCTACATTCATAGCACTTGTGATAAGCAGGTGCTTTTTCAAAGCAATGTATGCTAATTACAGAAATGGTCTTGGGGAAAAAAAGAAAAGGGAAAAAAAAAGGATATTGTTCAGTAAAAATCCCACCCTTAAAGCAAATAAAAAGTGAGGAACAGCTAAGGATTATGTTGGAAGAGAAGGGAGGGGAAAAGGGTGGTGAAAAAAGCTGAATATGAATCAAAAGTGCCATTGTGATGGGGAAAAAAATAAAGGCAAACGTAGTCCTGATGTTGCAGGTTATGCTCCATACATACAAGGACAAAGTAATTGTTCTGCTTTATGCAGAGCCACTAGCAGCCTAGGTGGGGTCTGTGTCCTGATCTGGCAGTGCATTTCAGGAAAGCTGTGGGCCAGCTGGGGGGAGTCAGAAGAGAACACTAAATCAACCAGAGGTCTAGAAAATACACCCTGCAGTGATAACTTGATATTATTTAGTATGAATACAAGAGAAGGGAAATTTGAAATAGTCTTCCACTAAATGAAAGGCTACTTCAAAGAAGAAGATATTTAATTCTTTTTATCCATAATGGATGGCATAAAATTAATGGGTCTAAATTGCAGTGAGGACGGTTCATATTAGACGTTTGGGGAAATGAGGGGCATTAGCAGTTCAAGTAGTGAATAAGTTGCCCGAGACCAATGTAGAATATTGCAAATGGCTAAAGTTAAATGTCTCTCCAAAGACTTAAACGTGGATCAGGAATGAAAGACAGATCTGATCGTGTCTTGGAGCAGGAAGTGGACTTGATGACCTGTTGAAGTTCTAAGCAACCTGATGATTGCTCTAAGATCATTAAAAGAGAAGCCTTGACCCTGCTTTTGACTTAACATACCCAAACCAGCACTGAGCATAGGGGGGAAAAGAGTATCTGTGTGGCTGAGAAGAAAAAAAGCTGACACTGCCAAAAAGAACAGTTGTAGTGGGAGGTGGGCAGAAAAAGGGACACTAACAGTCCAGTGTTTGAATAAGCTGAACTTTGCTTTATGCTTTATCCCTGCAGAGGACATCACGAGGTTACTCAGTAGTACACACAGGTATCCATACAATTTTGAATACAAATGTGCGGGCATTTTGCTTTCAACTGTAAACCATAGTGTATGAAGAGAGAAGCTCATTTTGCTCCAATTAAAGTTTTAGGATGGTAGCGCTGATGGTGGGGAGGGAGTGAAGCCTTCCCCTCTTCCCATTAAGTTAACTAGTATTTTCTAGTTTTTTATTTCTATTTTTAATGAGCATAACGGCTATGCTTACCAGGAGCTTCAAAATGTACTTGCTAATGAGAGAAAGAAAATAGATTTGGGATTTTTTTTAGAAAACTTTGGATTAAATGTTTCTATTTTCAAGTGACTTACCTCACTCTCTGTATACTAACAGTAGATTCACAAAAGCCTAATTTGCCAGTGGCCTAAGTAGCCAAATTGTTTTCTGCTGCTATGCAATTTTATAGTTGTAGTGGGGTTTTTTACCAAATTTTCTGCATAACCAGATGTGCAAGAAATTTGAGGGTGAAAGACCATGAAATGCAGCAAATACCTCTGAGTTTTGCCAGCTGCTACTTTTGCTCTGTGAGAGGAGCTTTTCTGCAGGGACTCCTCCCAGGTGAATAAGCCTGGGAAGGGTTGGGGAGAAGGAAGGCACTTGTGACTTGGGCATCAAACTGTCTTCCTGCAGCTCTCTAAGGAAATGACTTAGAGTAGAAAGCACGTTGCAAACAGCAGTAATGGCTGCCAGAAATACTGACCCATGCTGAAGAAGATAAAGATCAGGATGGGGTTTATTCCTTGGGATGCTGAGCACCAGTGTGGTCTAGAAGTGCTAACTTTGGGGAGGAAGAAATATGGCTATGCACATTGCAGTGGGAGGGCTCATGAGCTGTAGCATGTGTCTGTTGGCTTTCTAGCTGGCACCACGGAGCTCCTCACTTCTGTACTGAACCTAGTTTTTTCGATTATTTTGTTCACCTATTTTCGGTTCTTCAGAGTTATCATCCCGATCTTGCATAATTGTAAATAATTATTTTAACAGGTAGAAATCATAAATCGGCACTTACTCACTCTTGCTAGCAGAGACTTGCCCTTCTTTCTTTCCCAGACAGTGCATTCACAAGGTAACATATATAATATGAGGGTCTGGAAGGGGCAAGGCAGATGACGCTAAGCCTGTGAGCTCACAGTACCTTCAGCTGCAAGCACCTATACTGATAATGTTTTGTAACAAGCCATAACTGCATCTAGGTTTGTGGTTTTGCACAAAATTGTGTCTTTGTTTGAGATGTATCCTTTTATATGTACTTCTTTAGTTAAAATGAAAACCTCTGTTGCATGAATGCTGGAATGCATTCAGCACAGCGTTTGGATCACTTCCAAAGGAGCAAACCATAACCAAATCGTTTCTTTAAAGAAGCCAGCTTCTCTTGGCTCATATTCAATTACATGGTTATTTTCCAGGGGGAGAGATGGAGAAGTTACGGTTATCTCTGCTGCTTGTCTGGCTGTTTTCCTTAATCTGCTTGTAGAGGGCGCTTTAATTCTACCTAGGTGGTTGGTTTGTTCTGTTGAAGCCTGTCTGCCTAGGGTAGGGAGTTACTGGCTCACTCCTGAGCAAAAGATTTTTGTGTGCAAGCATGTAATTGAGATTATACACCAGCAGAGGCATTCTTCACTGTGCCTCTAATACGCTCCCTCCTCTTCCAGTTTGCAATAATGGTGCGTCTTCACTGCAGGGAAGGGCAGGGTGCTACTCCTGCACCTCTTCATGATTTTCAGATTTAGATGTGCTCTTTCACCTCAGTAACAGTGCTGCATTTGTTCTAAGAATGCAACCTATATGTGATATAGATTACATCTGAGAGATGCTATGTCTGTAATGAGAGGGTCTGTGGGGATTCATTAGGACTACGCTGGCCTTCCTGCTCAAACAGGGTATTCAACCTGTCATCCATTTCTTATTTTTTGTGCTTGGGAGGTAGGAATTTCTCAAGCTGTTTGAAAGATGGACTTCAATTTAATCCTTTTGAAGAGCACTTCAACTGAGTGCTGCTGAAGAGCATTGCAACTGAGAAATCAGTATAAAGGCTGCATAGTAAAAGAGGAGCAACCTCCTGCCAAACGGACGTACAATCCAGTTAGTGTGAAGAGCGCAATGTAACCTATTTTAGCTTAAAAGAATAAAAATATCACTTCTGAAAGATCCTGAACTAGCAGTGCTTTCATCCTCAAAAAACATAGAGTATACTCCTTAACCATGTGCACTGTCATTCTGTGGGTGGATGCAGCTGTAGGCATCTTTACCAACCGATGAAGATGGAACAATATTTATGATCTGCCGGGGGCCATTTCCATCCAAAGCTACTACTCCAATGCCTCGCCACACATCTGTTTCTTCTTTTTGCTCCTTTTTGAGCTCAGTTTTTGAATCACCATATATTCTGACTGTACTCTCTTGTTTGCACCTACCTTTTATTTTCATTTTTGACTTTGCACTTTCTTGCTCTGCCTTACCATTTCCATCTACAGAAAGGAGAAGTACACAGGTAGAGCACCGTCACCAAAAGTAGATTTCTTCCAGGAGAAAAGAGGTTCCTCCAGGCCTGATCAATAGTACAACGTGCTACTGTCCCCACCTTACTCTGACATATAGATACCTGTATAATGGATGATAGTAAAATTATTAAGTTGCATTCTGTTAAAAAAGCATGAATAACGTTTTCCCAATTTTTCATTCCTGTAGGCTGTCGCTCTGTGACAATGCAGCAAACTCTGCTGGAGCATGAAGAAGGCTCAGAAGTTCATGTAAGTGTGAATCTTCACAAATGTGAATTGCAAAAGCAACCATTAGCTCTCTAGCCCTTTTAAATATGAGGGAATTGGTATAACAGGAAACACTGATGGAAAAGGGATGAGAAGATTGCAGGGGCAGGAAAAAGGTAAAACTTCACAAACAAGGTTAAAAAAGTGCAGCAGGTAAGAGTAAATTGTCAGGGTCTGAGTTCTTGGGAGCAGTGACAATTTATAACAGCAGTGAATGACCCAGGAGTCTAGAAAAAACGATAATGCATTGCTGAATTGCTGTTCGTGGTTTCTCTGGGTTTTTGGAGGGGGTTTCCATTCAGCAAGGACCAGTGGTGCACTGGGAGAGCCTGGGCAGCTCGCTGTTCCCCACCTCAGTACCTGCAGGCCATGGGGCCTTTGAGCATGTGTTGTGGTTTAACTCCGGCTGGCAATTAAGCACCACACAGCTGCTCGCTCACTTCCCCCTGCCGGTGGAATGGGGGAGAGAATTGTTAATAGGGAGAGAAAAAGCCACACACGTAAGCAAAGCAGAACAAGGAATTCATTCCCCACTACCCATGGGCAGGCAGGTGTTCAGCCATCTCCAGGAAAGCAGGGCTCCAGCACGCCTAACAGTGACTTGGGAAGACCAATGCCATCACTCCAGATGTCCCCCCTTTCCTTCTTTCTTACCCCAGCTTTATATGCTGAGCATGACGTCCTATGGTCTGGAATATCCCTTGGGTCAGTTGGGGTCAGCTGTCCCGGCTGTGTCCCCTTCCCAACTCCTTGTGCCCCCCCAGCCTGCTCGCTGGTGGGGTGGGGTGAGCAGCAGAAAAGGCCTTGGCTCTGTGTAAGCACTGCTCAGCAGTAACGAAACATCCCTGCGTTATCAACACTGTTTTCAGCACAAATCCAAAATGTAGCCTCATACTAGCTACTGTGAAGAAAAATCTCTGCCCCAGCCAAAACGAGCACAGTGTAATTAGTACCCTCAGAGTCCTGGCATCACATTTTAGCACACAAATTTTCAAGCATTATTTTGTTGCACTCTCAGTTCTGTTTTTTTTAAGATGCATTTGCAGATCTGTTCTGCATTCCAGAAATAAACACAGCATTATCTTAAGGTATGGACACCTCTGCCTGTGGTAATTGCATAGCCAGCTTCAGAATTGCACAAGGTTTACAAAGCTGTAAGAAGTTGCTCAAGCATAGCTGAAATTATATGATCATATGGGCTGGTGCTGTATTGGTTGATACTCTTATGTACAAGATAAGACAAAGTATACTGTATCTCCTGTAATGCTTTTGTCTGCTATGCCTAATTTAAGTTTTATCCTAGATTTTGCATATTCCATCAGTAATAAGTTAATCGTATATGCAACAGTCAAATGTATAATGAAGTTATTAGCAGTATGCCTGATTCTGCATCCCATACGTGCATGAAAACCAAAGAGGAGTTACCGAAGAGGCTACTTTCTGCTTTAGGTCCTGGCTGTTTTGATATTAACTTGAACCTTAATGTTACACTGTTGTATATTGGGTAACTAGTGAGCTTTACTCAACTGTATTTTCCCTTTTCCTTGGCTTAATGTGACTTTCTGTAGGAGGGGAAAAAAAAAATCTTGTTTTCCCATGAGCACCATGGAAGTCAGATGGCCTGCTGCATATTTTAGCTTAGGTGCAAGTAAGTGATTTCTGTTTGAAAAAAGTAAATCACATGGGAAGCGCACTGCTGTCAAGTCTGTCAATGCAATCTGCCAGAGAGCATGGGGTTTGTTCTTGGAAAAGTCCCATTGCAGTAATCCATTAATCCACAGAATTACCTGGAAGTTTTTCAATACAAGGAAGTAATTAGACGAGATCCCAATTTTTAAATTTGTATTTAACGTTTATGGCTATTTCTGATACTTTATTTTCTTTTATTCACTGCCCTCTAGAGGTCTTGCAAATGAAATTAGACTAAGGGAAAATCAGGTTGCAGCAATGACTGTCTGTTGCTGGTGCCGCTATGCACTGGCTTGTACAATGTTTTAAAATAACTGCATAGATGCTCCCGGAGCTAAATGCTGTTTTTCACACTTGCTAGGAAGGGAAAAAATACTTCTGGTAGGAGAAGTTCAGGTTTTAATATAGTGACTGGCAGTGCTAGCTTTTATGAGTACAAAAGCAACTATATGACATTCCTCTATAAAAGCCTACCTGCCTTATTACAGGTGGTAAGACTTATGGCATAAAGTTACCAGTGCATCAAATGTTTGTCCATTTATCCCTTTTTAATATGTTCTTGTTAAAAACATTTTCAGGGAGAGATCATCTTTACAGATGAACTGCAGAAATGCTTCTGAACCTAAAAGTCTTGCTCTTGTTAACAGAACGGGTGAGGCCCAGCGTCCTTATGGCTTCGTGTCTCCCAGTTGGGCTCTGGGTGCCCTTGCGAGGCATTTCCCTCTCCTGGAGAGTCGGAACGACTGTCTCTTCGACAGACTTTCCTTATGTTTAATGAGCATGAAGTGTAACCTGCAGCATGTCCCCTTGTAGGGATGTTCAGGAATCACTCTCTTCTATGTGGCTGCCTGCTTTCATGAAGTGATTTCCATCTTAATAGCTTTGATACTGCTATCAAAGATATTTGGGGGAAGGACAAAAAGGCAATATGATGATACCAAGAATGGTATGATTATGTGAACCTCGCTTCTTGGAGAAACCCAGATGAAAATAGAAATGTTGTCTTTAAAATATGGCAAGACTTCAGTTCAAGCTTTGCTGCTCCCACTGGTGCTTGGTATCAATCTGAGAAATCAATATAAAATCACATTTAGCTCTTTCACCCTTTATTCACTGACAGTTGTCATGTGTATAACTCTGCAGCGATGCCTGCAATCCCATTGCTTAGCCATTTAAGGAAATGGCAGCACTTCTGGGCTTTGTGTTTTACTGAGGAAAACTCTATTCTGTACTTCTGCAAGTGTGCTTTCGTGAGATGTTTTTTAAGACATTGTGTTTGATTTTTGAAGTGAAGCAAATTAAAGTTGGTTGGAGCAACCTCGGTGTCCTCCCCTGCCCGAGGAAGGCCAGCCCCAGGGGAGAGCAGGCTTTGGCAGGTCCCTGCCCTGGCACAGGGGCTGCTACTGTGCGAATGACCAGCAAGGGGTTTTTTGCATGGACTGAAGCATGTTGTAGGTCGAAACGGTTAGTGCTGGGGACCTGACATCTACCCAGCACGTACAAGATGTTTCATGCAGACTGGCTCTAGCCTCGTCCCCTGAAGTGGCTGGCCCTCAGCAGTTGGAACAGCCATGTCATTCCTGGATTTCATAGTTTTATTCTCCAGGAATCCAGTTTTTGTGCTCCCAGACCACACCAGTGTGCTGTAAAGTGGGGACGATGAGAACCATCACTTCAGAAGTGCATGTCTGACCTGAACTGTGGCATTCTTACAAAGACACCCTTGATGTATCAGTATCTCTATCCTCAACAGAAGAATTAAGATTAATCATGGATCTCTGATGCAGTAATTGTGTAGCCTCTGTAGATTTATATATATTTATCTCCATGATTTGTCTCTCCTGTGTACATCCATAAATTTATTTTACCTGTTCAAGATACAGTTATAGATAGTTTTATAGACTCTGCAATCTGAGCTTTAGGTGAATTGTATCTCAGCACTGGGCCATTGCTACCCAAAGTGAATTTGTTCCTGAATTATACTCCCAAAAGGAGAGAAATCTTGTCAGCCATCACAGTTGTATAGTGGCACAAGTAAAGCCACAGAGATAACTAGAGCTGGTTCTGTTCACCAGTGCTTGCTGCCTAAGTGGGCACCCAGAATTAGTTAGCAGTTTTTGAAACTTAGCTGTTGATGTTGGATACAGAAAAATAATTTACATAGATCTGCAGGAGTACATTCTTCTTAATTTTCCAGTTGATTGGGGATTTGGTGTATTACGGAATTTGTCTGTCTTGGTATCAAAGTCTTGAAGTGCAAATAAGCCATTGCAAATTGTCACTTACAGAAAAATGTTTTATTATTGATGAGATTTGTGAGATTTATACAGGAAGGAGAGCTGAAACATTTGCTGCCTTACAGGAGCTTATGGTCACAGAAATTAGTGTAAGGAAAGTGTAAAATACCTAGGAGGAATTATTCCAATTAGCTATAGGTAACAATAGTATGAAAAGATACAGAGCTCAGATGGGTACATTTAGGATGCAGGCAGATACAAGAGAGAGGTCTGTGCTCATGAGTTGTAGACCCTTTGGGAGAATGGGGAAAGAATTTGCCTTCCTTTCTTCAGTGTCTTCCTATATGCCAGGTCTTTTCCTTTGCAGCTGCTGTTGGAAGATGCTCGGCGGGTATCCTGTTCTCTCAGCTGCTTGGTTGCTCCTCTGCCTGACCTCATGCACTGACAGTACCAGGGAAGATCAGCTCCCAAATTCTGGTACTGCTTGAAGCCCCGTTTGCATGCCTGGGCTTTCCATTGTCAGTTAGGAACATGCTGCCTTCATCCAAATGATGCCCATCCCAATATTTGGTGAGAAATGTCTTAGGTTTTTTTTATTGCTGCACAAATGTAGGCAAGTTTAGTGATGGTAAATATTGAGAGGTGGATAATTTTGTTATGTGTTAGCATTTGCCTGAAAGGGTCTATCAACAACACATCGACTTTAAGCCAGAGCAGGACAAAACAGCTAGTATCTGTTAACTGCAGTCTATTTGATTTTTTAGATCAGAACTTATTTTTGCAGGTAACAGAGGAAGGTCTAATTTTGTTCTCATTTTCCCCAGGTGATTGTCTCAGTTGAGGTACCTTTCCCACAAATACCTTGCTCTTAACATTAATTATGCCTGCAGATGGCTTTCCTATACAACTCCCTCTCTGCATGCCTATATGTAACGACAGGGTAGTATAAATCCTGATGTTTTCATTAAAAGATACAACAGAGGTAGATTAAAAGCAGTTACCCTTTGCTGATCACTCAGCTCATGAAGAGCTTCACCACGCAGCTGCAAAGTAACGACTGGCTGTCTGTGGCCTGTTTTCTGTAAGTAGGACCATTACAAAGTCATCGCTGTAGTTGCAACAAGCTGATACCTTGTCAGTAATGTCCCAACACTGCCTATTTGTATGTTACACGTGTACATGTACCCTCGCATAGATACTGACTACGCAAGTGCCTGTAATAGAGAAAAGGACATTGCTGTGAACCTTGACATAATATAATAGATGCCTTGGAATGACGCATAGTGTCTATGTCTTCATTTATCAGTTTCTTGACATACGCTCATATAGGATTTACAGAAGAAAGTGTCAAAGTTTCCTATATGTATGTATTTATGCATTGAAATAAAATGCATCAAGAAAATACAGTTCTCCTAAATTCCTAACCTCCTGGAACTGTAATTCTTTACCCAGTCTTTGCTTAATATGAAAATGGAGTGCTAAATAGCTCCATTAGTGCCTAGCTCACTTGGCCATTGATGCTTTTTCTGTTTTGTTTTGTAATTGATGCTTAAGGCTCTAATTTATACATAAATATGCAATTTGCCACATCTCAATTGAGGTTATTCAGGATTCATAGCAGAGAGTCTGTAGGAAAGGGAAGGGTTGGTGTCCCTATGATAGCCAGAAATAACAGCCCGGCAGGTGTGACCAGAAGCCTAGATTAGCTGGTAAATATTCAGCTATGTGGGTACAGAGTGACAGCAGGTATCAGGACATTTGTTTGGGCTCTCATTTGTTCTCAGCAGTTACATAGTCAGAAATAAAAAAGCTCCCAGTACTGGTGCTGAAATATAATGGGATTATAACTGAATAAGCTCTTTCTCTGTCATTACCATTTTAAACGTCTGCTTTTCTATCAGTTCTCTTTGATTGGTATTTAAAAATGTTACTGGATTGTTTACCTTGAATGGAGACCAAGATACTCCTTAGACTACTTGAATGACTCGAGTATTTGAAGCAATTTCTCAGAGCTGATTATTGACTGAATTGATTTGTCTAGAATCAGAGAGTTTTGTTTTTTACCTAAACGGGAGCAGAATTCCAGCAAGGTTGATTTTCTCACAAGTCAGCTTTTTTGCTCCCTGATTTAGTCCCTACTTTGTGTGTGGCTCCAATGAACGCAGCACTCACTGATTTCTCTCCCCGGTTGCTGTTCCCATGTTCCAACCCTTGGGTCTGATTGCAGATGAAATTGTCACTTAGTACTTGCAACACTGGTAACTTTCATGCTCATTAACAGTTCAGTGGAGATTACCAAACTGGAATTGGGTATTTCCTGCAATTTGGGAATCTGTAAATGGTCCCTACTCTGGAGCAACACACCTGGATGCATGCTTTCCCTGCTCGCAGTACCCCCAGCAGCAGCTCAAAGTGCTTAAGGTGCATTTGGCAGAGTTTTGATAAGAAAGTCCAGCATTTGAATAGCGTAGTGCATCATTCCTGATGGCTTTCACGTGTGCAAATGTTTGGGGTTTTGGGAGGGGGAGGTGGTTCTTGGGTTTTTTTTTTTTTTAAGGAAAAGGCTTTCTTTTTTAATGCTGTAAGAATTTAGCAGGTATCCCCATGCTCCCAGGGTTTGTGCAGGCATGGTGGATCAGCCTCAGCTAAGCTGCCAGAGTCAGAAGTTCCCAGAGGGGAAGTTTTGCAGAGCCCAGGAGGCTGTTTGCCAGCAGCACCCTCTCTGTGCGCTACCTGCCCTCGGCGCAGTTGTCCCCAGAGCCCCCAGGAGCTGTTGGACACCGTTGCACGTAGCAGAGAGCCCAGCCCGCCTCGCTGCGTGACAGTGGCTCTCTTGCTGTCGGTAGCTGAAGATCAGAGTCGCTCTCTCCAGAAGGGCACGATACTGATTAGCAGCAAAGCAGCAGGGTGAGAGGTTCTAGCTCCTGTTGAGCTCAGAAACCAATTCTGCTGGATTTTGGCCAACTTAGGGACTGTACGGTTTTGGAGAGTTGGGCCTTGTGGCATCCATCACTTGGTCCTGTGCGCTCTCAACAGCAGCAGCTCTGAAGGGGCTGTGCAGTGCAGCAGGCTTAGCAGGAAACGAGGGACAGCTGGGTGAAACCTTTGAGGTCATCTTAGATTATAAAACAGCCTTACTCATATCTCTAGGATGAAAATGTCACAGATGTTTCCAGATCCATAATTTACTTGGGCAATTCATTCTGCAACCTTTCTTTCAGGTGCTGCTAACTGCAAATGTTGAGGCCAGCCTCAAATGTGAAAGTGTGCAGAAATCCCAGGCTGTGCTGAGCTGGAGATGCTTGGTGTTTTATTTTGGGACTGGATATTTTCATAACTCTTCAAAGTTATTACTCTTGCTAAATGGCTGTTAGGTGAAGCAAGTAGCTTAGAAAGGGTTACAGCCATCTGCTGCTGTATTTCTGTCTGTTGTCTTAGAAGTGTTAGGGTCTCCCGCACCAAGAAAATTACCCGTGGTCCACAGTAGTAACACCAGGCCATCCACAGGTGGCAACATAAATTTGGAAGTACAATGTGGCAGAAACTGGTCCATTCAGGTGTTCTCCATTAATAGCTATTTGTAAAAAAATGTTATAGAAACAGCATGGAGTATTCAGAAATTTAAGGAAGCACATAGTTTCAAGGTATAAATCAGATATATAATCATTTACTTACATGACGTGAAAAATATATGCAATGCTGAACAACCATTACTTAAAAGCATTTGGTATTAAATTGAAATGGAAAGATGTTGTCATGTCTTCATTGAAGCTCAGTGGCACGCTCTTGGTGGTGGTAGTATACAAATACAGTTTAAGTCTTGGTATAGCAAAGAGGACTGGGATGAGAGGGCAAGGTGTTTCTCAAATACTGTTCTATTGCTAGTTAGGTACTGAAGATTCACACAGCTGAGGACAGGGAAGATACGAGGACAGATTGTTGGGAACAGAAGAACAGTAAAACAGAATTAAACCTACGTTTGAGTGGAAATCAGAGGAGTGCATTTATGTAATGAGAAACAGTGATGTGGTCTGGCTGCACTGTTTTGCAGGAGCAGATGGGTTGGGGTGTGTGCGAAGTCCAGCGCGAAGCACTAATGCAGAGCCACCAGGGTTTCTCTGTTATTTGCACATGATGCACAGAGCAGTGCTCATACAACCATTACAGCAGCCTCATATCCAGATAAATCAGAGAGCGTGACTGAATGGTGATCGAATACTCTTGGCTCTGCTGGCAGTTACAGGAATGAGGACTGGCAAACGGAGCAGTTGGAGGACGAGTTCATCCAAGATCTTTATCAGCTGTTCCTGCCTGTGGCTTCTCTGCAAGTGAGATCCTCATGCTCATCTCCCCACCCAAGCACCCAGCGCACTGCCAGGAGGGTCTGAGGGCTGCTGTCACCCCAAAATCTTTCTACAGAAGCCTCTGGGGCAGCCTGTTTTACTCTCCTGCTACAGTTAATGAATATCAAGACTTTTCTTCTTCTATCCACCTCACAGTGTCTTTGCGTTTCCTTCAAAGCCTGGAAGGATGAGTGCAGAATTGTCTTGGTGTTAGTGGGAAGCTTGGGAAGATAGTGTTCAGAGATTTAGACTAGTAAGAGGTTTATACTGCGTATGAGTTTGTCTAAACATGCCACCAGAGATGAGTAGTGCTCAAATGCACAAAGCAATGTTCTCTGCAGACTGTCCCGAATCAAGTGATAGGGATGGGAGATACAAGTACTGAGATTTGATACATGTTTTCAAGGTCCTTTGCTGTGTTCTTTGGCAGTTGAGGTACAAAATACTCCTTTACTGAACCCCCCCCTTTTTTTTTTCATTTCTTTAGGTTTTTTCTTTTTTTTTTCCTCTGAATTTTGGAATCTCAAGTTTAAGCAGAGAAATAGCAAAACCTGTTGTTTTAAGGAGAGGCTTTAAAAAAGAATGGGCCAAATTCAGAGCATTGTGGAGATTATAGCTCTTTCCATTTTATTTTGTTATGCTATTTAGAGTTCCTTCTCAGTGTGTGTATATATATGTATGAACAGGAGAGACACTACAAGTGTATGACCCAAGGAAGAATGGTATTAGGTATAAAAATGCATACGCTGAACTAGCTTGCTTTTTTTCTATACCTTATGCCAGCTCTTGTTTTACACATCTGACTGTTTAGGTGGTGATGTTATTTCAGCCCAGCCCATGCTCCTGGTTTGGTTGGTTTGCTGGAGCATTTTGTTTTGGCCATTAACACCTCTGTCCCATTGCTTTTTCTGCCTCAGTTACACAGCTACGTATCATGCTAATAAACCAAGAAACCTGTCATTCAACCCCAAGGTGATCCCAGCTGTCTGAGTAATGATTTTAAATAAATTAAAATAGTTAAACAAGTTAAATAGCTTATTCTGTGCATGAACTTTAATGACTTCCCCCCCCCCCCCCAAAAAAAA
>NW_010972652.1:109540-145191 GCF_000737465.1 Haliaeetus leucocephalus
AAAAAAGAAAATAATTTTTTTTTGGTGAAAAAATTAAAAGCTCCCCCCCCCCCCCCAAAAAAAAAAAAAAAGGCAGAGAGAGAAAGAATGGAATAGAGCTTGTAGTTCTACTAAAAAATGACAAATACATTCAGTATAGTCCTTGGAGTGAAACTTCTGACTCACTCAATTTAATAAAGAACTCAAAAAACTGTGACTGTAATTCTGTACTGCACAATTCAGTGGCATTAGAATTTAATATGTATTCAGTCTATTCATTTTTGCACCTGTGAACCACAAAGTATGTTGTTTGTGATGGATATGAAAGAACCTCTGTATTTTTCCACAGCAGAACGTTTCTTTCAGTAATTATTATGAGGCAGTCAACAAGGGCGTGTAGTTTTTAGAGGGCAAGTCTCATTTTTATTTTTTTTTTATTTTTAGTTTCTTTTTGCATTGTTTTAGTTACTTTAAAAAAAAAAAGCTGAATGCAGCACCAACAGTTATGAGACATTAATGAAGTATTTTGTGCCTGTGGTATACTTTTTTCAAATGTTTTTCTCATACCACATGCCTTTCTCTGTACAATAAAATGTACTTCAGGAACTGTATTGTTTAAAATAAATCTTTCTTGAAGTAGAATATTTATTTTGCGACTTGGCAAAAACCTGTTTCTTATCATGCTGCATCTTGAATTAATAGCCATGGTTTTTCAGACCAAGAAGCTTTAAAAAGTGCAAGCAGGATGAATTATTTCAGGTGATTATTAATGCATGGGGCAGTATGAGCAACGAGACAGAGCTTTGGACTGGCTTCAGTTGCCAGCTCTGCCAGCACTGGCCCACTGTGGGGACTCCGTACATCACGGCATTTCTCTGGATCTCAGTTTTTGCAGTTTCTGCAATGTCAGAAATTACATTGCTCTTGTTTGAAAAGCACTACTTAAAAACAAAGCATCACTAATCATAATTGCAACATTCAGAGCAATACAAATGGCTATTTATTACGTTTTGGCAGTTTACTCTGACCCAGATGTTTTAAGCTCTTAATGGTGCGTAGGTGAAGACTGCTCTGCTTATCATATATTCCCATTACAAATAGTGCCTGTATTGTAAGTCTTAGCAGTAAGGCCAGTATATAAATGAGCACAAAAATGATTTTTTTTTCTTTCTCTGCAGCTAAAGATGGGACAGTGTAATTTTGCTCTTTATACACCTGTACTGCAGATAAATATTTAACTTAGTCCCCAGGTTTGTTCATGCAAGAAGAGGATTGGATTATATCGGCTCCTCTTCTCTCCTGTTCCGATTGCTCCCCTCTCACTGACCGTATTCTTTTGCCTCAGTGTTTTCTAAATTCATTGCGTGTCAATCTATCTAGCATTTCCAAGATGCAACGAAGATTTAAAACCTCAAACAGAAAGCTGACTTTTAATTAATAAACTATTTCAGACCCACTATTCACTAGTAAAATCCATGAAGTCCTACTAATGACAATTATTTTCTGTAGGTTAAGGAAGGAAGGAAAAAGGCAAAAAAACCCCTTCTTGAACTACATGTAGCCAACCTGATAGTTTCAGTAAATTAAGAAAATTGTTTCTTGATGTTGACATTTAGTGTGCTTAGTAATTCTTCGCTAGAAATTACAAGGAACAATTTCCTGTAGGCTAATGTTAAGTTCTCTAATTTATTATTGTTAGTGAGTATTTTATTTTCATTTTTTTCAGGTTGAACACCTGAGAACATATTGGAATAAGGATTAAATTACAGCAGTGTTCTGTGCTGGCTCTCTTGAAGTTTGCCGTTCATTCTGGCTGAATCTGTGCAAACTTTCACACTTAGTGTTTTGGGGAAAATCAAGTGACAGATGGGGTGGCTGCAATGTTTAAAAGACAAACCAAGGAGAAAGGCAGGGGTTTGCCTTTTTGTAAATAATGTATTGCTTTTTCTAGTGTGGGATAATTAATCTGTGCACATGTTGGTATGGGGGATTAAAAAACCAAAGGGATCAGGGTGCCAACTCCAGTTATGACCGAGGAACTGGAGTCATGCAGTCACGGCAGTTCAGGGAGACAGGTGGAGGCAGAGCAGCCTCGTGTTCGATAACAACCTAAAGAACAAAATGTGCCAGGATTATTGTAGTTGGAGGCCTTGGCCATTACTAGGTCTGGTCCATTAACCTGTGCCGTCTTTCTAAAAGCAAACTCCCTCCCAGGGATATATTAGAGGCCTAATATAGAAGTGATAACCATGATGTATTTAACATGCTTATCTTCCTGGTCCAACACTGATGATGAAAGCAATATTTACCTGGAGGTTTTCTCTTATATCTTTCACTATTTTAAAAAAGGAAATTATTTCCTGATGGTAGGTTAGGCTTTTTCAAAATTTAATTCTCACTATGGCTTAACTAACATACCAAACAACCTATTCCCCTGCACCCCTCCCTGAGGTCCCTAGAGTACAAGCTTGCCTATTTGAATCAAACTGGTGGAAATTAGGCAGGCAGGAGAACCTTTAATGAACTGGGTTAAACTTTGTATCTTTTAAAATACCATTTATGTTTCTTCTTTTTAGTTATAAGTGTGGGGCTTTTATTCCTAATCTTTGCAGTTTTGAAATTGTATATTGGTGCCAGGGTCCTTTCATACTCCGGAGAGACCGTGCAGCAAATGATCTGCTCAGGCAAAGGTTAGAGTTAGGGGGTCGTTTCTTGGAGGCTCCTTCCTGTTGCAGTTCAGTGAAAGCCAAGATTTCAGTCTGAGATTTTCACTCATGAGCTTTATCTTACAAAGTGAGCAGACCTTTCGCTGCCTTTTTTTTTCCCCTTCTCTATTGACCTCACTTGCTATGTTTGTAAAATACGTGAGTAGGCATAAGCTGTGGTCATTAACTGCAAAATGTAGGCAACACATCAGAAGAGCTCATTATTTGGTGCTTTATTATAAAATAAATAGTTCCACCGCACTAAAACAACACATCATTGCTCCATTTTACATATGCCTGGCTCCTACTGAGACAGAAGTTTGGGCCTGCGCTAAGTAAGGTTCAGATTATGGAGCTCAGTATTGATGAAAGAAATGGTGAGAAAGTCGTATCTACCAAACTCTTTCTCTGAGAAAAATCCTAAGTGCATTCGTTGATATTTTAATTTTATATATAAACCAAGGCTTACCCACTTTCATGCTTAATCCAGCTCAAACGTTGCTCACTGCTAATAAACTCTTTTCTTCTGGTACCTAGGTTGCTGTTGATGATATTATTTAATTTTACCCTCATAAAGTTGGGGGGTTTAGTTATGTAACAAGACATCAAAGAGGCATGATACAGAGTTTTCCTTCCTCAGAGAATAAATACCAAATTTCTCTTTGAAGCTGGAATCAAAGCAAGAGAGTCTGCAACTGATTTGAGAAATAGGAAAAACAGGTATCCTGCATGAAAGTAAAATCAGAGTTTTGGTGTTGACAGATACATTTTTTTTTTAAATACTTGCGTTTCCCTTTCTTGTGATTTTCATCTGATGTAAGCCAGTTTTATTCACTCCAGTGAGCCAGGTTCTTCGGCTAATGGATTTGTTTACATTGCAAAGGAGATTCAAGTAGATTGAGTAAAGGTAGGATCCATTCTAACACATCATCTTTAACACACAAAAGAAAAAAAATGATGTAAATAATAGAACCTAAGACTTCTAAAAATATGTTGAGAAGTGCTTGATCAACCTAGAAGCTTTCCTTTGGGCCCTACAGAACAGGATGCATCAGGAAAATCTTACTTTGCTTTTTGGTGACTGGCAGTTTTGTGCTCGCTTGGTGAAAATTCTCAAGTAATGCTTTCCTATGGGAACGTTAGGGAAAGCAGCTTTCCCACTGTTTGTATTCTCTTGCGAAAGTATTGGGTGATGCACAGTCCTTAGAAAACATCCATATGTAAAGAAAACACTGCTTTTATTTTGGAGTTAAAATAAGATCATTGCATTGATAAATATGTTGAAATATGTATTTTTAAGTGATGATTGCATTTCTTTAGTAGATTTTGGTTTTAACTCACTGTTGAAAGCAGCAGTTTTGCTGGTGGATAACAATGCTTTTACCAGTTCTGGACAAACAAACACAATTGGAAACAGATACACTTTTGCAGAATTGAACATTTTTAATGAGTGTTTAAAAATGCCAAGATATTGTGACATTTCTGCATATTCTTCTAAATTTTGAAAAATAGATGAGTATTTCCTGGGTGGCATCCCAAAATTTTGTCTTAATTATATTTAATCCCAAACTCTCCAGATGTAAATAAAAATACAGACTCTGGCCTTTTTTCTTTTTTCCCCGTTAGCTGTTAGCCCTGAGATTGCAGTGGCTTCCTGTTGCTTTATTGTCTTTGTGGGTTTTACATTACTTAGTGCTATGGTGGTTTTTATGCTGCAATTTTTGCCTCAAATTCTCTAGTCCTCCCCTCCTTTTAGCCTAAGTGTGGTTACTAGTTGTTTGAATCAAAATAAAATACAGCTGCAGGCTTGCTTATAGCATTGCAAGTACTTTTTGGCCTGTTACGGCTATATTTTGCCTTTCCTAGGATTAAGAGTCAACATCACCACTTCTGCTATTTCTTTCAAAAAACAGAGATTTGAAAAAATCGCTTGGGCTTTCCTTTCAGAAACAGGTTACATGCTGGGAGCTGCGCTGTGGAGAATGCAGATTTCCTACACCTCCCACTTTCCATCTTCCTCCTTGTGTCTGAGAGCAGACCTGAAGAAGGCTCAACCTCGAGCTTCAGAGGAGTTGAAGGAAAGTCGTGAGTACTGTCATTGACAACCTGTGGATGCCACGTGTGTCCTAGACAGCCCTGTGGCAACTGGTAGAAGTGCGTACAAATTTGTATAAGTTTATTGTGGCAAACGGTAAGTTTATTTATAGCAGCAGAGCACTGTATCGCTCAGGCAGGCCAAGTTAATCAGGAGTACCTCACAACGTGCTCATCTACTACCTCCCAAAGTGTCATGTCTACCCCCCCTTGACTACGGAGTGTACCACTGCCTCTGTCCTGGATTTGTAATGCTCTGCTGGGGATAATGAACCCTGGCAAATGCAGCTTTAAATCTCACAGTTCTTCTCGCACAGGTTTTGCATAGCTTCCACATCCATTTTTGGACTTCTGACTCCCCAAAAGCAAATAGTTATACTATTCAGGTTTCTTTTTTTAGATGACTAAATTGTTTGGGATATCAGATGGAAGAGTTCATTTATGTAATTCTGTTTTAATTTTAAGAAAAAGCATCACTTCAGCAAATCATAATTTTATAGCAGTGCAACAATTATGTTCAGACTAGGGTATACTTTTGTCCTCTGATTATAGGAAGATGTTTAATGACAAAATGTTACCCTGTTGATATATAAAGAGGGTCTAATTTTTATTTTGTAAGTAGAACATCTAATTTATCCTGTGCTGAATTTCCACTGCTTGACCAAAAAAAAAAAAAAAAACCCAACCAACTGTGAGAAGGCTTTTAAAGTCCATTATATCATGCTGGTGAAAGGCCCATTAGAGCTATACACACTTCCATTTTAGCCATGCTATTAGTAGTATGCTGGTAGGTAGAAAGGCAAATAGTCCTTGCACATCTTACACCTTGGTAGAAAGTGGAAGGATGCATATACTAGGGGGACTATTCTAGACAGCTTATGATCCTTGATTTTGCTTTTCAAATGTATTTATTCCCTCTTTGAAGCTGCGGAGGAGGGTTTTTCCTTGGGAGTGGGTGTTTTGATAAGAATGTAACAAATATTGAGCACTGAAGTAATGGCAAGGGTTATATATGTTCTGTGGCTGTTAGGATGGATAGTTTCTATTTTAAGGGAAATATTAGCAATTTTTAAAGCACTTTTTTTTCATCTTATTTATATGATATTTTATTTATTTGCCCAGTGCCTATAGTTTCCCACTAGATTTATAGTGGGCTACGCAGTTAGTTTTTTATTTTATTCTAGTCTTCTAAATAGGAGACATCATTTCCATCTTTACTGGAAAGCAAAAAAAACCAAAACAGTTTCCACATAGTGGTGAGGTTTCATGCAGACAGCAATACATGGTGAAAAAATAGAAACTAGAGCTCACCATTAGATGTAATGAAAAGTCTGAGACATGTTATCAAAATGAGCTGATTTTTGGCATTGTTTGGCTTCTTGGTGCTCTCAGTGTGCACACTAGCTTAAGATTGCCAGAGGGGTTTTCACTACCAGCAATTTGAGAGCAGGAGAAGGTGAAGTGCTGTTAGGAGACCACCTGCAAGGGACTGGGGAGAGGAGCAAAACAGGCTGCCGACCTTAACGGACATACAAAAGGTTGTGTGTGATGGGAGAGGGCTTGACTTTGTTGGAGGGCTGGATTTGGAGATGACACTTGTGCGACAATAAGATGGCTTACATCAGAAATCACAAAACTTATGAAAGAGCTGGCAGTGCTCTAAGGAATTTTTAAAACTACATTTCAAGGGGCGAAATCAAGTACACAAAGAAAAGAGCAAGTAAGAAATACAGGCATGTGGATGAGAAGGACTGTAATCATTGTAATGGAAATGAGTTATTACAGGTTTGATTTCTGATTTATGAATATTGGTTTTGAAGGAAGACAAAAGGATGAATGACGTGCAGACAGATGTCTCTAAAAATGGGAAAAGTTTAGCAAAGAAAACAGGGAACAGTGTAAGAAGAAAATACATTTTGAAGTAGTTAATTAAAATCTAGCTAGAAGGCACTAAAGGGCAGTGGATCGTGATGGTCAGCAGAGGAGTCCCAACCTATTAATACTCATTCAAAGAGCTCAGCCCTGCTGATCTCCAAACAGCAGCTTTGGCCCTTGGCACCAAAGAAGTGTCAGGCCCTCCCTGCATTTCTCAGTTATAGTGAAATTGAGAAAGCAGAGTAAAGGAGATAAAACAGGATTTTACATGAAAAACTTTTTTGTGTTCTGAAGGGAAAGCATATTATGTTGAAAGGCAATTGAAGTATTTGACCAAGAACAGACAAATGTTCAAGGGATAATGAGGAATGCAACCAGGCAGTGATACATGATAGCACACAAGTGGTCAAACTGTAGTATTGGAATGAAGTTGTCTTTTATCTGTATATATAGTCTAATTAATAAGAAAGAACAAAAGTTAGACACTTAAGTATAACCGAAATTGTTTGCAGTGTTGTCCTGGTTTTGGCTGGGGTAGGGTTAATTTTCCTTCTAGTAGCTGGTATAGTGTTATGTTTTGGGTTCAGTATGAGAAGAATGTTGATAACACACTGATGTTTTCAGTTGTTGCTCAGTAGCGTTTAGATTAAGTCAAGGATTTTTCAGCTTCTCATGCCCAGCCAGCGAGAAGGCTGGAGGGGCACAAGAAGTTGGGAGGGGACACAGCCAGGGCAGCTGACCCAAACTGGCCAAAGGGGTATTCCATACCGTGTGACGTCATGCCCAGTATACAAACTGGGGGGAGTTGGTCTGGGGGGGGGAGAGCTGCTCGGGAACTAACTGGGCATCGGTCGGCGAGTGGCGAGCAATTGCGTCGTGTATCACTTGTTTCCTATATTCTAATTTTTTTATTATTACTGTCGTTTTATTATTGTTATTACTATCATTATTATTTTCTTCCTTCCTGTTCTGTTGAACTGTTCTTATCTCAACCCACAAGTTTTACTTTTTCTCCCACTTGTCTCCCCCATCCCACTGGGTGGGGAGGAAGTGAGTGAGCAGCCGCATAGTGCTTGGTTGCTGGCTGGGGTTAAACCATGACAGGTGTGAAGACAAGAGTCTCTGGAAGCAATGGCCACAACCAGTGGAGAAAGGAGACCAGAATTTGGAAATTCCAGATGTGTGGCATGCTGCTATGGGCTGCACTTTGTGTCTCAAGGACACAACGTGGCTTTTAAAAGACAGAAATGGAGGGCAGGAATAATAGCTTTCAGTGCAGGGGATGGTTGCCTGTGGATTCCCACGTAGGATCTTATGCTTCTATGAAATTTGTTGTCAGTGCTAAATCTTTTAGGATAGTGATTGCAGAAGAAATTTTTGGTCCTGGGAATCTATGTGAGGAAACAGTGAATGTCATGGTATTCAGTGTAGATAAAACAGTGAACTGCTGCCGCCCTGAAATAACGCAAGGATTAAGATGGGTATTTTTGTTTTAGCTAACAACTATGGCTAAGTGTCCTTTGACAGTCAAGAAAATAAAATTAAATGGTGAACTTACTGGAAAAAGAACAGAAAGCAAAACAGCAGTCAGATGTGTATGTGGTACAGTTTTGGTCACTCAGCTCAAAGGGAGTTATTGAAGACCTGTTAAAGGTAGAGAGCAATGGCAACAAAGATGATCAAAAGTGTGGAAGGGCTTACAAGGAATGACAGCAGAGGCTGACACCCCTGAGTCTGGAAAAGTCAAAACTGAATGCTGTATGACAGGGAAGCATCAAATACTGAATACAAGAGTTAAGGAGCATATAGTGAACCTAGAAGATAAGATGCCAGGGTCAAAATAAACAAGAGAAAGTAATTCCTTCCACATGGTAGTTACTTTGCAGAGCTCCTTACCTTGAAAGGTGCCATCCAGGTTGGACTTCAGAAAGCGCCTGGATGGTGTCATGACGGGAAAATCTATCACGGGCCAGTAACCATGAGAATACAACCTTAGCTTCTGGAAGTTTTATTAGCAAGTTGCTGGAGTTTATTCCTAGCAGGAACCACTATGTGCTTTCCTGGTTTTACTCTCTTCCTTGGGCTTGTGCTGTAGGTACCCAGCGAAGACAGAGCATGGCTAGGCAGAGCTCTCCTCTGAGCTGCTGTGGCTGTTCCTACATTTATGTTTTAATAGAGCAGTTGGTGCAAATAAATATAGTATATACAAGTTCTGAATCTTTACCAAGCATCTTCAGGCTATAGCTTAAATTTATCTTTTGTGTTGTAGGTCAATGAACATGTTGTTAGCAGTAGAATCTATAACTTGATCATAATTTGAAAAATGAGAGGATTTGTTTGGTATAAGATTGGGATTAAAGCAAGGAACAATTTCAATGCAGTAACGCAAAGCTTGACACCTATACATTCTGATAGGTGGGAAAGCTGTTACAGTGATTAGAAATTCGTTTGGGAAAGTATCAAGGACTGAACATTGTGAAGTAGTGCAAGATAAAAAGTATCGTAATGAAATGATGAAGGAATTCTTTTGATTACACTGGGACATATTTAGCAGTGCTAGAACACCATCTCACCAGGCATGCCTGTGGCTGCTTCTCTGTTTGAATGTCTTGGTATCATGCCTAGTTTCAAACTAACATAAATTTTCTGTTGATACTTAATTGACAGAGGTACAAATAGAAGGTAACAGAGCATGTTTAAAGTTATTTGGATAATCTGAGCTTTTGGGCCAAGTTTCTGATGGTCTGGGTAGAAAGATTTAATCATCACAAATTCAGGAATACAAAAGAGAATGCAGAAGATTTAAAAAAAAAAGTCTACTTGGGGTAATAACTGAAAAACACAGCTAAAGCTATCTGCACAGTGCTCTTTCTTCTAGCAGGGGTAAAACAAACAATACCTTTGAGCTGTATACTGCGAGATAAGGCAATAAATGATGGAATATTATCCTGGCAGTTCTGCTCGGACTCCTACAGATTTGGCCTGTGGGTTTCAGAATGGCATTGCCATATTACAATGGTAAAGCAAAGTACAAACACCTTGATTCAAGTTTTGGGGAATACTGACTATGAAAAAACCCAGCCAAGCTTTCGGAAATCTTTTTAAAGGACCTTGCAGTGGGGTCAAACAGAAAAGAAGCTGCTGAAAAGCGAGAAGTGGATTGATGAGAATTAGTTGCCTCGCTACTTGGAGAAAGTCATGTGGAGATGACAAGTACTGGGATAAATTGAGGAGAAGAAACTCTTCCTATGTGTTTTGAGTTTGAAAAACAATTAGCAGTGAGGGTGAGGAGATGAGCTGGAGTCAGAGAATGAAAGAAATACATATAATCACCTTGGGAGGGGAGGCGAAACCGTATTATTGAAAAATCTTCACGCATGAAACTGAAAACTGTAGTAGAAAATGGGGATTAAGGTGCTGTGTGTTAGGTGATTTGTACTACACGACTGTTTAAGGACGCGTCTTTACTGACTTTATGAAGTTTTCTGTGCTTGTCATTTCTAACACGCCTGTGTCGCACATCTGATCTTTGGTCCTTTCAGCACTTTCTGTGATTAAGAAATCCCTGTGGTTGCTCTAGGGGAGATCGATGAGCGTATGATGAGTCGTTTAGCCAGGCACATTCACTTTTTGTCAACTAATGTGTAGTCTGAGAGTTACCTTATTGGGATACTTGGCTAGAGACCAAATACAACTAGTCTAGTACTGGACTAATGGCAGAGAACATGACAAATCTATGCGTTGAAATACTCCACCACTTAAGCAGCTCTGCATTTCATTAAGCCTAGCTACTTAAAAACAGGATAAGGGTTATACAAATCCAAAAAAGAAACGGGTTAGTCTGTTTTCATAAGCTCTCACAGGAAAGAACAGCAAGATATTATTTTCCTAAAATAATCAATAGCACATGAGTATTCCTCATTTTCTTTGAATAATCTGAACTTTTATTTTTACAACATAACTATCTAATTTTTAAAGTGGCCTTAATATATAAGCACAAAGAAAAAAGCTTTCTGAATAGTAGGAAAATACATCCTTTTTATGTAAACCAAAGATGAAACTAAATGTTAGATTTGCTTACAGAAAAAGTTGTGTAATCCAGGTTTAAATTTTGGATACCACTGCTATGAATGTTTAAATATAGGCTGCTTGCACAGGACTGATCTTCTCACTCCTCTGGCCAGGGCTTTCCACATCTTCCATTGCTCTGGCAACTTGCTGTGGAGGAGCTGCCTGGCAAAATTTAAATTTCAGCTGATTGAAATAATAGCTATATTCTTGGCAGAACTGTTACATAGGATTTATAGAGAATAAGGCATTACTTGACAGAATGAAAAAGAAAAGTAAAAAAAAAAGATTTGGGGTGGAGAATGGCTCTCTTTATGGGCTGTGTCAGTAACGTGCAGAACAGCCATTCTCTACCAGTAAAAGCAGAATAATTTTCTGGAGAAATGTCTGTGTCAATAGCTACAAAATTGTTTCTTATTACTTGGCCCCGGACTTTTCATAAGTTCAGTGATATTGTAAAGGCAGAATTCTTTGCCTTTGCACATTTCAAATATTTTAATTAATTTCTGAAGAATTTTTTAATGATTCTAAGATTTGGCTCTTGTGGATGGTGCTGATCATTTTGAATAAGGTACAAACAAGATAGTTCTATTTTTCAATATTGTCTTTGACAAATATTTCATGTAAATTCTCAGTGAAGATCTGATATGATTTTAGTTATTTCACTTAATTGCCTTTGTGTAGTAATTTGACTTTAATTTTAAACTTTCATTTAAAAAAATTATAAAACCTCTGTATCTAGTTTTCTAATGTTAATTTTACTTTATGAAAAGAAAATAATTAAATGTGAAGTTTCTAAGTTACTGCTTTCAGTCACTGAGATCTTTGTAATGGTGAGAACTTGTTATCTTTGTATAGCATTTTGGATAATTATGAAAAATGAGATATGATTGTTGTTACCTTGTTCCTAACTGGGCTTCTGCCAGCACCACAGTTGACAATCCTCATGCTGACAGAAACAGCTGGGAGGCCAAGAATTAAACAGACATGGAGAGCAAACTCTCATTGAGTTGGAATAAATTGACACCTTGAGAGGACACGGCAAATTGGGATTGGAAATTTCAAACCTTAGCAAGTTGCCCTCTAGTACATGCTTCCATTAAGTCTTGGGTTTTACACTGAAAGACAGAGCTGTGAAATACCTTTTGCTGTGTTCACACAGTGATGAGCATAAGGGAGCCTACCTTTCTCACTTAGGTATAAAGTTCTTTGGCTCCTCTGCCCTTCAAGGTGTCACTGGTTACCTACAGATCCAAATGATTGGTCTGGGGATGGAAATGAATGATTGTGTCTGGGTGAGACAGCAGAACTTACCTTTACTCCATGAATTTATACTCATCAACGACTGCAGTGTGTTCTAGTCTACCATGGGTTGACATAGACGTGTTGAACCGCATAATGTGGTATTTGATGCAACTTTTGAAATGGCATGCCGTTGCTCTTATCCAATTTCTATGCGCATAAGCAGAACTGTGGATAAATAGGAACGGAAACACATTGTGAGCCTCGACTAAATTAGAAGTGAGAGATCCCAAGAATGAAAGGATCTTTTCTATTAAATGTGCCCATCGGTTGAGATTTTAATCTTTGTTACTTAAATTTGGTTATGTAAACCTCAGCTACTGACAGCAGGTTGAAAAGAAGCTTTTAATCCATATTTATTTCGTATTTGTGTTCATACGTTGTCCATCAGAAAACATGAATGCATTACTAAGAAGAAACATCCTGCAAATGCACAAAGGTTTCTTATGCTCTTTAATTTACTAAGCTACTGGCCTGAATGCATTATTTTTACTGTATCTGTAATATTCTCGAATGCAAATGCTAGACACTTTCAAAGGTTTTTCAATAGTGCTAGTATTAGTCCACTAAAAACATTGTACATAATCTGAATGCAGGTTTCCAGGTTTTCTTCCCTGTATTGCACATCTACTGACTGCATATCTTCTAAGAATTAAGCCATCTATTTTAGTAGAAATTTAGTGGTGTCAGTGATAACTATTGTTTCTATCAGATACTCAGAAGAAATAAAAGCTAAGCTCCTGATACCGAAAAGCCAGTTGAAGAAACTCTCTAAGACTCGTTTTGGAGTTTTAGAAAGCAGGCATTCTTTATTGCAGTGCTGGATGCACGGGGGATAGTTCCACCTAGCATGCATACCACAGCTTTAGCACTAACAGGTTATATAGAATAACTAATTGCATATTAATCAGATTAGTATACATATACATAGAAATAATTGCAACTGATTATCTTAGTACTGCCTACATCCGATCATGCGCAATGAAGGATGCATTTGAGTCGAAGGGCTGCTTTTGTGACCACCGACCCATTTGAAGTTCTTGCTGGCTGTCCTGGAAGTCTTTATTCTTGTCCTTGTTCTTTGATCTTGAAGCTTAACGCAGCTTCAATCACATGTGGTCAGTCTCAACATTGTTCTCATCTAGTGTACGGGAACATCTAGTCATAAGAGCAAAGAACTGCAAAACTTATGAGTAACTACCTCTACTAGTTAATTGTTTGGCTATGCTTTTGTCTATTGTTTCAATCGTAGTGTTAGTATAAGATTTCTAATAATTATTTACCAACTCTCACTTTTGCAGTCACCTAGCAGCAAACAAGTTTCCACGGCTGGTACAAAATATCAAAACCATCAAAATATTTAGACATACCATACAGAATGTATAGAAATATGCTATCACTCCCTATTTCTGAAGAGAAACAAGAACTCCACTAAATATGTGTAAAAACAGATACAGAAAAATGCACGGGTGCCTCCGTAGCTGAAACCAGAAAAGCTGCTTACAGAAATAACTAGAGACAAATATATATGTGTATGTATATATGCTACTGTTGTGCTTAATTTAGTAAAAGGGCACAACTTTACATGGAATGTTGTTAGAAAAAACCCTCAATTTAAATTCTTGCAGATGGCATGGATACAATTTGAAGGCCTTATATGGGATGTTCTGAACATGCTATCAAAAGAGATATGAAAAAATCCAAAAGGAATCTTCCCTGGCTAGAAGCAGGGAAGGGATAGTTGCTAGAAATACAAGAGGTCTTCAGAAAGCTGAGGCTGTGTCCAAGCGAAGAAAATAGAAAAGGTCAATACCTGGCAGATTAAACAGTAAGGCATGCCAAGAAAGAACTGGAAGAACAATTTGAAGAAGGCATGAGAACTAATAAATTCTTCTGCAAGCATGCCAGGTGGAAAAAGCTGGCCACAGAGCTTGTAAGCTGAGTAATAGAGACATAAAAGGAATAGTCAGAGGAAATAAGGCCAGAATAGGAAACTGGACTGAATATTTTGCATCTGTTTCACTATGGAGAATTTTGAGCAGATTGCCAAACTGGTTTTTCGAAGGGGAGTCCTTCCTTGCAACCATATTGCAGTTCCTTGGAGCTGTCATCAAGCGTGTGGACAAAGAAATGTGGCTGAACTTCATAAAGCATTGGGCGTGCTTCCTAACCAAAGGCTCCAACAGAAACTGAGCTGCTATGAAATAAAAGTGAAGGTCTTTACATTGATAAATGATGGATAAATGATACGAATTTGGCAGCTGTTGTCTTTCTCAAATACATTCTGGAAAATCAGCTTTAATCTCCGTGTCTAAGTACATGTTGATAGCTCTTCTTGGGAGAACTGCTAAGCACCATAGTTAGCCAATTTTCACCTTCAAACTGCCTTTTAGCTGAATCATGCTTATTTTGCTTTCTAGATAATGTTGTTTCTGAATTCTCTCTCCTCCTTTGGGTTTGCATACTTAGCAATAGGTTGCCTGCAAGCTGTTAGGAAATCCAGAAGTATTTGGTATTTTTACTGCACATGAATATGTTAATAATCTGGCACCAGGCAACCTGCTTGCTAATTGCTCTTATTATGACGCTGCCACTGTTGATTCTTAAATACTTACTGCAAAATGTCAAAAAAATTGTGTGTGAACTGCTGCATGGATGGAAAAAATGCGGAACTTTTTGTTTACTTACACTGTAGCATTTGCTTTAGGATATGTTACTGAGAAGTGTTTTGAAAACCAGAATGATAGGCAGTAATGCCTTAATGTACAACGCAGCTTATATTCTTAAACCATTGGTAAAATCTGGGGGATTTTTTTTTAAATTAAGTTACACTTAATACTAACTGCTGCGTAGTTTTTATATGCACGTATGTGCAAAGACGGTTAGATCTCTTTACCCCATCCTTAAGCTCTCTGTGTGGCTTGAAAACATTTGTCAGCTCTAGGACAAAATGGTGTTAAACGTGAAAGCTAGCATCTAGAGTCAGCCGTTATTCATGCATACCATAAATCACAATAAACACATTTTATCATAATAAATGTATTACTTAGCATTCAACTCCAGATCTTCTGTTTCAGGAGGAATGGTAATATTTTGACCTGAAGGTCTGACAGCATTAGACTGACTTGATTGTTAGCCTTACCTATTAACACATGATGGAGTACCGTGTGCCTCTCACTCCGTGTACCTCAAAGCACGATGCCAATTATTTTCACTGGCAAGCTGTCACCTGGCAGGGTGACTCTACTTTTGCAATTTTCCCTGAAGTATATGAAACTAAATGATGCACAAACAAGGCAGGACATGTTTTATTTAGAATGATTGTTTTAGGTGTTCCTGTATGAAAATGATTCTTGGGGGAAGGGTACTGTAGATACTACATATTTAAACAGGTGAAAGAAAGCCTAACTTGGGATGGAATAAGCAAGCGTTCAAGTTAATTTGTTGTATGTTACCTTGGGTTTCTTGTGTTGCCTAATTTCACAACGTTTGCTTTCTGTATTCGCTTTCTCCCGTTTTCTCTCTTACAGCTGTTCCTTGTCAACTCTTCAGTTTTGCAAGTAGCAAAAAATGCATATTACAAACAGTTTGGATTTAACCCACTGGCAGCAGACATTGTCTCCCAGAAATAACCAATATGAGTCATGGAAATTTTCTATTTTTAACTCCGTCCATTACAAAAGCTCAGTCTTCTTTTATGACCAGTATGTGGTTGTGTGCCACATGAACCTCCAATTATATTTGCTTTTATAAATATCTGTAAATGCATTTAGGAAATGCTCTAACGTTTGCCATTTTAAGGTAGCTGGTGGTGGTTGGGTAAAAGGGTCTGGAAGCAACTTGGTTTACAAAGAGTGCAGTTATCTTCATGCTTGCACGTTAGCATTAGCTTCTCATTTCAATGTTATAGGCTACAACAGCACACCTGGCTAATGCACAGACATCTATCTCATAGTTCTCACGTCTGTTCTGAATTTCCTAGGTGATTGCCAAAGATAATTCTCTCCCACCCACTTAATTACAGTGAGTTTCATTTTCACCATTGAAAAACAGGGATGATACATGTTTCTGTCTCAGTGGAATAGTATTAACTTTTGTCTTGTGTTCTGAGACTGTGGGTGTGGATGTTATTTGTAAGATAAAACATAGATAATGTCAAGGTTTGCTTAATAGAAATCTAACCATTACCTTAAATAACATATACTAGACATTAACAAATGATGGCAGCTGTTTGTTAGCATACAGATTTGCAAGAGCCTCCGTTAAGAGTCTTTATGGTCATAAATGGAAACAAGGAGGATCCTACTGGATCTGAGGAGAAAAATAAACCCACTCAGTTCGTCATGAGGACAGTTAGGCACTGGGTGTCCATCCTTGGAAGATTTTTAGGATTGCTTGGAGGGGAGCCTGGGCTTCTGGCGTGGGCGAGGACCCTACCCTGAGCAAAGGCTTTGGACTAGAGACTTCTGAGGTCCCTGAAAGGTGTCCGTGGGTCTGTGGCAGAAAGGAGCGGGAGGGAGAACATATTAGGCACACTGTGCGTTATGGTATTCTGTTTTGCTGACCAGAAGAATTACTCTTTCTCTGAGCAGTAAGTTTCTTTGCATTAGCTACTATTGCAGCAAGCCTCATTGTGTTAGTTACACACTTGCTTTTGTTACCTTTGTTCAGGGAAAAATAACACATAGGGTGCAGTAAATTGATCTTTAGTGTTTACTCTCCAATATAGTAAAATAAAAAGAAAAAAAAAGAAAAGCTTTTTGTCATCTTTTTTTTTCCTCAAGGACTGAACATGCAACTGGTACTGTCTCAGCAAGCTTGATAGGGAGGTAGAAGCAGGAATTAATAAAATGCTCTTTCAGTATTTTCATCCCAGCATACAGTATTTCAATCTCCTACCTTTTTTGGATTGTGAAAAAAGGAGAAAATTATTGGCAGTGAATGTTGATATTAAAGATAGCATAGAAGTAGAAATTCTTTTCAGTGTCTAGAAGTGTAAAACTGAGAAACTAAAGTGCAGGTGAGTTCACATAGAACAGTCCATGTTAAAAACCCTCCAACACCTGCATTAAGCATGTAGTGTGAATGGAGACATCCTAGTAGGCATTCAGATTTTCTTTGCTGTTGTTGAAGAACCACGGAGCTTGAAGAACTTCCTCCAGAAGTGAGGAAATGTTAATATTTATAAGGCAGCTTTCTGGTAAGGCAACGTGGACAGTTGTCTGCCTGGAAGTTTGGCTGTGCTCTGCAGGGATTTCCCTTTTTTCCCCTTGTTTGTTTGTTTAGTTGTGTTTCAAACCCGCCTTTCCAGAGACCTCACCTGCGTCAGCTCAACACCAGTATACTGCAGCATATTTTATTAGAGACCCACTTTGGATTGAGTTTGCTTAGAGACAGAACTAATCCTTCACATTGTGAAAGGGAGTTTGATGTTTGGAGCTGGATGCTGGCACTCGATGATTTTCTGTGGTGGCTTGGTGCTTTCTGGGTGAATTTCAAAGCTGCCTTTCCTTAAAATGAGGTAAGTGGATGAGAGAAATATAACAGAGAGGACTACTTTTTCTGGCAATTCCTTGAGATAATCAAGTAAAAGTTAATTTGCCTTAAATGGGAAGGGCTACAGAAATGGTATTTTGCCATATTTCTTAAACCATGGAAGTGTTTCTTCTGCAAACTAAACCTGATGTGGCAATTTTGTTGCCACACTAAGAAATTTATTATTTTTCCCAGATATCAGAGGGAAAAGTTCTTTGCAAATCAGTGGGTAGATGGAGACTTGCTTTAAAAGACAACTTTATCTGTCATCGAGAGAAATGTGTGAACCAAACACATTTTTGTAGTTTATCTTGTATTGTTCCAAGTTTTTGCATTTTTAATTGTTTTTAAAGCAACTTCAGCTACAAAAACACTTTCAGTACCAATGAACATAAACAAATGCTGTTAAATATCCAAGGCAATTAAATCAATTTACCTACCATGCAGGTTGTGGTACTTCTAACTATCATAGGTAAACAAGTTTACTAATGAAAATACTGAGTTAATATTACTAAAAGCACTACAGCAAAAAGGACTGTAATTGTTTTAGTAAAAAGTGAGAAAAAAGTTTCTTCTATTATAAATACATTTGTAATTTATTATAGATAACAATTAACACTTAGCATTTAAACTGTGTTGAGAAACATGCATGAATGCGTATACAGGGCTATGTCAGGAAGGGAGTGTAGAGAACAAATATGACACAAAAATCATAGGACATATCTTTGTATTGCTGCCTATATGAATTTGATAGGGAAATGAGAAAAGTTTAGACAACTTGGATAAAGTAAGGTTTTTATATTTGTTCTTACATAAATCTTCCTTTTTTGGGGGTATGGGGGGTTGATTTAGAAATTATTTCGAGGAAAACAGTAGCAATCTTTTCCCCTCAGCAGCTTTCAGTAATGTAAAAGACATTGAAAACTCTGAGACAGTAAGATACAGCCAGCCCTGTTCCAGATTCTGGTTTTAATTAGTGTTTTACTAAGAGACAGCTAGGTGAAAATTGTTGCTGTTTATAATTCACAGTGTAAACTACAAGCAGTAGGTATTAATATGTTTAGAAAACTTGTTTTTCTGCCAAGAATAAATTATTTTTATTTAAAACTAATGCCCTCTTTTGAGACTAAAAGATTGCTTGTGGAAAAATTTTTTTTCTTCTCATTTGCCTTTATTTAATTAGGCAATTATAAAAGTAGGGGGTTAGTAACTTAGTGCGAATGAAGTCAGGAAAAATAAACCTAAATTAACATTGCACAAAAATGTTGCAGGTTTTTTCTTCTCTCTAGCTCTCTTTCAATCTTAAAATACATGCATTCCTACATATTTCAAAATTCTTTGTGAATTTAGCTGTGAATCACTCTTTCTCTAAATTATTCAGGATGCATAATGAATATGAGAGTAAAATCAAGCTGAAATCACAGTCTGTGCTGTACCTGAAGTGCATATAACTAGTTTATCTGACCAATGCAGTCTGAACTTTAAGCGCATAATCCATTTACGTATATATCAATTACCCTGTAATAGTTAATTATCAAGTTATCCAGTTAGGGAAGCAATCACATATGTTACTGCTTTTCACAGTCATCAAATATTTTAGGCCATCTTTTAGCAAGCATTAGACCTAAAAGCTTATTTTCACTAATTACTAAAAAAAATCGGATTCCTTGCATATTTGCAAAAATACAGACATAAGGAAATCAGTGTTCATTTTCAGAAACGGAAGCAGATTTTCTTAATTTCTGAGCATTTGCACATTCATTCTGCTGGTGGTTTTCTACTGCAGGACGAGTAAAGGTCCTTGGTCCACTCCCTGCCATTGGCTTCTGTAGTCATCTGTGATAAACTGCCTGAAACCTATCCTGTGCTCCAGAACCAATACTGTGCTGAGTACAACAGCGTGTCAGCCAACAGAATTTACGTCTCGTCCGCCCTGCAGGAATTGATGGCTGTGAAATTCTTAACTCTGGAAGGAAATAAAACGTTTTAGCCTGTAGTAAGATAAGAGCATTAATTGCATCATGTGGAGATTATGGACAACAACAAAAAGGTGCTCGCGGTGCATATAGGTTTTTAAACTGGTGCAAAAAACCTGAAGTAGCAAAAACCAGGCAGCTGTCCCAAAGCCTCAGATGAAGTTACAGGAGTTAAAGTTTTGTTTTCTAAGCGTAAATGTTAAATAATTGCTCATTTGTGTGTGTGTTCATCTGAGGTTCTTCCCCAATGCAGATACTGAAGTGAAGGAATCACTGTCACCATATTGTTTTTCAGGCATTACAACTTTTTAAATATATGCTAATTTTCTTGAAAAGTGTCTCATTGGGCCTGTAAGAAAGCCTGGGGAATTAAAGGCTCTGTTTTTTGTTTTCTGCAGACAGGTACTAAGAGCTAATTATAGCTCTTAAAGTATCCTCTTCCTTCTCTTTCATTAAAAGAAGATTGAGGCCAGGCTTAGATCAGTTAACAGGAGACATTAGCAAATGAGTTGGTGCCGAAGGTCCATGTAAAATGTTTTTATGGGTGTGACGTCCTGCAGCAATTTCAGGATTGTATTGTGCAAAGGAAACATACTGCAAAATGCAGATAAAATTTCTTTATACAAGGAACTCTTCAGTAATCTGTACCATGTACATGGGTGTTTTTCAGCATGTTTTAGAATCAGTGCTGAAGCTTCTAAAGTCTTTTATATTGAACATAAAAGCAAATGAAGAAATCTGCCCTGCTAGTGTCTGTAATCCCTGAGTCTGTGTGGGATATTAATGATTGCTGGTTTGTATAGGAAGAGAATTGAGGAAAATTAACTTTAAATTCTGCACTTCCCTTCCAGCCTGCTGAATCAGTCTGCTGATCCTTATTAACTGGCCTCCAAAACCACAGGGTACTATATACCTCCAAATTCTTCTAAAACACTATTCAGGTTTAAGAAAAATAGGTGTTATCTTTGTGCTAAGTAACTAAAGAATTAGGAGCATCTCCTTTGGAGCTGTTGTTAATTGTAACAGGCCCTAAGATTGCATCAGGTGATGGTTGGGTCTACACTGGGCTGGTGCAGGGTATTAGAAGAGCAGTGAAATTCTAGTCTGAGAGGTAGGACTGGTACAAAGGGTGCTGCCCTAAAAAGTGAAGGTCAAAAGTGATGGGGCCACCTGTGGCAGAGTTGGGTTTTGGCCAGAGAGGTGAAGAAAAAGGAGTGTATTCAGGGTTTCTGCACGCAGAAGTGTCTGTGTGGTTTTTTTTGGCTCTTTGCTCAAGGTACACAGAATTTATTAGTTTTGTAAGGAAACAGGTGACATAAATAGCTACATAGTTTATGTCTCCTTTTTATCTGCACCAGTGTTTGCAAGGTCTTGAAAGCTGCAACTTTTCAAGAAAGCAGCAATAATTATAAATCAGAAAGCCTTCTATTTCTATTAATATTTCAGGGTAGAATGTATCTTGGAATCTGGACTCTGTATTAACGTTTGTGACATTGATTTGTCAGGCGTTTGTATAAATGAGATTTTCCCCATGATCTAGCCTTGTTTTAAGCCTTCCTGAAAACCTCCACCCATCCTGGCCACTGCTTATCCCTGCCCTAAGGCCCCAGGCTTATTTGATTCTGAAGGTGGTCCTAAAAGCTGAGGCACACTTGCTTGTCTCATGGCCTCCTGGGAGGCAAAGCTTAAATGAGCTCTGAAACAGAGATAATCTATGGGAAATTTTCAGCAAGAGGCATTAATTTTCTCTAGGCCATATAGCTTTTCTCAAAAGACTGAGCATTTAGTGGCTGTAGGGAAATAAAAACTTCCGAGTTAAAATGCTGTCTTAGCAAATCTTCAGCAGCCACAGAGCCACTCGTGGTCCTTTTTCAAGTTGGAGAGAGAGAGAGAGAGAGGGTTATCAGGGTGCCTTCCTCTTGGAGGGGCACTGTCTTATCAGGACTGTCTCTGTCTTTCCTGTTCTTAAGCATATTTCTTTCTCATGTTATATGGAATCCCAGAAGAGAAATTTCACTGTTACTTGGTGGATGTTGCTGTCATTGTATCCCAAAAACCACCTGCCCCCAAGTTCCTATCTGTGCCAGCTTATATGATTACATATAACTATACACGAGGGCTTATCCCAAGACAAGATAGTGACGCATTCTTGCCTCTTATAAATAGCATCCAGAAAGCTGAATAGAGGAAGTTAACAATGAACATAAGTATTACAAAATGCTCTCATTCTTCAAAAGTTAATTTTAGAGGGTAATCAACATTTGTTCATGGCTTAAAAAGACCTCCGTCCTCATTATTAGTAGTAGTAGTATTGCTATGACAGTTTTTACGCTGTGTCTTAGATTCACAACTGTTATTTTTGGACCAAATAAAAAGATGTAGATTGAAAGTTAATGGTCGTGAAAGGATTGTTTCAAGATCCCTGCACAGGGATACTGCATTTCTTTGCAAACATGAAAGATTTCTTAGGGGTTTGTTTTCTTTTCTTTTGGAGGGGATGGCAGTGAGGAATGGGGAGAGTGCCAAGTTGTTTGCACATTCAGATTTCATAAACCAATTCCTGTTGCATGTTAGGACCTAAAAAATAGTACAGACAGACACTGGCAAAAGAAGGGAGGGAGGTCAACTTCTGCAGACTTTCAGCTGGTCCTTAAACAAAGCAGAGGAGTCAACATGTGAGTCTTGGTCAGGTCTCAGGGGATACATACATGTCCCATCCGTCCCCCCAGGCTCACAATGACTTACTCTTTTCCGGCCATGATAAGCTATTTGTGTCCTGGTTTTGATCTCATTTTACTTTGCTGGATACTGTTTCTGTCTGTTTTGATCACCAGTTTCTTACGTTGCGAAAGACAGAAGTTTTGAATCCTCCCAAAGAGAACTTGTTATTCTCTAGGGGGGGAAAAAGTCAACTTTCATTCTTCACTATGACTGTCTTTGATTTGTGAAACCGAGTGGTCCATAAAACAGCACTGTGGAAGAAAATTTGATGGGTTCCAGGTAATGAACAGCAAAGCTATGAGCAAGTTAACTGGCAATAGGTAATATAAATCATGCAGTCAAAACAGCCAAAGTTTTTGGTGGAGCCAGTAAGGCAGCATATCATCACTGGGCAAGGTTGATTGCTCTTGCAAGGGAAAGAAAAGGCTTCTTTCCTTTTTTTACGCTGAATAAAAGTTAGCTACCTGTAATGACAGCAACTGTCGCAGAGGTACTTACCCAGGTGTGTAAGAAAGAAGCTCTCTGTTTAAAGTGTGCTCATGGGTGCCACTATGACAAAGGTAGTTCCCAGGGGGAAGGGGACAGGAGGAAAAACCTGCCTTTGTCATGTCGTATTCTAGAATGGGAACGTGGCACTTCATAGAAAAAAAATCAGATTGTCATAATCAAGTTTAACAGCTTAAAATAACACATGACACAATGTAAGTTCTGCTATAGTCAAAATTACATGTAGATCTTTGTTGAAGTATATTACTTCCGTGCTTTCAGAAGCTGAAAATCCACTTCCTGATTGAAATTTTTCATTACTCATCTTAACCTAAAAGTGAATTTGGGTGGAGAGGTCGTTACGTTTTTTTTCTGAATTACCAAAATAGTTTATTTCCCCAGTATAAATAAATGTCCCTAGGCAAAACCAGCTGAACTCTAACATGTTGCTTTGCAAAGAAAAGGCTTGTATATCACTTAATATTGTGGGAGTTTTTTGTTGGTTTTAAAGAAATGAAAATATTTCTTCCCTCTCCCTTACAAAAAGTGTGTGGATATTTAGAAATGAGAGCTTCCATCATGAATGGATCTATGTTCATACTTCCTTTATGTAAGCATTATATCCTATTTATATCAAGTTAAACTCAGCAGGATCTTCACTTCCTAATATTATTCTGATTTAAAATTAATAAAGTTTAGTTGCACTGAATGTAAATGTTGGATATCCAACTTGTGTAAATCATAAAATGAAGTGTTGTTCTCTCTTGAAAATAATAATTAGGTACGGATCACAGAATGATCTCAGATGATGAAATTCACTCGGATGCTAATGCTTCTATTTGACAATTAAATGTACCTCTGATTCAAAAAGGTAGATGTGACATTTTAGCTAAAAGGGTGTGAGGTAAGAAATGGGGTTTAGGATGTCGACTTTGCATCACAATTATGTTTGCTTCTGAATGTATAACAATAGAATATTTATTTCCGGGTAATTATAATTCAGTACAATGCAAACAAAATCTCAATTTTTCTTCATTAATGAGCTGCTGTCTCATTATATGAAGATTGGTAACAATCTGATATTTGAGATCAGTTATAATTATCAGCAAGAATGCAGAATAGTTCCAGTGTTTCACATTTTGAGTTTATTGAATATGATTTGTCATTATTCTTAATCTGCTATCAGACACAACGTGTAATAGATGAGCAGAGCAGCAGAGAAATTTTCAGGTTCATCTATATTCTTTTGTACCTGAGCTGGCTTTACTATTCTGTGTTTGATGTTGACCTGCTAATGTCATGGCCATTATAGATACAACCAAGTCTAGCAAGTACATTATTTAGATAAATTCCTCTGTTTTGAACTGCATATTGAGGGCATTAGAATGATTATCATTGTGCCCTGGGCTAACTCCATTCCAAGATTATTATTAGATTTACCTGGGGCATATACTCAGGCTGGTTGAGCGGGAGGTACTGGGGACCCAGCACCCTTGTCTCCCTGTACATATCCCTTAGGAAATACAATTCCTGATTTCTGCAAGAGCAATGTTTTCAGCCTTGATTCACCTTGTGCTCAGAACATGGCCTGCTCATGGGCTATTCCTTACTGTCCCTGTTAATTTTTTTATTTGGAGAGAAAGGAAGTGGGACAGGAGGCATCCGGAATCAGCTGCACGCTTGAACCTGGCAACCAACACCAAGTGCGTCTTTTTTTGCGTTGTTCAAGTAGCAAGATCAGATCTCGGGCAGTGAAAAGCCTGAACACCACCAAGTAGTAAGCAATATTCCTAGGATCGTTCACAGCTGGGTTGTTATTATTTTTTATTTTTCTTCTTTGTTTTTTTTCCGGATGTTTTTCAACATATGGTTGAAAATGGTCTTCTCAAGTATTCTGCTGCTGTTAGCAGGTAGCTAGTGGTGAACACTGAGGACAAGGCAGAGGTTAGTCAGAGCTCAGCAGTCCCTCTGGTTTCTTACTGAACTGTTTCCATGTCTGAGAGCTGCAGAGCAGATGCCTAGTAATGACTTCATGTGTTCCTAGGGCATTGCCGTGAAGTCCATTTTCAGACGGAACGTTTTCACCAAGCTAGACTGTGGGCATTACTTCCTTCATATTGAGTTCCCATCTGATCCAGTCTGAGGAAGCAGAAGGGAATGAAGTGTGATGTTGATTTTAGGAGTAAATCTGAGTCACCTATCAAGCGGTCACAGCTTTTCAGGATGAGCTCTCTGTTTCCCCAAAGTGTCAAAACACCTGGAATCTGTGCTGAAAAAAGGGATGTGGGATCCCTGACCTCCCTCAGTCAGATATGGGCCTGCTTCCAGATGCTGGCCATCATGCTTGTTGTGATAGGAGTTTAGTCTCCATAGATACTTCTGCCCACAGCAGATATGAATCACAAGAGGTGGAAATGCACCAGGAATGAAATATATGTGAACGGCATGCTCTGAAGGATAGTGTGTATTTGTCTGTGGAAAAACATGGATGTAGAAAAGCTGACAAACAGCTGTCAGTCAAACTTGGAAATTCTGTAAGTTTTGAAAAAGGTGATGATTGCATGATAGTGTTTGGGAAGTTAGAGATAAGGAGAGAAATGACAGCAGAGTAGAAGTGGATTTCACTGAATTAAGGATGTGACTGCTGAGACCTGAGCAGCTGAAAAGTCCTCCAAGAGCCCCTCAAAAGAGTTAATGAAGGGAAGAACGCACGAGAAAGGAGATACTGACAGCCAAGAGGATGACAAAGAGAGAAGGATGGGAGGAGAAAGAGAAGCAGATCATCCAAGTGAGTGAGAAGGAAATAGCACAGCAGAGAAGGAAGAGGTTCCAAGAGAGAAAAGGTGCTCCAGAGACAGGAGGAGGAGGAAAAGAACAAGGGGTAGAAACTGGTGGGGGTAGGCACAGAGGTAATAAAGTCAGGAACTGGAAAGTTGGGGAATGGCAAGGAAGGAGGAACAGAGGTGTATCATTGAGACTTGGAACTAGTTGAAGGGTTGGTGCAGATATACAGAGAATGGAGAAAGAAGAGTTAACAAGAAGAGAAAGTACCAGGAGAGCTGGAAAGAAAGGAGACAATAGGGATAAGAAAGGATTAAGCTTAAAGCAAGGGAGCTATTTGATCAAGACAAATTATATGAGCATAATTAGCATTTAGAAGGGAGAGAGAAAAGGCATTGTCAAGATCTGGACCATGTTTTGAATTATGTTTTCCTGATAAAACAGAAATATGAGTAAAAAAAGTATATTACAAAACTGTGTTCTCTATCCACTTGTATTTGGCAATTATAGCAGGAGAGTGAAGGAGAGGTTTGAAGAGGACAGCGCAGCGTAGTGGTTCTGCAAGTAAATTTGTAGAAGTGGCTTCATACATATGGTGACATAAGAGAAAGCAAAAATAAGGGCAAATGGATGATGAAAACTAGCACTGCTGGTAGAGCACTGGCGCAGGTTTCTTCCTTCCTTTTGTCATCTCATCTAACAGGGCCTAACAAGGATGTTTCTAAACAGTTATTCTCTGTTAGCACAATCTATGTAACAGTTGCAGATACTGAGGTTTCAGTCAGAAAATCACGAAAGCATAAGGACAACCTGCCTTCCTCTTATTCCTTTGCTAGGCTCAGCATATACCTGGAGACAAATTTTTCTTAACTGTGGAAGTGGTTGTTCCTAACAGTCATTTGATTCAAACACCAACAGTGCTTACTGCTGTGTTTTCTCTGGAGGTGTTTCATCCAGCTCTTGAATACTTAAGCATAAAAATTAGGAATGGGGTGGAGAGCAACACAAGAAGATGGAAAAGGGATAAGGGGGTTATCTGCAAAAGATTTTAAACTAGAATGTTAATCATATTGGTCTTTTCTGTATAATACTTAAACCCCCCCCCCCCCAAGGTCCATCTGAAATATTTTATCTTTTTTTCCTGTAAGACCTGAATCAACATAAGAATGAATTTGGGGAATACTTAAAGGTATTCTTAATCCAACTTTGTTCTTTTCAATATACTTTAAATATGTTTCCATTAACTTTCACAATATGGCACAATGTTCCTACTTTTAAGAGCTACTTGACCCTTGCTCAAAGTCTATCACATAATAACGCATTAACATAGAAATGATTCTAAGAGGTGAAGTTGAAGGCATTGAGTGGTTACAATCTTCCTTCCTCAACTGGATAAGAAATGCGAAGAAAAATATTTTATATACACGTACATTTTTTCTACTGCATGATACATATCTGAACAATCAAGAATTTTCAACAGTAAATAAATACTAGCTATGCAGAGCATTTTAAGAAGCAAATACTGCCAACTTCAGAAAACCTGGAAATTCAGTGCTCTGTGGTTTGCCTTGGGTGCTGTGGAGAAGCCAGAATGCCTGCATCCTTTCTGCTCCTCTTAGCTCAAGTCAATCCGCTCCAGCCACGTGCACAATAAGCTCATTGGCACTAGAAAGGCAATTATTTGCTCCCTGCTCACTTACTGTATGTGCCCCAGTGTCATAAAAAATGGCAATGCTGCTGTTGTGTTGAACTGATGGCAAAGTCTCCTTTATTCCTTAAGGGTCTAACACTAGTAGAGACTTTGGAATTGCAGAACTGTGAACTCCTGGTTATATTTTAAGACTCTCATCTTAAATATTCACACTTACTCAAGAAGAAAAAGTAAATCAAAACACTGTGATCCAAAGGTGGAACCAAAAAAGCAGCCTCAGTCATGCCAGTTGGTGCTTTTTTGAAAGGCTGATAAAGGTGCATTGAAACTCACCCTTTAACCAGAACTGAGAAAAAGAGGGTTTGGAGTGAAGTGGGTAACTCTTCGCTCCTGCCAGTTCTCTGGCAGGTGTGTTTGATGGGCTGTTTGCCATTCGGGTGTGTCTGTATTTGAGGTGGGCAAAGGAGCACTTTGGCATCATCTTTTTCTTGGAAGCTCTGTGATAATTTAAGTCTTCTCTGTCTTCTGAGGGAGAAACAGACTGGGAGAAGGGGAAGAACTGAAGTAGGTGAAGAAGTGGAGAAAAGGTGTGGGCAAAGTATAAAAGGGAGAGCTCAGGCTTCTATTCAAGTAAGAGAATGGATACCCCTGCCAAGTGATGCCTACGGACTTTGGGAACAAGCCTTCATCTAGAGGCATCAAGGAATCAGGAGGGCAAATACTCCTCTGAATTCAGGGAAAATCTTCATTTTGTGGTGAAGAACAAGAGAATGATCTAGATTTTCTGTCTCTGACTATTTTTCATGGAGTTTCAAAACCTCCTATTCAGAGTAACAGTGGTCAGTGTTCCTTGGAGAGCAGTTGCATAAGGACACCAGAAAAGCAGAGGGGAGGGATTTGTAGTTGGTGTTACTGACAACAAGTAACCGCATGATCATCAAGTGAATCAGAGTAAACGCGCATGGTGTTGGTATAGTGGGTGTTCTGGGAACTCATTCACAGTCAGAGATTGGTGGTCTTGGTTCATCTCCCATGATACTTCTGGTGCAGATAGTAATAATGAATTGTCAATTTTATTTTTTTTTATTTTTTTTTTCCCTAAAAAGATGATTTAGGAAGAGACGAAGTGCAGTACACTAACGGTAGGGTTTAGGACCTGGGGGACTCCAAGGATTTCCTTCTCTAATCTGTGGGAATTAGCCCTGACTGACAAGGAACTAGCATGCAGTTGATACACAGTCCTCAGTTAACTTGCAGGTATATGGTATGTAGAACTACGGGAGTAAAGCAGTTCTTGTTTGAAGTGGAATTCATATGAGGATCCAACCAGAAGCGTCAATGCCGGAACGGAGGTTGCCATTGTGTCCTGGGGGAAAATCAATGCAGGTTGGATAGCAAAAAGTGGTTTGGTTTTGGTATTTTTTGTAAATCTTCAGTATGTAGTAACTACTGATCAGAGCTGTGTGGTGAACTGTGAAAACAAGAATAATATAAACTATTGTGTAGTAGTTCACTAAAACTAAATTCACTGTATGTTGTACTGTATAATACTGTATGTTGTAGTGCTTTCTGATGTTCAAGCAGGGCTTTAAAGCAGTGTCTCCAAAGAGACCCTTTTACCTTTCAAAAAATTTAGTTATGAGTGATAAACCATTAAAGAATAACTATTTGAAGAAGAGCTTTTCAGGTAGTGAAAAGCAGATAATCAGTTAAATGCATTGAGTGTGACAGTTGGAAACAGTGAGCAGAGTGTGGGAGAAGGTACCAGAGAGAGAAACAAATATGCCAGAAAGTCCTACTGCAATTTTTTGTTTATTTCTGGAGCAATTAGGGAAATCTCCCAGACAGGATTACAGCTTTTCAAAAATTGCTAGTTGTGGACATGTCAGATCTCTCATAAGAACTAATATTTGGATATAAAATACCCCTTTCCTACAAAGGGCATTTCATTTTGTGTGATGCATTTCTCTGTCCTTTTATTGCTGAAGGATGAGCAAATCATTTAAATGTTCTTTGTTTGTTTGCCCTGCTGCCTACTGTCAGCTCACCTAGTGAGATCGAAGCAGAATTCAACACCCAACAAATTGGGTTCAAGTGGAACAGGAATAAAATGGTCTTTATCTGTAGCTTGGCCGCTTACATCCTCATTGCTGTAGTAGTGAGTGGAAGCCGGGCCATCGTTGTGTGGTTGTGAAGCTGTTGGTTTCGTGCTTTGGTGAACAGTTGTTCACGGAAAAAAACTGTTTTCAGAGCTGATATTTTTTGGCCTGCTTGTTGACAGTAACTGAAGGGCATAGGCATCTGAACTGCAGAGATGTTCCCAGGACAAGACCATGGCATTTGGATGTTACAGTGGGTCATCACTACTGTGTTACCAAGGAGAGCTCTTCAGACACACCTCTCACCCCCATTACATTCAGAGAGAGAAAGAAAGAGAATTATGATTCCTTTTTATTGTTTGACTGCGACTTCAGTATTTTGGCACTGTCTTGTGCTTGAAGTGCTTGGATCTTGTTTGGTGTTCCAAACTTGGGTAGGCTTAAAATGATCGCAAGGTGTGCTTCCAAGCTTTGAGAGCTGCTAAACTCTTATACCACCAAGTAAAATGTACGCATTTACTAGGCACTTTTTAGTACATGTGTGTTTGTGTATATATCTCTGTGCACATTTTTAATATTTGTATTTATATACATATGTGTATAGATACATATTTACTGTATTTGCTACATTCCTCTGCTCCTTCCAAATATTAAGTGAATTTTAACAACCCATCTGCATCTTCTGGGGTCCCAGGATCCTAACCTGAATCCTTCGTGAGATAGTGAGGCTTGCTAGGACATGCTAGCTCTAAGAATGCGGAGCTGCGCTAGGATGCCACCATGCCTGATTTCATAAACCTTGCACCAGGCAGCTGCAGTTAGCACCCTGCCATGCTGCCCTGGGCAGCCTGCTCAGCTCTGGAGTCTCTTTGCTCTGCTCTGCTCCCCACTGTAAACATGACACCAGATGCCACAACACAGTGACCCTGGATAAGGAGAAGCATACTGGGGCAGCATCCTCTCCGTCAGGGCTGATGAAAGGAGAGCTTTGTGCCCACCCACTGGATTGCTGCTATGGGGATAGATTTTTATCCTCTTTCTTCCAAGGGTTAAGCAGAGCTCACATTTTCTGTTTAAAACATGCCAGCAGAAGGGGATTCTGTCCCGGGACTTTCTCTGCATTTTACATTAAACAGCCTGATCACCAGGCTACGGAGGAGTTATCTGCTAATCTGGTTTTGCAGCCCAGTAAAACCTGCTTTGCTGGCAGGGATTCAGCAGCAGAGGTGAGGAGTGTCTCTGCCAGAATCGTTACTATCCTGGTGCTTAGAGCATTTTCCTGCAAAACAGAAGTGGTATCTTCTTGTTTTCTTCTGGTCTTGAAGGGCTTGAGTTTCATTTCGTGTCCTGTGTGGAGGATGATAGGCATCTCCATCTCTTCTCTGCCTGAGTTTTTATAGAAACCTGTAGTAGTACTTTTGTGAAGGGTGTGCGATGTGGGAGTGAGGTCGTGGGAGGTGATGTGTAAGGAAGCCTGTACATCTGGGCCCTTAGGCCCTGGATTTCACTTGGCTTAAGGTGGAAAATGTTGCGTCTCTCAGCCTTGGTGGGACTAAGACAGTTCTGAGTCTGCGGGGAGATGGAGCTTGAGACAGCTGGGAAATGCAAAGGTCAAAATGCAGTACCACTTGTGGTCTTCCAGCAGCACAGTTACTATGTGAAAGAGGAGCATTTCAAGTCTGCGGTTTTGATTTAGGCATTAAAAATTCCACATATTACCCTGAAATCTGATTTCGCTTCAGGACTGCCAGCCTGGCCACGTTCTGCAGTGTTGCACTGGGGGCTCTTCCTTCTGCTCTGCCCCAGTGAGCCTCGCAGCTGGTAAGAAACAGGGTCTCATCCATACCAGGCTGTGAGCCACGTGTATGTTGGCTGAATCCTGGTCTGTGCAAAGACCCCATGTGTTTTCGCAGAGTCCTTTTCCTGATAGTTTCGTGCAGGTATTCTGAGAACCTGCACCAAAAGGGCTCCTGACACATCAAGCACAATTTCCTTGGCAGGACAAGGTGGGATTGTGCCCAAAATGTTGCCTTCTGCAGTAAGAATTACAGGTTACATAGTCATTAGCTGTGCTGTACTTTAGATGAGAAGTTACTGTGCTGGTTCCATCTACTTAAACCTCCTGGTTCTTTAAATAGGTGTCCTTGGCCAGCTTTTCTCACTCCGTTAATCCTAGCACAGATGAACCGGCATGAATATAAATGTTTATGGCAGTCTTCACAGCTGCATATGGAATATATCTGATTGTTTGCATATAGTCAGTGCTGTGGGTTTGTAATTTGATGCTCTATAAAGAGTCTTAGATAATCTTTCTGAAAGGAGCTGTGTAAACGCAGATATAATTAGCTTTATGATTTTTTTTTTGGAAACAGATATCTTTTAATAAAGCACTGGAGCACAGAATAGCCATTTCCTGTGATTTTCATTCACATAATATTTATAGTGCTACAGAACAAATGAGCCATTGAAAAGGGAGAAAAATTAATACTGTGAATGAACTTGCCTTGAGAGGAATTTGTGATAAAATTATGAGTCTAACAAACTTCAGTAAACCAATTACTGCTCCTCCTGGATTTGTGAATATGAAAGCTCTATGGGATTTGATGTAATCCCTCCCTGTGAACAGATGGGCAGATTGCAGGTCTCTGCAAAGCACGTTCCAGCCTTCCCAATTCCTTCCACAGTCGGCTGTGATCGTGTTTCTTTACACCTTGCCTCTTGGTGACAAAAATACTGAAAAAGGCATGAGCAGAATCAGTTAAGGTGTCTGCAGTGTGCCTCTGTGCAAATTGTGTTTAGTTTTTTTACCACCTAGTACTTCAAATCTCTTCATGTGGAAGAAGGATGGTCTTTTTTGAATGCCTGATGGCACATTGTAACGGGCCTACTAGTATCACTGTAGTTAAGAGGTGGTCAGCACTTTAAAATAAGCTCTTTTTTTCAGGGAATTATAGCACAGCCAAATCTTTTACTCTAGGTTGAAACTAACGAAATTGAAAATACAAGAACGAAGCCAGGAGCAGTTTTTAATTCTCCTCCCTCCCCGAAATCAGTTTGATCACAGTTACTGAGTTGCCATCTGCATTTTGTGCCTTCTAGAGCAGGAAACTCTCTGCCTTTTGGGAAGAGAGTAAAAATGTTGCATCAGGTCATAGGTAAAATGATTCTGTATTTTGTCTAGTGTAATTCCAACAGCCTCCTCATGCTGCTTACATTGCTCCTTACGCTGCAAAACATACAGACATCTATACAGTGGAAAGCTGCAAGTAGTTTCATTTGCTGCAACTGAACTACACAAAATCTTAAAATCATGAGTATTTTTAACGGTTGTGGTCTTGCTTTCAGCTGGAAATACATATGTTAGTAACTTTAAGGCTTCATCTGACATTTGTTTCCTAAGTAGTAGCTACTATTTCTCAACTACATTTAGCAACTATTCAATAATGAAAGAAATTGCTGCCTGCTTAGGTGAGTATGTAATTTACTTAGAGGCAAGACTAGGAATGACAGAAAATTTACGTTGGAAGGGACCTTGGGAGATCTGTGGTCTACCCTCCCGCTCTGGGGTCAGACCAGGCTCTTCAGGGCTTTGTCCAGTCAGGTCCTGAAAACCTCCGAGGACGGAGACTGCACAGCCTCACTGGCAACCTGCTGCACCGCTTGCCTCTGCTTTTGGGGGAAAGCTATTCCTTATACTGTTGTTTCAGCTTCTGCCCGTTGTCTCTCCTCCTGCCACATCAGAGCCCCGTCATTCAACTTGTTTTTTAGTTAGCCCATTTTTAGATTGTTCACCCGTTCAGACTGTGCCATCCTCACTTGGATACAAAAATGTTGTGGAAGGCAGTGCTGAAAGTCTTGAGAAAGTCAAGGGAAATGACAGCTGCTGTCCCCTCACCCGCTTTCTATCACTTAATTATTTCTGTCATTTTATCACAGTCAGGTTGGTTAGGAATGATTTAGCTTTGGTAAATCCAGGCTGACTGATTCCAGTCACCTTCTTCTCCTTCATATGCCCAGAAATAGGGAGGACAAGCTCCATAATTTCCAATGATCTTCATGTCATAGAAGGTGTTTAAAATAGCTGGAAGACGGGAAGTAACTTTATACGAGTGCGTTTTTTAAAAGGCTAAACTGGAGAACCTGTTGCATCCACATATAACTGCGAGCAGAATCAGAGCCATGCAACAGCGTTGCAGTGAGTGAAAAGATCTGTCTGTCTTGGACAGTGGTGGGTTGAACTTGCATTCCTAGGACAGGTACACCCTCCTGGAAAGGGTAGGGGGGAATAAGGTCAGTGGAGAACAAACAAGGCTCTAATGGGACCTTGGTGCCTGCTTTTTACTAAAGCAGAATTTATTTCCCAGACACCTTATCCCTGAGTGCAGAAAAATACACCTCTGAGTCTGGCAATGTTGTGTTTTTATCTTCTCCGTGCTGCACTATAACTGTGTAAATACATTTCAAGAAGACTTCAGCATGTTCATCAATTGATTGCAGGGAAAATCCTCTGCGAAATGATGACCCTGGATATGTTTTGGACATACTCATTGGTGAGATACAGGATTCTCACAGAAGGTAAAGAAATTAATGAGCACCTTTCAAGTCAATCATTGTTATTTTTGTCAGATTTTCACACTTCCAAAATAACTTCCTTATGTGAAGCACTCAAGTATTGTAGACCATAAGGTGAATTAGTTCCTTTTGATAATGTTCTGAGAAAATTTGAAACTAACAACAATAACGTTCTTGTAGCATATAAAATATTTAATATACATGTCTGCGCTGAAGCAAGAAGTGTTTTCCCTCACTCTGCAGCACTTTCTCTTGGATAGTCCTTTCTGGCTGTAGGAATTATTTTGTTGTTGGGGAAAGCAAAATTCTGGCTCAAAGATCCTGAACTGTTGATTTAATGGGAGCTGGACTTGGAGTTTTGAGATACATGTGAGCAATGAGTACTGTTATGGAAGTATATGTTTGTGGCTTATGCTATGGACAGGTGTCTCTCACAGGGAAGATAAAGCTTATTAATAGATAGTAGAACAAACTAAATGCACACACCTACACTGGGAAAAAGTAATTACCCTATGTTTTACTATATATGCCTTTTTTTTTAATTTGGGAGGGTTTTTTATTTACATTTTCAGTGTTTAGGAATCAATAATATTCTTGGTCTCGTAGGACAAAGAAAATGCTCATTCTGATTAGTCTCTATGATAGTTTTGTGAGTTCCCTTTGAAAGAAATTAAGATTTAAAGTCTTATTGGTAAGTAGGGCTTGTGTATGAGAACCACTAGCATTAGGCAGTTTAGCAAAAATTCTGTATATTTTTTTTAAAGAGCTGATGAGCAATTTTAGTCCCAGCCACAGGTTTTCAAGTAACTGATGTGCTATGGTATTATTTTGTAGAGGTTGCTTCACCATATAAATCTTTTGTTGTGAGTTCCTGTTTAGTCTCACCCTGTACCCTGACAAAAAAAGAGTCTTATTTTGAAAAAATGGCACTTTTTTGTAATAGAGACAACAATACAGTAGGAAATGGGCCCAGAACCTCTTAAGTTATTTTGCTTTGGCCACAAAAGCCCTTTAGAAGATAACCACCAGCTTTTATTTCCAGACTAGGCCCATTTAACTGGTGCCCATCCCTTGCCGAGAAGGGCTGAAATGGTGTCGTAGCATTTTCTCCATTTCACAGCAAGTTCTGTAATTACACTTCTCTCACTCGTGCTGGAGCTTGCAGCCGTGGATGTTACTGTTTAAGGCTAAGCCCAAATTCAGACAGGCTTACTTGACTCCTCACAGATGTAGGCTCTGGAGAGGGTCGATGCTCGGTGTGAAATCCTCCCTGTTCTTATTAATGATTCAACTTTTAATAAACTTGATTAGATGCCTGTGCGGTCTCACATGAGTTGCGTTGTGAGTCTGTGCTGCCTTTTTTGCAAATGGGAGTTTCAGCGAACGCCGTTTAAATTTAACGAAGGTAAATAAGGGACTGAAATATTTTTCAAAACACGGTCCTGCCTTACGTTTTAGCCAGTCGCATCGGGCCCCTTTATTTCGGGTAACGTGGACTTAACTAGCGGCATTGCTGCGTTGAGAAGGGCTTTAAGGAGATTACTCCTGTCCTGTCAAATGATCTCATAAAGAAGCGTAAGCTGCCGCGTTCCTCGCCGCTGAGAAGGCGGAAAGAGCCGCTACAAAGCAGCTGGGAAGGCTGATGGGACAGGGAGCAGGAAAGCCCCTCGCACCGATCGTCCCTGGGAACCGGCTCCGCCTGGGGCGGGGGGTCCCGCCCCCGCCGCGAACCGGCCGGAGGCGCTCGGCGGAGCCCGGGCGGGCAGTCCCTCCTTCCCTCCCTCCCTCCCTCCCTCCCTCCCTCCCT
>NW_010972652.1:145201-145515 GCF_000737465.1 Haliaeetus leucocephalus
TCCCTCCTTCCCTCCCTCCCTCCCTCGCTCCGCTCCGGTGTGCCGGGCTGCGGGCAGGCACGGCCCGGGCCGGCCCGGCCGCCTCCGGCAGCTCCAGCGGTTGGGATGCAGAGGAGAAGGCGGAGGATGCTCGGGGGCGTCTCGGGCTGAGCCGCGAAGGTATTTTTCTTTGCCGTTGCTATTCCTCTGGTTATTTCTATGGCAGATGCCTGCGTTGCGTAGGAATCGCTGTTGCTCCGTGGTTTATCGGGTGGATTTTGGGAAGTGGAGAGTGGTGAGCAGTTGTTACTCTGTGCGTGGACCGGGGCGGCGGG
>NW_010972652.1:145525-166725 GCF_000737465.1 Haliaeetus leucocephalus
AGTGGTGGTTGTGCTCGGGGGGGGGGGGGGGGGGGGGGGGAACTTACTGCATAACCCAGAGCCGCAAACTTTGAACTACTAAGTCAAGCCGGGTTTTCTTCCTGGTTTGTTCTTTCCCTTGGAATTAAGTCATGGTAAAATTGCCCCCAGAACCGATAGTTTATTCACCTGTTTAGAAAAATCTGTCACCGTGAACCCCTCGTTCCATTAGATGTAGAGTGGGGGAAGCCACTAAAAATAGTAAGTTGTTTTTTGTTTTTTTTTTTCATTCAGGCAGAATGTCCTTTGTGAAACTGAAGTCTGTGTCTTTCATATCAGGGAGGTTTCCCTGCAGTGAAACAGAAAAGATCTTAACACTTGCTTTTCATTATTTGTACTGGAAGTTGTTTGTTGCAAAGAGTAGCTTCCACAGCTGTTCTCCTCTTCCTCAGAGGAATTTATTTGCCGAGAAGCGCTCCTAACAGGCTAACATACCAAGCAGCATTTTGGCTAATTTTTGCAGTTTTTAGAGTTGAGGCTCAGTAAATTTACGGGCTTGTACATGGCTAATTTGTTGATATGCCTCTAAAGTCGGTGCAGTAGTAACTGTTCTGTTAGTACTTTCTGCTAGCCTCTCTCCCCTTCATCCCCTTTTTCTCATACCACAGTTAATTTTAAAAAAAGTCAACTTTTTTTTGGTCATACCTTGAATATCCTTCATATTTAACTCTTCTTACTGTGTAGCTTTTTGTTGTTGTTGTTATTGTTGTTGTTGATTCCTTGCATGTTACTTTGGCTGCTTGGCATTATTTTAGTAATTACTGTTCTTGGATTACTGCATGTTCCTTGCCCAGTGTTCACTGCAATGCTACTATCAATGTAAAGACACTGCTTTAGGTAAAGCAAATTAGTGAATTTTAGTGATACATATGGAGAGCTATAAACAAGGTTATTATACTTTACTTATCATTTGAAGACAAAATGGTTGCGTGTGTGTGTGTATAGTTATACAGAAGAAGGAAGCCTGTATTTGAAGTGCTATATTGTTACAAGAGGATAACAGGTTCCCGTGTCAGGTTAACTCTAGGTCCACATTGCATTACTTCTTATAAAGTCAGCTGATTGGTGGAGCTGGTAAGCTAATAGTATAGGAGATACAGTAAATAATTAATGATATTAATATTAATGTTTTGTGGACTTTTACAGGACTGAGTCTTGCTTTAGAGAGTTTGAGACTTTGTGTGGGAATTCTCAGTTACTCTTATCTGAATGTAATTATTGCTTTGGGTTTTCCTTTCCAGAGGAGACTGAAGAGCGGTTAGCCAGGGGTTATTTGATGCATTTTATCTATCGGTGTTAGTACTCAGGTTTCAGGAACATAATCCACATGGCTTTGCAGTTACAACCCTATGAAATAAGAGTGCAATTTAATGAGAGGACCGCTGCGCTTAACGATGAAGTGCTCCTCTCTCAGCTGTCGTACCGAGCTGCTGAAGCAAGGAAGTTAGCCCTAGTCGCTGTTTTTCACACCTTACCCTTGGAGAGCGAATATGCAGACTGTAAAGAAGTTTGGGGCTCGATATCTTCTTTATGGTTTTCTACTTGTGCTAAATCACTGGTTGGAATAATTGTATTGTCACCTTGTGTCATATTTGCTCAGGTGTAATAGCTGTGCCAGAAAGGCAGTCGCCTGTAAAATTGTGGCGCAAAGTTTTTAATGCTTTTTGGAAAGGAGGGGAGGGTTGTTAAAGGCTTTTTTTTTTTTTTTAAATCCAACACTTTCTTTTTTGTTTTACTTTTTTCCTTCTTTTTTGCCTTTCTTTTTTGTATAAGCTTACTGATTTAATGGTGTATGAGATTCTCTGACTATAACATTTTTGTTGCAAACAGTAGATGGGTCTTTATGCTGAAGAAATGTTTGCTCACAAATACTTTCAAATAACAGTATGGATGAAATTTAAGCTCTTAAGCTTAAAAATAAAATTAAGTGGCCATGCTGGATTCTGGTCTTTACTTGCTATACAGCTAAATTGTTGTAAGGGTTAAAGGTATACGGTAAGAATTGATTTCTTGTGTGGTGCAGGCTTTGGTTTGAGATGTCCAATTTTAAATTTCATTTCTCCTTTTTAAATTGTGTGTGTTAATAACTTTTTGTCTGTGAATGTCCATTATCCACAAGCACTATCTTAAAAAGAAAAAGAAAAAAGCAAATTTTCATGAAGAGTGAACTTGTGAAGGACATTTGTGTAGTTTGATGTTGATATTGAACTTTCAGGACTGAGATGTGGTAACACTGACACTTGTAGCCAGTTTTGGCACCATGTGCTCCAAGTTCATAATTTTAAATGTGTATTAGGAGCTTCAGACTGGAAAAGACCATCTGTATCTCCAACTGTGGTTCTTGCTACTGCAGCCTTAATACCGTACCATGGCTGGCGTACTTACTGAGCCCCATCTGAAAACAAGGGTATGGCTGGCTTTTTTTGTTCTTCTGTCAATGGTGCTCTCTTGGAAATCTGGAGCTCCTGACACTCAGACCCTTCTCCTGATTTCCAGAGTAAATACAGTCTTTTTTTTCCCCAGTGTCTTTGCTGTCTTTTTTGACTACCTCTTTCATCTGATATTCATCTTTTAACGTGGTGATCAAAATTGTATGTGGCATTCATTTTTACACATTAACAGTGTTTTGTTCAGTGACACCCCTGCTTTCTCATGCCTGTTGGAAATATGTCTGTTCTGGATCCAAGTATCACATTTGCCTTTTTGCACTTGGATCATGTTCATGGTTTATAATTATGTTGTAATTAACTCAAACTCCCTGGTCCTCCTCCTTTGCAGTTTTTACCAAGAAGTGCACAACATACCAGGAAACTTCTTGTACTCCCTGAGTACATGATCTTGAGTTGTGCCTTAGTGAATTTTGTCCTGTTTCTATTACTTCAGTTCTTCAGAGCATCTAGTTATTCCTGTGTAATAATCTATGTCCTCTCTTCCGATATCTGTATCCCTGCTGCATTATGTGTTATCAACTTGTTCCTAATACTAGTGACAGAGTTATTGGTTGAAATGCTTAATAAGATCAGTTCCAAGACTGATTTTTAAGATCCTCTAATAGTCACTTAAGTTTTCAGGACTTCTGCTGTTGTCTCCCCTTGAACCAGCTGCTCGCCTACCTCTAAATTCCTCTGCTAGTTGCAGCTTAACTAACAGTTTCCCATGTGATGCTGCTGAGTACTCTGCTAAAATCCAGATTAATGAGATCTACAGAATTTGGAGGATGTTACCTGATGAAGTAATCTCTTAGGTTAGTCTGTCACAAGCTACCTTGTGTTAAACCCATAATAAATTTGGTCACATTTTTCAGTGCTTTCATGTCTTCAGAAGGAAATTTGAAGGGAAGCGTACTTGGTCTCTGTGCCACTGAAGTAAGTTTTAATAGGCTTTTAGAAAATTCTTCTCTTTTACTTTAACCATGGATAGTTTATTTCATACTCTTTAATTGTATGCAGTATCCTACTTAAAAGAAATGTCTTAGTGATGTTCAGTTTTGTGTGCTGTTTATTTCAAAACTCTGGTTTTGACTGTTTAATGGCCCCTTAAGTTTTTATTTCACTTTATGATGATTTCCTCTTTTGTACCCTTGTGTATCTTGCTTTTTTTTTTTTCTTCACCATTCACCCCCTTCCTCTCATACTATAGTAAACTTTAATGCCCTTAATGAAAATAAGGTCCAAAATTTCCTTTGGTACTTAGATTATCCTTTCCAAAATACCCTTCTTGCTGCATGGGAACCCAAGTTGTTCTTTTCCCGATCCTTTCATGCTTACACCACCCAACAATTGTTATAAAGCTATCAAAACCAGGAAAGTACTGTGTTTGGACTTTGAGATCTTCCCAAGATTCCATTATACCAATTCACACTATTTTTTCTTTTTGTGACCTCTTCATTGTGTCTGGTTTTGGCTTTTTAAAAATCTGTATGTTTTCATTAAAAGCGTTCTAATGTTAGAGGTGGTTAACTGTTAGGTGTGCATTCATATAGAATAAAATGGAGAGTCTTTCTTCTTGAAAGTCTTTCTCTCCCTCTTCCTTCCTTGGAATACTTAAAGTTTTGATACTTGGGATTTGAAGATTTCTAGGCCTCCTTCATATTTAGATAGCTGAGCTCCTCAATTCAGTTGATTTTTCTAGTTAGTTCCCTTAATTTCCTTTTTCAAAACAAATGCTAATAACCCTTAATTACAAATCTGTTTTCTTTTGTTCTTTCATTTTGTTTAATCAGCTTATTGCCATTCAAATCCAGTTTATTTTCTGTGAGTGAACTCTCTCAAAATCGAGTATGAATTAACCTTATTTCTTATAGATACAAAGGTTATCCACTGAATCAATCATGTATGAGAGTACACAGATTACACTGCTATTAGTACTCTTTGCATTTTGTATCTGGAAAGTTAAATTCTCCAATAGTAGCACAGCTTCTATATAGTTCTTACTTCACTTAAGAACGCTATAGCAATCTACGTGTTGCTTCAAGGTTTATGGCATTACTGCAGTCAAATGCAATTTGACTGGATCAGCTCTTCCCAGAGTGATTTTGATCAAAACCAGTATTGAAGTTTAACATATGGTGCTCTTCTGGCTTTATATCTCTGTCTCAAATAGAAAATCCTTTGGAGAATATCTTCTCTGCTCATGTCTGGAGAAATAATAAGATCAAGTTAGCTGTTTGCACCAGTGTTTTGTTAGCCAGGTTCCTGTCATTTATATGCAAACTGTTATTTTCTTCTAGCAGAGCTCTTTGTACCCCAAGAGAACCAACCACCGTTAATGGAAGAACTCTGCCCAAATTTAGGCCAGTCATGGTAACGGCATCAGTGTTTCAACCCTGTCATTAACTGTGGCTACTGCGCTTTGTTGCAATAAGCCGAATAATCAGAGTGGTTATTTCATCTGGAGACCACAGTGCATGTGGAAGTTGTTAGCTTTGTCCTGACGGAGCAGAAGCATTCCTCATAAGGCATTCCTTCAAACGCTGCCAGTGCTGTTTTCTGTTCCATCTGTAGAAAAGATACTTAAGGTTTTCTTTTCTCCAACATAGGGTGATCATAAACTGGATATATATCATACTGTTTTACAGTTAGGACAAGGTGATGCCGGAAGGCTAGCAGACACAATCAAACCTGAAGCTTGTCCTTTGCAATAATTTAGAACCCGATCTGAAGTCCGTTGAAGACAATATTTCCAAGGTTCAAATCTTTGCTTTAGTGCTTCCAGGTGGCATGGTTTTACATCCACGCTGCTGTTGTGCTTGTAATTAATTGAGTGCGTGCTTTCTCTCTCTCTCTCTATATACGCACAGACATGTATGTAGTGTGTGTACATATGTATATGGTAACTACTGTCCAGGCTTCAGGTATGCAGCGTATGTGCTTCAGCAGTTGGTGTGTCTTTGCTCCAGTCCTTGTTTTGGTTGGTGCCCCGTTCGTTTTAATGTAAGTTCCACTTTGCTGAGTAGACCTTCTCTTTCACTGAGCAGTAGCCATCAGAGAAATTGCCAGCAAGTTCATGCACAGACAGATATTAACTGTTGGTTTGACGGAGAAATGTCTGGAAGGTTTCAGTGCAAAAATCCAGTCTAAAATCTAGGTTTTTAAGAAGAAAACCTTTGTATCACAATATACAGAAATAATTGTAAGCTCTATTAAAGCATGGAATGTCTCTTGAAATTTTATAGTGTTTTTTTATATCACACACTTTTTGTAAAGTGAAATTCTGCTATGACTTTTTCTACTGAAAATTGTTCAATCTTCTGAGTATCACTGGTGCTTTGGCTTTGAAGCCGTGTAAGCTGAATCTACTTTCTATGTGACATTTGAGATGCTACAACACCTTTTGCATTTCCAAAAAATTACAATTGCTTGGTAGTACTCTTTTCCTTCCCAACATACCAGCACACATTAGATTATAAATCAGATAAATGTTCTTATTATTGTTAAGCACTTACACAATTTTAGATCAAGTGAGTGAGGAGAGAATAGAGCAGGATTGTGACGATCAAATCATACATGAGGATTTGGAGATGTAATTTCTGAGGGTTCGCTGGGACAAAAATGGTTTGTTACAGTTTGCTTCTGAATGTACTGAGGCCAGGATGCTTCTAGGTTGCAGAAGAATTTAGGTTCCTCCAGCGACAGTTCCTGATCTAGCCACAGTCTTTAGGTTGTGCACATTCACTGAATCCCAGCCACGGGATTTGTGTCTTCTGGTAGAAGAGCTTGGCAGAAGGGCAAGTTTGGGGAGGGGGATTTACAGTTTTTACTACTCTTCTAGTGTCATTGCAAGGTGCTTCCATGGTTTTGAGCTGTGAAAGTGCATGCCGGACCTGCTATGCTGCTGGTCCTGGGAAAGCGGACTTTGATTACAAGTCAGCAGACGGTAAAAATTTGAGAAGTTGCTGTACTCCCACCCTGAGTACAGTCATAATCACAGCTCTCACAGACCAGGGAACAGCCAAATAAAACAGCTGCTGTTTGACACAACAGGTCAGAAGCTGATGATGGGATACAGAGCTGTTCTTGGTCCATAAATTTACGTCCTTGGTTCATAAATAACTGACATTTAATTTTAAGTTGGCGATGTACTTTCACACTGTATCCTTCCTTTAACAGTTTTGTAATGAGTTTCCAGCACACTTGATGCTTCGGGGACTCTATTTTAGAAGTTCCCTGCTCAACCTACTGAGTATTTGCTTTAGAAATACTATGTATTGAGAATAACTCTATATTCACCACCACTTCTGTGTCTCAAGTTCAGTTTTCTGCATGCTTTGGTGCATCCTGACTAGAGAGTGTAGTGCTGCACCTTTGAAATCACTGTTAATCAGATAAGCTCACTACACCATGCTGGCCCAGATTCTTTGTTAATTGGTTAAAAAACTGTTCAGGGCTGTTCTTGCTGAGTAGACAGCGTGTTGGATAGCTTACCATTCCTGGTGTGCGGTCACAAAAATAGACGAATTACAGTATACCTGGCCTACCTCTGAAGTAATGAATCTCATAGGAAATAGGCTAGACAAAATCCTCCCTCTGTTTCTGTACTTCTGAACCAAATATGTAGTGAAGTGGCCACCAAGGTGTTATTTGTGGTGGAGTTAACTCTTTCTACGGTGGCCTGGAATACAGCTACTAGACATCTCGTGCAATGTTGAATTGATTCATCTTTGCTGGGGCATCTGTGCATGGATGCAGAAGATTCACCTGTCCTGAGCAAAATGTAAGAGCTGCTACTTGCCCAAATGGTGAACGTTGTGAGGCCTTGACAGGTGTTATGCTCTATATAACATAGTTCACAGCAAACTAACATGTGAGGGGGTGTGAGAAAGATGGTATGCCGATGAAGTGATGTGGTTGTTTGCATTGACAACCCTCTCTTTTTCAGATCTAGTGGAGTTTGTGCTAGCTTGATACAAAGTGCCCTGCTGTGTGTGGTGGAAGTGAGATGTGAATGGCCTAGTCTGCTTCTGCTGGACCATTAGAGCCTTGTTTAATTTGTACTGTTGTGACCTTTCAGTCCCATGCAGTGTCTAATTTGTTTTCTAAATAGCTAAGGTGGGCCTTGGTGTTGCTTCTGCAAGTGAATCTTTACGCTACACATACTCCTTGAAATGCAGCCAAAAGTCTAGTGTATTTGCTCATCCCAAGCGTACCTTTAAACAAGTAGAGAAGATGTGCTTCTCTGTTAACCTTGACTCCTGTTCTTTGTTCCTAGATGGTTCTGACTTAGTTGAATGTTGAACATACCACAGGCAATGCTTTCCTTAAAGGTAGGGAGCACAATAAGAAATTATGGCCCTGTAACTTAAAATTTAATAGCTTAGAATCTCCCAGATTTCCCAGCACCAGCTGGGAAGTGGAGCGCACATTGCAATTTATGAGCCGTGGTAGACCATGGTTATTACCACACTTGTTTCAGCTGATGAGTTGCACAGTAGACATAGCTCAAGGCTGCTGCTAGTGCTTACGGAGCTCTCCAGAGGAAAGATGATTGATTGATCCAAGGCCTAGCACTGTTTTGGCCTTGGATCAACATCAGAGACCTGAGAATGCAGTGCAAACCATCCTATGGGTGGACCTGTTGCTTATCTTTTGGTATAGCTTCTCTCTTTTGCCCTACACACATTGACTTAGCTCAATGCAAAACACTTCCATGTAGTACACCTTGGAGATATCTCTGTTCAGATAGCTTTACCCCAATTAAAAGCTGTTTTGCCCCCTCTGTATTACATGAAATGGCTCTGTTCATTTGCAAATGGTTTTTAGACCCACTGTTAAATAAAGCCAGACAAAGTAGTGTCGCATTAACTGGAATGCTGTCTGCCTGGTATTTTTGCTGTTGTAAGACCACTCTCAGTTGAGATTTGCACAGTGGGGTCTGTGAGACTCCCTGCAAATGGATGTTTTGTTCTCCAGCCTGTACCTTGAATGGTTGCCACAGCCACTGTGTTACACCTGCATTGTCCCCTGGGATAGCCTCTGTGCCATGCCACAAGAAGAGTTAGCAGCCTTCAACATGATTGTCTGGTACTGCAGTAGGAGCTGGGTCAGCTGTGGCAATTTCTAGGCATTGCATATATCTAAATGATGTAAGAAGGCAGTAATGAGGCCCCAGAGATGGGTGCTTGCTTGCTCTCAGGTGAACCCTTCCAGTTCCTGTCCCTATTGCTCTTCCTGTCTGCCAGCCTAAAACTGGGAGAAAGCCCTCACATTCCTTTTTCCCCATGGTCTTTTCTTGGAAGGCTTATGAAGATGCCTCCCTCTCAATGAACCCAAACTAGCACCATGTTTGCTGTGAGTGTGGGTATCAGCAGTGTCTGCTAGTACTGCTTATACTGAGGGACACTTGGAGCTGCTTGTTCTTCCCATCAAGGCCTCCCCCCACCCCCAATTCAAACAGCTATTCTCCCTGGTAGGGGTTGTCACCCTCTTCAGAGTGGGATTGCTCTTCGTCTTCGTGGGCATTGCAACCCAGGCATGTCGTCAACCTCTGCCTGCACCCCTCTTCAGCAGCAACACCATCTCGTTGAGATCTTGGTCTGTGTTTTAATAGCCTTGCTGAGGGGGACTGGCTTTACTCCTCTGGGTTGAGTGCAGTGGCTCCATGATATTCATGTGGGATCACTGTGAGTTGCGAGGTCACAGTGAGTTGTGAGCCCTGGCTTGGCCATACTGCCTGTAGCAGAGCCGAAGGGGAAATTCTGTGCCTTCAGCTTGCTGGCACCTGAACCACATTGTGTGGGTGCAGGTTTTGTAGTGTTTTCTGCAGGTTGCCGTCAGTATCCCCTTGAGACTGCCTTCAGTATCCCCTGGGGCAGCTCCTGCCCTTGTTCCTGCTCTAGGTGCTGTCATGCCTCTCCCAGACACCAGGTACTGGCACTTGAAGAGGTTTCGCCACATTACCAGACATAGTTTGAAGAGCACCGAGTGCTTTCTGAGGGAGATGTAGTGCCAGAGCCTCTTCTGTGGCTTGTGCATGTGTGTGTGTGAAGCTTGAGCCTCATTGGTAGCACAAGCAAATGTCTAGCTCTTGGCTTTGCACGATTTGAAGTGGCTCTTGGATCAGAAGTCAGATTCTTGGCTTCTTTCTTAGGGCAAACATTTACATATAACCCCTGAAAAATGTGACTTAACTTCAGCAGACTTGCAGGAATGCAAAATTAGTAAGTAGCAGTGCTGATGTAGTCTTTGGTTTCTAGTTCACAAACATCCGGGGTGTCAGTAGATATGCACAGAAAATGAGACAAATCTGAGTGCCTGATGGGGGGGGTGGTAAAGAAAGGTTTCTCTACTTACTATCTCACCACACAACCTACATGATTGTTATGAAATGAACTGATGAGAGATATTACTTCTCCCACCATCATTAGGATGCAAGTGTTTTCTGAATGTGCCAGATGTTTGGCTTTCATTATCTGGAAGTTTCTTTCATTTCCAACCCTAGTGAAAAGGAAGCTTGAGCACGTCCAGCAGAATTATAAACAGTTTCCTGTATGAACGAAGAAAGCAGCATACTTAATGAACTGCATCATGGTAATAGTAAGTCCAGCTAATGAATGCTTTCCCTGTTATTTTAGAGAGGTGGCCGAGTGACATTTCTCTGATTCTGGATCACTGAATCCATATGGATTATTAGTCTGAGAAAGGCTTCCTTTTATTTTAATATTTGGAAGGAGTTTATTCAATACCCTATACTTCACAGTCAGATTTCTGAGTTATTCAGAATACCCTTATATTCAAAGCTGGCTAAGGGTATGTCCTCTAAGATGCTGGCAGTTGAAAAAAGTCTTTGCTAACAGGTTTTTATATTTTTTTCTGGAGAAATCCAGTGAACATTTTTTCAAAGCGCTGTAATACCAACTCCAGTAACATTTTTTGAAAGTATTAGTTTGTGTAGAAGGAGGAGTTTCTGAACTATAGGTTGTAACCAGCTAGTTAAGACTTGCACGTTCAATACTGCTCTGCCAAAACCACAGCAGACTTTCTTGACTCTGCGTAATAAGGCAGTCACTGTTACTTACCAGAATATTCCCCAAATGCATTGTCATACTACTGGACTGCTTGGGATACATGTGTATCTCTCTATTTCTAAGGATTGAATAAATGTTTTTGGAGCATTGAAAGGCACTTGGATACACAAAATATCACTGCACCAGGTGGAACAGGTTTGTTCTTTCCAGTGGTAGAAGAGGAAAGAACTTGTTTTGTGTGGTATTCTCTGAAAATATTTTCTTCAGCCAGGCCAGTTGGATTGTTGGGGGGCTTTGTCTGCAGTTCTTTAGCATTTAATGCTTGCCATAACTGATCTGGAAGTGATTTTTACTGCAGCTCAAGTGCGATTCATTAGTTTTTCTGACGATTAGAGCCAAGAACCTACTGAAAGTAGTTGCAGCTAGTGGGAAAACTGGAGTCAATGGCCTCGCAGTTCAAATGCAAGTTGCATCTTGTAATAGATGAACCTTTAGGGCTGTGCTATGATTGTTCTTCAGAATTACGGTCTTCCAGTCTAGAGGTGAGAATATGGCCGAAGCCTCTTCCTGGTGCTAGAAGCAAGGAGATTGTCATGAGTGGTGCTAGTTAGTCACATGAACTGCGTGAAGAGTGAGATCATCTGAGATATTGCGTCTGTTAGCTGAACAGGATATTGTGCATTTTCAACAGGAGGAGGGGATGGCACTTCAAATGATCTTTAAAAGCATTTTTCCCCCCAATTTTGCCAGCATTGCTTTGTCTATGTTGTGCTTTAGAGAGCTCCAGGAGCAGGGAAACGCACTGATATTTTTGTGTTAGATGTACAGCAGAGGTGTATAGGGAGTTGCCATCATCATGTTGGCATCTCTGCCTGTGATTTCTCACTGTGCTCTTCTACAGTGGCCAAGGGGACTAAAAGATGGCAGATCCATCTCTCTGAAGGCAAACTCTGGGGGATCAGTATCCCCATTCATTGCATCTTTCAGGAAAGACCGTGTAGAATTACTGCACTGCTGCAGCATTTCTCCCTGAATAACTGGAGGGAATTAACAGTATCTTGAAATACGATGTATCAAAAAATGATGAGAACTCCAGCAGTATGAACATAGAGATCTTGTCTGTGCCTGTCTCCTGCAAAATGTGGGTTACGGGAAGTAGCATAATATCTGTTGCTGTCCACAAGAGGATTCTGGAGCAATTAGTGCTATTTCTTTAAAAAAGCCAGAGCTTCTGGAACTGTTCTGTGCAGAGTCTGGATCAGCTCCTCAGTATCTCGGACTCGGTTCGTTAGGCAATATGACATTTTAATGCGGTCCAGTGGTTTTTCATAATTTTGATCAGATTGGATATGAAACAGTGGATTGATGAAGATCACTTTGGTCTGTAGGTGACATTGCAAGTACGGGGTATACATACTGCATTTTCCATGGTCTTGGTGTACTTGTTTTTCAGAAGGTCCTTAGTTTCTATTAGTTTTGATCTCAAATCCTTTTTGTTAGGAAGCTTCATCTTAAGAAAAGGATCTCAATTTTTTTTTTCTTCATATTTGCTTGAAGAGAGCTGTGCAAGGATGTGGACTGAACAAAGGCAGAATATGAAAGGAAGGGCAATAGATGTGAAAGGAATGGGAAGAATATGCACAGATAAGTGATGCTGGATGAGGATGAGGATATAGAGGACAATGAGGGGGGGAAAGAGATGTAAAACCTGTGAATAGACACAAAAGCAGGCTGGGCCAGATGAATGCATTTTATTCCTCCACAAAAGTGTTGTGAGGAGAGCTGCACAGCACTTGGCTCTGTGTGGCTGCTGGAAGCTAGAGGGGAACTGCCCTTAACTGGAATGATTCTGTTTCATAACCTGTTTTGAAAATGGTAGGAAAGCCATAGAGTTCACACTATGTTATGGAGCAAAACGTTATCCTTTTAATGCAATTTCTTTGAATGTATTGACTGTGTTTATATGAGAAGTGGAAAGGAAATTCAGTGTTTAGTGTCTAATACCTATAATACATGCATATGTATTTACTCTTGTCTGTGGGTAACTGAAACGGGGCTTTTTTTATGCGTAAACAGGTTTGAAATACATCTATGGTATTGACCCAAATCAGCTGACTTTAAGTACCCTAGTGATTTCTAAGTATAAGAGTTAAAATATTGGATATATATCTTTTCAGAAATAGCAGATGTGTTGTAAGATATGGTATTTATATGTATATAAATTCATTTTCCCTTATATACAACCTGGCTGAAATAAGAAAGAACCTACATAAAACATTTGGGTTTGCTCATGCCTTAAACAGAGAATAGCTTCTCCAGGGAATTAGAAAAAGTATAAAACCATTCATTGTTGTACTTGTCTCTCTCTTGAAAAGTGTGGTATACCCACTGCTTTTTTTGACTGTGTAGTGCCACGTAATCACTGCTTCTTACTCGGTCGTTCTTCATCTGCTGCTTGGACCTCTTGCCCTACTCTCTCTCAGGAAGAATTTGGGAACTGGAGTGTTCTTTGTGTTTGGTGGAAGGAGAACTTTATTACCACTATTGGTTTTATGTCAGAATTGGCAAGCAAGAAATTGGTCCTATTTTCTAACAGGAGTTTGGGAAAAAGGAGTGTTGCGTTCTGCATGTTGGTACTAATAAGCCCTACAAAATCCCAGGAAAACTGTATTTTTTGCAAAATGTGGGCTACAGGAAGTAGCATAACATCTGTTGCTCTCCAGAAGATGATTTTGGAGCAATTACTGCTATTTCTTAAAAAAATTATTCCCCTTTTGCTCAATTACTAACATTGAAATATCATTAAATAGACATAAATTCCTTGAAATACAACACAATGATTTTTAGTGATATTGGGGGTTTGAGAATATATAGGAATAAGTATGAGCTTATGGGAAAGGAAAAAAAAATAAAATTGCAGGTTTTTCTTACGTGTCACACACTTGATATAAATTTCTGGATTAGATTTAATTAGTCATATTCAGTGATTGATATTTTATAAAATAAATTTAGAAAAGCTGGTGCTTTAGCAAGTTTTTGAGAGGCCAACTAAATTTAAGAACAAAACCCCAGCTTTCTTCTCCTAACAATAATAGGAGTAGTATTTCATAAGTAATTGTAGAGAAGGGATGCTGTGTTTTTTGCTCAGATGTTTTACATTAACATAAGTTATTAGCATACTTCAATATTATTGATTTAAAACTATGTCTTATAATATGTACCTTGAAATGTAGTTTCTTCTGTCATAAGTACTCTAAGTCTTGCAAGCCCGTTACTGCATATATTATGCTTAAGGGTTTTTAGGGTTTGGGGGAGGCGGAAGAGGTTGGGGGTTTCTGTTGTTGTTGTTTAAAGGATAGGTCTAGGATAAGTGACTGGACCCAGGTGTGTTTCAAAGCCGTTACACTACTGTGCATCATTCCACTTGCTGTACTTGAGAGATAATGCATTGCTCCCGAAGTAACTTTTTATTATTGCAGCTATTGACATTTTGTCTAACACAGGCAAGCAACTGAAGAATCACACTCACCCAGGGCAGATGTGACTGGATGTGTCTTATTTTTTAAGGAGCCCTGTGCAATTGTTTTCAATGTCAATAAATTAAAAACTTGCCAAGAAGCAAGTAAGTAGAGGTTGCTGGTCCTGAAGCTTCATAGAGCCTCTGGCCTTTCAATAGAAATAGCAATCCCTCACTTTGAAAACACATGTTTTCTTAGTCTTTAATGGCATTAGGCATATGTTAATGGCTTCTGTGTCCTAGCATACCGTCTTGTCTCATCCAGACTCTGAGGAGTGCTAAAGTAACTCAAGGTATAATTCTTTCTCTTGCATCTCAGCATTTTTGATTTGTTACTTCCTTTTCTTTTTGGATTCTTAAGGGTTTTTAAATGAAACTAAATACTCCATCTTTCAGAGGAATGGGAATGCTTCCTTGCTTATTGTTTCTGGAGTTTGAGTTATGTGTATGAAGTTTCAACTGGAAGGATGATGTTTTGTACACATCTGCAATGTTTGAGTGGTGATTTCATCAGAGAGCTTTCCCTGATTGTTAAAGAAATAGCCTGGAGTCACATGTATGGATATTTATAGGGGGTGGTAGCGGCACTAAGTTCATAAACTGTACAGACTTGAAAGGGTTTTTTTGCATATTTTTTTGTTATTTTCAGAATTTTAATGAAAATAACGCATATTCTCATGATGGCTTTAGTAGAATATGTACACACAATGCCGTCCATGGCTGGCGCTTTTTTCTTCTTTTGCTGCTTTTCTTCTCCAAAGCTGCAGAGGATGGAAACACTCCTGCAGGCCTCTCAGGGGAGGATCTGGCATTTGTATTTCTGAGGAAGCATTTGGGGAAGATCAGAATATTTGAGGTGGTAAGAGTCGAGTGGAAACTGGAATCGGTCAAGGTGACAGCTAATTGGATAGTCTTCATTTGTTGTTGTTCCCACAGTTGCTTGCTTGCTCCTTACTAAAATTAGCAAGACATGCTGCTGAATGAGATGCAGCATGGCAATATCTTCTTGAAGCAATAACCTGTAGCAGCAAGTCATGCTTTCAGCCTGTCTGTAAGTCTGGGATGGGAAAACAGCGCTAGTTAGAAATGGGGCTTGGAAGAGGTTTTTTAAATGTAAGGAAGATAAATCAGTGCTTTGCAAAAACACCTTTTCAAGCCAGTTTAAAATACTTAATGGTACCTATGCGTTAAAAATGCACCTCCCCATAGGCTGTTTAGCTTTGACTAACTGGTGTTTCTCAATGGAAGAATGTTCCAGTTGAGCATTCTTGTTTCTCTCTCTTTATAGAGAAGAGGAATGTGTACTCTTGCTGTAAATGACAAGCTTAATCAATCTGAGTATGCCATTTATCTAATTACAATCGGAGATTATTAGGTTTTTAGGTAATCCTTTAAATTAGATCAGAAATCATGTTGTCTTGCAGCTTGACGATTCCTTTCAAATAGAGTTTTGTTTTCCTGTCTAGAAAAATGAGGTGTTCTGTAGTGTCACGTCCTGCTTTCAGATATTCCCACTGCAATTTCATGCCCTGTAGCTTCTAGGAAACTTTGATATATATTCTTAAGGCAATATGTGTTGTTCAAAGCACTATGTTCTGTATATACATGAAGTTACTGAGTAAATCTTCTATACGGATGTTGCCAAGTGGCTTTGTGACTTTCAGTGGAAGAAGTAGGTTGTTAAATCCTTGTTATATACCGGTTAGGTTTATACAGCAATCTGTGAGAAGCTCATTTGGAAATGCTTCTGTTCTTTAATGCTCTCTTTTATTGTTTCCTGTTCCATGTGGTTTCTGCTTTTGCATGAAAATTATTTTGGTGAACTTCATCTGCCTCTCCCCCAAGATGAGAGTGAGAAGGGTACCACAAGGATGGCAACACTGATGCTACCTACCTCTTTATCTTGCTTTCCTCTCTCTTCCCTTTGCTCTGCACAGCCCAAGTGCTCTCCCTGAGATGGTTTTAAGCTCAAACAGCTATTGCTGCCTTTCAGGATTTCAGTGCTGTGTGCAGTTCATGCAATATACACTAGACTCCTATTTATAGCAAAGCTATTTTTCATGGCTTGCTTTGAGTGCAAATTGCACTTCCAATTAAGCACTACAGATCTCCTATACCATCTACCTGTGTTCCCCATTCTGCCTCTCTAGAATCTGCTTTCGGTGGTCAGTTAGCTACAGTCATAGCTTTCTGGGTTTCTACGTGTGAGTTGGCTACATTCATAGTAAGGTAATGTTTAAATTCCATCACAGAGGCTCCTTCTTTTGGTTACTTTAATTCAAATTTACATTTAACACCATTATTTTTTAAAAAAAAATTTTATTTCTAAAAATGAGCGCTGCCATAAGTGCAGTATATCACAGTTGCTAATCACATACCATGCCTGCAGTTGTGAATCCTCCCACTGGGTAAAGATGCACTCATCTTCCCCCTAATTGTGATTAGTATTCAAATAGTACTGCAAGAAGCCATCGTTCCCCCTGCTCTGCACACTCAGGTCACAAAAGCAAGCTCACTTCTTGAATATTTCTCAGGCAGTGGGGATTGCATTTAAAAGTAGGAAAAAAAAAAGAAAAAACCCCAACAAAATGTGAATACTTGCTGTTGCTGGAGTGTTTTCTTTTTGAAATGAGAAAGCTTGCGCATCTTTTGGATCTTTTACCCAACCTATTGGTAACAAATGGAACGCTTTTATGTGTTCTGTTACCGGTTTGGTTTGGGGTTTTGTTTCGTTTTGTTTTGGGGGGGAGGTTGTTGGGGTTTTTTGGGTCAGGTGTTGATGCCACATATGAAACAGTTATTTCAGTAAATCATGTTTTGTCAGTTAGTAAATGTTGTTGAAGATCTAGGGGCATGGAAGCATGTGTTTATTTGGGGGTTTCTGAGACCACTAGTCAGTTAAGTACTTACTGATTTTGGACTGCATGTTCAAAGATCTCTTTTCATGAGGGATGAACATACTGTAAGGGATGGCTGCACGTTCCATGGAGTGTTTACAGTGGGTGATTTGTAAATTCTTGAGTTCTCTTGTCCACAGGGTCCCTTGGTTAGCCTGTCATTAGTACAAGACTTGAAAAACTGGGTGAGGGAGATTTGCTCCCTTCCTATTTCAGTGATTTCTAGCTCCTGAGAGTGACACCAACTGCAGTGCCCTGGGGATGCCTCCGTGAGGTACTCACTGTTTTCTTTGCCTGAGGCTATTTTGGTTTGTAATTCTGTATATTCTCCGTGAAAACAAATTTGCAAAGGAATGGGGTGGTTCCTGAAGATAGGCAAGTCTTGAAGCTTCACCAGACCTATTAGATGCAGTCTGATGGTGCAGCGCTGAGCTTCATGCGCTGCTCAGCTGTTTCCAGTTTGATTATTGGAGTTGTTGCTGCAAAGTGCTTTGGACCTGTAAGTGAGCCAAATCATTGTAGTGCCATTAATTTCACTCCGGATATTGCCTTTTCAAAATACTGGGGTTTTTTGACTGCATTCTCATATCACGACTGGTTGATGCTGATAAAAATTGCACATCCTAATCCATCGTCTTGGAGACTGTCAGAGTCTTCATCACAAAATGTCACCTTCAGTTTTTCTTGACTGATCCAGCCCTAAGCCCCTGTTGATCATTGCCCAGTAGGTGGTGATACAGTTGCATTTAGCTTTGGATTCTTTACAAGTATGCTAGGTTAATCGTCAGTTTTTAAAACTTCCCCATTTTGGACATTTTTTTAAAAACTACGTTCGTTTAACAGGCTGCTGTTGTCTTGGTCTCAGGCACTGATGTGGAAAACATGTCTTAAAACCTAGCTATGCTGTGTGAATGACAGCGACCTCAATTTATGACTTTTTCTAGGAAGACTGCATAGGCAGTTTTAGTCTGTAGAGTGACACAGGCAATATTGCTTAATCAGTTGTTCCATAAATTAATGAAGGCCTAAACTTTCCTCATTCTTGATATATTTCATTTAATAATCCCATTAATTCTCAAAGGCTAGAAAGAAACAAATTACAGGTTTTCAAGATTTATAGTTTTGGCATTTACAGTCTGCAAATCCTGCTTTGTATTCTTGTATTTCTGGCAGAATTTTTAATCTCTGGGAAACTCAACAATTCTAAGTCATGCACTGACAAATTCAAAATAAACCCCAAATTGCTCAGGCATTCTGGTAAGGACTCTTTTGGTGGTCTTCTCTAGTTTCTGAGCTCTTAAGGTCCACCAGCTGCTTCTAAGCATTTCTAATACTTGGTTACTCAGAAACACCAATACAGCAAATACCAGCATTTTCATGAAAGTCTAAAAGTTCCAGAACTCTCTGCTTTTAGAGAATGGGCCTGATTCCCATGAAAACCTCAGCAGCAGTTAGCTAAGAAAATTAGAAATTGCTGCATGGGTATTATGTAGGTGTATTTGGGAAATCCAGATAAAATTGCTTTTGTACACACTTTCCACTGGAATAAATGTATGAGCTTTACTAGCAGAAGAATTCATCTGTTGAACTCTGGCAATGTTTTGCAGCATGGTTTAGGCCAGAAATACACAACAGAGCCAAACAGGGAATACTTGGGGTTTTTTTATATAGTAAATGTGGCTGAGGGAGAAGGTGTAAATTGTTCCCTCAGCCTTTTGCCACAGTATGTTTGAGAGTGAAATAGGAGCCATATACAAAGGTGTAACAAGGCTTCACTTAAATTCAAGCGCTTTAAGGTCTCAGACCTCGTGTGGGAGTGAAGTGGCAGACGGGTGATGTGCTTATGAGTGAATTAATCTTGCAAATTTAAGCGTTGCCATTTGTCATAGCGATTATCATGTCTTCTTGATATAAAACCAACAAGATGGTTTAAAAGACTTTGGGGACAAGCCAGAGGGTGAATTTAAAGGTAGAGTTGCCCTCCGTGTCTTTTAATGCTGTCAAAGCAGCATTAAACTTTTCTGTTTCACAGACATCGCTCAATTTTTTTGGACAGATGATTTGTCTGTGTGGTTTTGTCTGCTGGTAGTTGATTTTTCTGGTTCCTAATCAAACTTTTTTGGTCAGTTTGAATTTTTTTTAAAACTCACATGGTTTTTTTTAAAAATAAATTCCATATTTCATACTGCAAGCATAGTTGCTTCTCAGTGACATTAAATCTAGAGCCATTTGAATATGTGCAGAAATTTTGTAGTCACCTTGTAGCAAATGCAGTACTGAATCTCAAACTACTCTTAGGAAGGGGCTGACCAGTGAATAAAATAAGCAAACTTGAAGTGCAGATTTGTATCCCTTGGAGTTGAACCTGCTGAGCCATGTCAGAAGATACCTGCACCTGCGATTGAGTGTGGTCTAAATACCTGAAGTGGGGGAATGATAAGCATCTGTGGCAGCTACACTCTTCTCCCCCCCCCCAAAAAACCCCAAATCCCCTCATGTGTGGTGTGTAAGGCTTGATAGGGCTGCCTATTTAGCATTGAAGAAGGGAGGAAAAAGTTTGATGGCTTCAGCATTGCAAGAAAGCTTTGTCAAAGCTAGAGTCACAAACTGGGAAACCTGAATTCCTGCTGCTATGAGGCAATGTAAAAATTTTTTTAAAACTTGGGAAGGTTTGGTTTCTGGTGAAGTGTGGGGTTTGCTAGTGACTGCAATGGGCAGAAGAGGAGAAAGAAGTGGTAGCCTTCAAAAAGAGGTGTTGGCTTTTGATTGTATGAGAAAACGGGGAAATGTTTTTTTCAAAAACTTTTTTTAAGTGAAGTTTTAAACACTATTATGTTTACTTGAGTTGGCATTCCTCAGATTTTTTTTTTTTTAAGGGAAGAGTTAAGATTTCTGGCTGCAGAGTACTTGGAATGTAGGTACACATTGTTAATTTTCTTTCTTCAGCTCTTAAGATCTGCTGTATTATTTGTTATTCTAGCATTTAGTAGTCAGACTTTTGTATAGAAATGTGAAGATGATATAACAGCTGAGCTTAATTTGCAGTTAGAATTTATAAATGTTGCTTAAGAAACTGATTTAAAAAAAAAAACAAACAACCAAACAGCAAACTTCTTTCAGTCTTTCCCCTCCTAACCTGATATAGTATAGCGCAGACTTCAAAGCAGTATGAATTCAACTTTCAATGAGCAAAATGAGATTGTTTCCAAACTGCTTTTTTTACTTCAATTGCAGGCATGTTTTAATTTTTTTTTTAATTGGAGAACTGCAGTAGCAATTAAATGATACCTTTTCTTCAGTTCTTGATGTGCCTATCTCACGTAGCTATTATAAAATTTGGGTATGGGAGTGGGTTTGGGGATGTTACTTCACAGAGCGCTTGTACAAACAATGCAGAAAAAACAAGAAGGAAATCAGAGTGGGTCTCTGACTACTGCTTTTTCTGCTTACAGTTTAATTAATTAAAAAAATGGTTTAAAGCCAAATCACTGCATCCTGTGAAAAGTATTTTCTCCAGTCTTAGCTGATATTTAATTTAGGGGTTTTTTTCCCCATACCTGAGGGAGAAAGTTGCAGCTTTGATGGTTCTTATAATGATAATGAGTAGAACTTGTGTATTTAGGATTTGTGGAACTTTCCTGTCCCAGTGTTGTGTCAGGGGCTGGAGAAGCCTCTGGTCCTCAGGCTTCACCTCTGTATAGGTGACTACTGTGGAGACTGGCCTTGCTGAAAACATCCGTGTGTATGCAGGTTTTATGGGCATTTCTACAAATATGTAGGTGAAGGGAAGCCCAGAGATTACCAGGGTGCACACGCACATATATATATATTAAGCACACAAGCATGCAGGTGCGTACACCTGGGGCCAGGCATTGCTTGTGTCACCAGCAGTCTAATTGTACGTGTGTGTCAACTGCTTTGACCTCACAGTGTCGTCAGATATGCAAGTAGGTGCTTTCTGAGGTTTTCAGGAGTGAAGGCTTCAGGTGTTACCGTGGCAACATGGTTACTTCAGTTCCTCGAAGAGGGAGAGCAACTTTAGTTAAATGTGATGAGAACACCGAGGTGGCAGGTGTAACATGCAGGAAGACTCACTCCAGCCGACAGTACCTCCATCCTGGTTTTCTTCAGCCGTGACGGCCTCAACAGTCTTTGCTGTTTTGAGCAACTGACACGGAGCCTGACGCGGGGTAAGGAGGAGGGGTGAGAAAGAGGTGCCTTTAAAAATGGCCATTTTACGTTTGGGTGTTTCTCGGAGGTAGCTGCCGATATCCTTTCGCTTGTA
>NW_010972652.1:166735-339282 GCF_000737465.1 Haliaeetus leucocephalus
AGGCGGGGCAGCCGGCCCCAGCCGGCCAATGGCGCGTCCCGCTCCCCGGGAGCTCGCGCCCAGCTGTTGAAAAGGGCGGGAGGGAGCTGCGGCCGGCCGTGGGGGCGTCTGGCGAGTTGCCGTGCTTCGCTCGGGGGGTTGGTTCGTTCCTTTCGTTCTCCTCCCTTCACCTCATAAAACATCTTTGTCTCGAGCCACGGGTGCTCTCGCTCTTATTCTTTACGTTCTGTCCCGTCCCCTTGGGGGGGGGGGGGATGTACGAAGACAGACACGCTGGAGAGGCATTGGCTGGTAGTTAATAATTTGTCTTCTTAACTAGACCTGATACCGGTATGAAATGTGGTAAGTTACTAGTTTCTGTACTAAAACCTTCTTAGTAAGGCTTTTAAGTTTTACATCTGTGGTAGTGTTAAGTGAATGTGATTTGAGTCTTAGAAATGCCAAGGCTTCAGAAATGAAATAGTAGCACGTACACCTCTGTGCAACCTGCACATGTATAAATTACCTGAAAGTATGGCAATGTAATTCAGCAGTATAGTTCTGAAGTTTTTCTCAAAGAACACCATAGGAGACTGTTAGAAACATGGATTTGTTAAAGGACAGGGTTGCAAGAACTTGTGTAGGTGATATATAATATAGATAATATATACATGAGCTCACATCAAAATGTTTCCTCTAGTTTTCAAACCTGCAACTATCAGTATGACTAGCAAGAGATGACAAGGTAATAGCAGAAAAATCTGTATATATGTTCTTTGTTTGTCTAAAATACTGTATTATGTTCTGAAGGAAGTGCAATCTGTTTGCTATAGCATGTGCATATGTATGTTTATAAACATACCACAGTGTTGAGGTAGAAGCACAGGACTATATGCCTGCAAGCAGAGTGGATGATGGTAGTGTTTGTTCATCAGTTCGGTCTGAGAGCCCTGGAGGTAACTTGTGTGGGAAGGTCATGGGCAGCTGAAGTTGGGCTGGGTTTGTGCATGACTACTTTGCTTTAAAAGTGAAAAAATACTTGACTGCTTTTACGTTGCACTGCCTGCTGGTTTATCATCATTTACCAAAGGGTTAACTTGTGTTGTAAGCAGACTCTCAATATACAGTCTTGAATAGCTGATACACCTGATTTTATCTTAAGATATCATAAAAGTTAGCCTAGAGCTGCTGTGTATATTAAAAAAAATACAATAAATTAATTCAGTATTAATATTCTTGTTGTGAACACAGCTTTATTTTGCTCTTGTGGGCTTCTTAAGTGTGTGTATGTTTGCCCTTATTCAAACAATAACTGTTTGTACTTTCCATTTTTCATACACAAATTATTGCTTTGCTGTAGCCAAACTTTATTAGTCATATGAATAAGAAAACAGTTTTGAAAAGGACATGAAATTTGTTGAACCGATTGTTTTGTCCTCTTTTTTTTAGATTGTATTTTAAGGTGTTATCTTCCAGTTACTGTATTTTTATTCATTTGCCTTTTACTTAATATTTTTGCATTAGCATCAATATTGTCAAAGTCGGGAGATGGGCAGCTTGATGTATTTAACCCTTGGCTTCAAGTAGTTGGGGTTTTCACTGTGTTAGCTTCCTTGTGTACTGTTCTTTAAAGATAAAAAACTGAACCCCTTGAGGGTCCTTTCCTTCTGAGAATTTTTTTAATAGCTTATTGAAATGTAGTAGCTAGGTTGAGTGATATTAATAATAACATGTTGTTAGATGATCTCAAAAGGTTGTCTTTCCTCCTGTCCTGGAGACAAGGCAGCGTTTGGCTGCGGAACTGACTGGAGTTCAAGTGCTGCCTTTTCATAGAGGTAAGGAAGCACCTATAGCTGAAGAGCTGCTGTTCTGATCATTGCCTCAACATGTGTGCACCTGGCTCTAGTGTTTCTTCAGTGATCTCTCTCATTGCCTAATATTTCCCCAGGTGTCTGTGTTTTTTCCCCCACTTTTAGTTGCTTCATTGCCTCCAGGCAGTGGCTTCAGACCTGCAGGGCACTGCAGCTGCAGAAGAGCTGGTAACTGGCTGGGCCAGACCTGTGTTGAGACAAGAGTGAGAAAGCAAGAGCTTAGGTCTCATCACATCAACTTCAGGCAAGCAGGGCAGAGTGGTAAAGGTGGAGAGCTGCTCAGCTCAGGATTTGTTTTATCTTTCTCTCTTTTATGGAAAAGACAACACTGTTGGCTCTGGTCATTATGCTTCTTTGATTGCAGCCCAGATGGCTGCTTCTCCAAAGGGGCCAAAGGGAGAGCAAGCAGCTCTAAAGCATGTCGCTTCTGCTTCCTGCGTATGGAACATCATGTACGGAGCTGTGTTGTGGGCTGGGCAGCCTGGAAATTGTTGTACTTTTAAATATGTGGTGTTCCTTGGGCATGCCCAGGACTCTGCTGTGCGTAAGAGTCTTCCTTTAAGTAGATTGAGTTTTCATGCTACTGTTCTGTCAAATTTCTCTGAAGTCAAGATGCATCTTAGGGCCTTACAGACGCTACTTTCAGGCACAATTTTTGCAGGATGTTTTGGAGGCTTTGCCAGTCCTTGCTCTTTTCAGGTGGAGATTGTAGGCTGTACAGGTTGGTCTGAAATGTTGAAATTTGGGATCTTAAAGGCTGCTGGACAAACACAGGAATACTACCATGCACATCCATCATTGTTTTGGCAAGATCAGTAATAAACAGCAAGAGCAGGAAAGCGAGGGGTGATGGCTGTTTACATGGTACTTATGCTGACAAGAAGGGGAAGATTTGCAAGCACCTTCCTTTGTTGTCTATGATGTGACACACTTTGCTCTCTGGATTTGCTTCCTAGTTTGGGTGCAGTGAACTATTCCTTAGAGCTGGGGCTGTGGCCTGTGTGTTCATACCCATGCCAGAATTTTCTGAGCTGTCTACTTCAGTGCTAGTGTATCTGCAGCAACACAGGTTCAGTCACTAATGCCTCAGACAAGTTGGTTTATGCCTTTTGGTTTGCTTATAATATTTGTTACTTTCTTGGCTATCTCTGCAACTTATGATTTCTCTGTTTTCCCCACCAAATGCTTGCCACTGATTTGGAAATGGAGTGTCAAATATGTCTGCTTTGGTTTGTGACAAAAAATGTGCATTGAAGTACTGTTCTCTAATGAAATAAATGGGACTTGTATGAGGCTGTAAAGGAAATGTGAAAACCAGAAGTGTATAGCTTGGACATGTGTATGGGTTCACCCTTCCTCCTCCCTCATTCTCACAAAAATATAATTAGTATATTTGACAAGTAACATGATTTGCCTTGGAAAAAAAAATAATCTTTAGTTACTCTGTTACTTTAATCAGAGGGTTGGTTTTTTTAGTTGTACTGAGAATAACACATTGTGAAAAGGAAATACCCATATGGTAGTTGTCCTTGATTTTATTTTGCACAAACCTAATTAGATCTGTTAATTTAAATATCATGCAGCTAGGCTAAAGTAATAATAGTCATACTGCAAACTGTATAGCACTGCCAGCTAGGATTTGTTGTTTGGATCTTTCCTGTGACAATAAGGTACTGCTCTAAAAAAGGCAGAACTAACAGTTTTAGTAACGTACCATTTCAAATATCACCTTGTAGCTGCAATATGAAGTACAAGAATGCTGAAAACTAGTGTTGCTGCTTATCTGGTTTTAAGTAGGTCCATGTTTAGTCAGGGGTATTTAGGAAGTGTTATGTGAAGGTACAGACCATTTTATTTCCTAAGTCTCTAGTAATAGGCAAGCCTTTGAAGTGGATAGTCCTCCTACCTGTAGGAATGGATGTAATGCTTCCTCCTTATCATAGATTCATTTGGCTGCTTTTCAGGATTTTTGTTGTGCTGCTTCTATGGCATTGATCTTTATTTTCGATACAGTTGCTCAGGTTGGGTTTTTTTTTTTGTAATTATGTCATACCCAGCTGCTGTTCTCTTACAGTATTTTTCCCCACTATCTTAATTTTACTATACATGCTGCTTCTTTTCCTGGAGTTGCACCCCTGCTTGAATTCTAGTCCCAGTTTCTTTGTGAATAGTATCTGCCTAAGTACGCATTTGTGTTGCTTCACTTACCTTTTAGCAAGGTTCTTGCACTTCTGTGAGCTCGCAGCCACATGGATGCTTCCTGCTTTAGATCTTGGGCTGAAGATGTTTTAAAGGTCTCATCCCGTTACTGTCCTTGGTAATGCAGATCTGTCTTCCCTGATCCAAAAAGCTTAAGACTGTCTTGCTTTAAGGCTTCTGGCTCCTGTGAACTTTCCCAGTAAGGTGATTTTTGAGCAAAGGTGAAAAAGAGGAGGAGAAGAAAATGTATGGGGATTATTTTTTAGGAACATAACATCCCTTGAAAAAGCAGCTGGCTACCAATGCAGAAGTATGTGCATTAACCTCAGATTTAATCCACATTCATTTACCATGTTATCTATATGTCACCAGAGGAACAACTGTATTTTTGAGCATGTCTGATTCTGTTCACTGCACAAAGGAAAGAGTAGAGACAGATGGAGAAGTCCAAACTTTTATTCATTTTTATAAAAGAAAATGGATAACCCACAGTCCTAAGAGATGGTTCTGAGGCCTGCTTGTTTGCTGTTTCTGTAGACAATACACAAATTAACCAGTCATAATGCTTGCAGTGAGCAAGTACATAATACGCTCATTGCAGTGTAGGAGACCTTGGCCAGGAACTGATCCCGGTTTCTGTTGAGCAAAAGCATATCTCTTCCAGAAGGACAATAGTTTGCATATGAAATGGATTGTTGCTTGTGGAAGGGGATAAGATCTGTTCCTCTTTTATATCTCTGTTCTTGGATTGTGAGCGTACAGAGCAGATATGAGTTTGTATTTTGCATTCAATTAGGAAACCCAAAACATCAGCTGCTTTATATATCATGTTTTCAGTTAATGTGTTGTGATATATTATGTGTAGAGGTACTCACAAAGCGAGGAAGAACTCATGCTTTTGAAGCTCTTTTTGCAGATGGGGAAAACTTGGCTAACCTAAACAGAAAAAGTTTTAGAGCTATGATTGTTTAGTTAAGAGTTCTTCCACTACAGACTATCATCTAAATATCTAAAATCCACAGACATTTGCTGCCAAGAGAAAGCTTGGAGAAAGCTTTTTTTTTTTTTTTTTCTTTGAATGTTGCTGATTGAAAATGCCACATGACTAGTCTCATCTCAATGATTCTCGTGATAGCAAAATGGAGAAATATAGAAGATGCATGGTAAGGCGGAAATGGTTGAAACTGGGGACTAAATGGAAGGGGTTATCCTTTTACAGGGTTTGTGGAGGGCGGGGGTATTGTTCTTGGTATTATGCATGTGTATGCTTTCTTGCATTGCAGTTGACAACTTGGGGCAGGGGGGAGTATTTCTATGTAGTCGCCCTAATGAGTGTTTACCCCTGTGAAGATATAAGAACACCTATGACCTGAAAAATAGTGTCATTGTCACATCTTTGAAGTGCAAAATATACTGTTTACAATTAATATATACATGCAACTTTTTGTGAGGGAGAGACAGATTCCTGGCAACAAATACATTTATTAATTTCAGTGGTTTTACTTTTCTTGCAGCCTTTGGGTTTGATTTGGTGTGTTTGTGACAGTGTTTTGTTGTTTATATTCATAAGCTGCTTAACTGGAAACACATTCAGACAGCCTAAATTATCTTGAAGTCCCTGAGCATTGTGTGATGGTGGTGGTTTCTCTCAAGTTGTGACCTATCTCCTTGCTGTCCTTGCTAGTTAATGCTCACCAGGAAGCTTGTCTTCCCTTTCCTGATACTCCTTCTCTTCCTCAAGATGTCTTGGGGAGAGTATATCCCTATAGTCAGAATCCAGATTGCAGGCTATTTCTGCAGCAGTTTGTTTGATTTGTGTACCTTCAGGGCAAGGGAACTCAGGTTCATCCACTTGACTAAAAGCTTTAACAGGGAAAATTCTGTTTACTCCTCAAGGTGAGAAGTTATGTAATTGATTGCAAAGCTACAAAAAACAAATTGAGAAAACATAACCTTATGATATGCCTGACCTTCATTGCTGTTGTCTTGTACCTATCACTTTGGATTTCTTAGTGTCATGTTTTGTCTGTGGAAACCCAGAAAATAGATTGCTTTCACTACAGGCTCCTGGATACTCAGAATTGTTCCCTTTTTCTGAAAAGAAAGCTTTTTGGTTCTTCCCTCCTTCAAGCGTCCAGCTTTTGGATTTATACTGAATATGGCTGAGTGTGTTCAGTTTTCTTTCTGTTTTTTTCCTTTAGTGTTGTGCTTCGAGATGCAGAAGTAAAACACATGGGATGTTCTCAACTCTCTTGGGAGCTTCTTTGGAAGTGCTTTGCTATTCTGTGTATATTTGGGCAAAACTGGATCATAGTAGCCGACATCTACAGTTCATATGACTAATCTAATGACATAGGCTGAACCAGTTTCAATGAAAATGCTCCTGGACATGAATGTTTTGTGATGAAATATTTGTACCTGTAGCCTGATGTGTGTTTATGAAGCAAATAACTTGTGCATGTCAATGTTTACTAAATACACAAGTAACAGCACATTACACAGAATATATAGAATAAGGAAAACTAGGAGTCTTGAGCAGTGGATTACAGCTGCTGAGAGGACAGTTCCCACTTCTCTTTATCTGTGTCAAAGGTTTGTTTGATTTTTGTTTGCTTCTTGGGTTTTGGGTTCCCCCCGCTAGCATTCCTGCCTTCATGCAGTGTTCACAATACTTTCTGCATTGGGCAGCTCTCTCTGCAGCACCTTGTGTCTTCAGCTGCACCTTGATGGCTCCTGTGGGGCAAGGTAGAGGCTGGATGAAATTTCGGTTCTTCATCTGGTGGCCCCAAATCAACGGAGTAGCCTGTGGGTCCCCCCCTGTTCTGTGCATTGCTCTTTGCTCCATTTTATTTTAGCTGGTTAGAACACAAGTTCTGCATTTCCGAATGGTGAGGCATCTTTTGTGTTCCTTCAAAGTGCTGGAGGGAGACAAATAAACTAATAGTTCATTTTGGTGATCTAAAGATTGGTAGCTTTGATGCCAGGGGAGATAGTAACATCTTTCTACAGCTTCACTGTGGGTCCCTGTATTACTGTATAACAGAGCCAGCAATTTATTTTTAGTTTGTATTACTGAGAGACAGGTACTGCTGAAAACTAGGCATTGGTTTTCTACCCCTTAATCCTCCCACGAATTAACCTGAACCATGTTATTTCTGTTAATTCCTGGACTGTAATTACTGAAGAGTTGAATTCTGGTGGCTGTTGTAGTTTCTCTTGGTAACCTCTAATGGAAATTGGGGGAACCTGGCTTTTATTACTGGAAGTGCAAAGTGCCTGGTTATGATCACTGATTGCCTGTAATTTATCTGCTTGGGCCAGTATCAAGCAGTGCTGGTGGCAATGTCTGAACTATTTCAGGATTTGTTAAATGTCCTCCAGGTGAAGTATATTGTAAAATTCAAATAATTAGGAAGATTGAGTGGTTTTGCTGCAACCCTTGTTTGCCAAACTCATCATCGGTCTGTTGAGATGAGGAGAAACTGGAAATTGGGCCATCTAAATTGGATTGTTTGTGCATATGAAAAGGGTAAAGAACCAGATGGAGCGGGCAATTTGCATATTGGAAGCTCCCTGTGTATACCTGTGACTTTTACAGTATTGTAGCTCTTATTCAGTGTCTCTGAAGTTTAAAACTGAGATAAAATTTTATTTTAATACCAAAGCTTTAAAAATAAGTGCTATGGAACACCAATGCACTTCACGCAAGCAGAAAGAAAAATAATAAGGAAAAAGAGGAAATTAATGATTTGCAGGGTAACATTTTTGATCCAGGCTGATTTGTGTCCCTCCTTGCCGCCCTTGGGTAGAGCTCAGCTCAGCTGCTGGCTCTTCCAAGCACCTCTGTACCTATCTGCCTGGTGTTGTTGGGTTTTGGCTCAGGCGGCTTTCGCGTAATGAAGCTGCATTGGCCATCCCTGTGTAGCAAGCAGCGTGCAAGCTGTGAGGGGGAAAACCAGAGCCAGCTTCTATTGCAGGCTGTGAACAAGAATACCAAAACAAAAAAAAAGGCAACTGTATTTCTTAGACTCCAGTAAATATTCTTCTGATGTTAATACTTCAGATAAAGACAGATCTATTAAAAATTAATTATTTTTATTTGGAAACATTTTTTTAGTGCTAGAGGGCCTTTTATTCTTGCAGTCAAATGTGTTTAAAAAAAAAAAAAGCTGGAAGTCAAAATTGTTAAAGTTCAAACTGTAAACAAGCTGTAAATATTTTACTGAAGGTAATCAACCATTGAAATAAATTAGCAAGGGATGTTATAAATTTCCTGTCACTTTGAAACTATTCCTAACTAGAAATCTTCTTAAAACATCTCATGCTTGAGCCACAGCTAGCTGGAGTTACTGTAGGCGTTGCTTAGTTAAGTAAAATTGTCTACGTTGAGCGTGACGGGAGCGAGATGTTCCGTGTGGTGTTAAAATGTGAGAGTCATGGGAGTGGGCCCAGTGTAAAATATGTCAACATTTGTTGATTGGCTTTTGGTGCCTTCAGGATGGTGCTTCTGGCCGTGCAGTAAGGAGCGCTCGCGTTGCTGTACCTGGAAGTATGGCTAAGGAAGTTGATTTAATGGCATGTGCATTATGTTTAGAGGTTTAATCCTAGTAGCAGTAGGGTTTAGATGTGATTTTTTTTATTTTAAATTGTATTTTTTTGCGTGTTAGGGGTGAGGTATATTTTTATGAGATGAAAAAAGATTTAGACGAGAAATTGAATTGTCAGGGTGCTGTGAGGGCCAGCAGCCGGCTGGGGAGGCCGGGCCTTGCCGGCCGGGGCTCTGCCCCAGGGCCTTGCTGGCCGGGAGCAGGGCAGGCCCGAGGCCTGGTCAGCCGGGCCCCTCTGTGGGGACGGGGCACGTCCCGGGTCAGCTGGGGCCCGGCGGCCGTGCCAGGGCCGGAGACCGGCGTCCTGCAGCGTTGCAGGGGCAGGGCTGAGGGCCAGGGGCAGGTGGGGAAGCCCGGATGAGCCTGATGGGGAACAGGGAGGGCAATTAGTGCCCTCTAGGCCCTGACGGAAGTGTGTGAGGATGCACTGCTAGAAGTACGCGGATGGAATCATGTTTCTGTCTCTATAAACGCCAAATTCTGCTGCTGTTTTTACCTAGCGACTTGTAAAAGGATTTGCTTCTGATGGCTACAGTGTTTCCGTATGACCACTGCTTAGCTGCTCTCAGCAGTTCCTCTTCAGAAGTATAACTGCATTCTTAGCCACGCTTGCAAGCAAGTTCTCCTCCTGCTTTCTTTCCAGGAGGGGTTTTCTTTCTCTGTGGTGGCAGGGCACAGTGTTATGTAACAAGAGTTTTAAAAGGTGGCTTGTTTTGGAAAAAGTTATTTGTGTAGTCTGTGTTGGCTTGCTTCTGTTCTTTACATAGGACACTAGGGAAGTGGTAAGTCGAATACCATATTGAATTGCCAACTCTCTTGATATAGAAGGGAAAAATAACACACTGTTTGGATGATAATACAGGTCACAAACAATGTTTTTACTTTTAAATGTTGATTAGTTAAGCATTTTTTAAAAAATGTGTTGCATACAAATTTAGGAGTAGATTATGAACAGCTTGCCAACATCAGTTTAGTATTTGTTTCATAATTTCTCAGAAGGGATATCAAATGGAAGAATTTTGTTGACTAAATTACTGAAAGCTATCTGTCATACTCTTGAGACACATTATTACAAATATCTATCTAAAAGTCATAGTCATCAACTATAGTGGATTGTTCCTCTTATATGTTGGCTTATTTAAAAAAAAAATATTGTAGAATTCACCTGAATCTTCAGTAGAAGAATTGGACTGTTTTGTATAACTAAGTCACAACTTGAAAGCTTATGGGGGAAAAAATCCAATGCAGAATGTTGTTTTCCATGTGGAATTTATGTTAATATACTTCCAGTTCTGAAAAGTGTTGGAAAGCCCAGTGTGACACCAGTCTTGCTATGATAATGTTCTAACACAAAGCCACAATAACTTTCTTTGACATCTGCAGGTAACCATTAGTTACAAATCATGACATTTTTAATGGGAACTTCCTTAGTACTTGGGAGGTTACCAATGAATATAAAAAGTTAAAATAGAAGCCTCTTTTTACAATATTAACAAACTGGAATAAAAGATTTTGGCCTGTTGCGTGTCATGCTACAAGCACTCAGCTCTGTGCATCTCACTCTGAACTGCAGCAGAACCTATGGAATAAGCTTTTTGTAAGGGGAGAGTAAAAGAGTCATTTGGCCTAGAGCTAATTCTGTGTAAGGAAAAGTTTGAGGTTGTGCATTGTTAGTGAATTCTGGTACAGGACAGAGAGGAGACCTGTGTTTTTCTGCTAATGGCTATAAGTCTAAAATCCTTTTTTCCACTGAAGCAACATTCCACACATAAAACCTTACAAGCAAGCCAAATCCAGTGGCTCTGCTGCAGCCTCTTTTAGTTTAGATACTTGTATTGCTGTTTTCTGGCGGTCTGAGGGAAAGACTGTGTGCAGCCTGTTCTGGTGGTTGTAGTTTGAGATGATTAACTGAAAGTAAACACAGAATGAAGTAGTTGTTCTCCTGCACAAAGCAGCTGAATAATGGACTTAAAAGTACCAGTACTTACCTGAGGCTTGTTGAGCTTCATGGTCTTCATCTTAATTCACAACTGCAGTTTGCCACAGAAATTGAGTGTGAAGGCTGTGCAGATCACCTTGATCAGACCTACATGGGACTGGGTTAACTGGCTGGAGGCTGTGTCCCTGTGGTCACTGCTGCTGGTGGGCAGAGGACAGTTCTCCAACTGAAAAGAGACCACAGAGGGCAGATGTCTCAAATGAAGCTACTAAATTTTTCTCTTCTGCCCACGCTTTATTTTTGTTAGAGTTTTACTTGGCTGTTTTCCATTGCGTACTTGCGCATGAAGTACTTCTAGAATGGCAAGGAAAATGGATGGATTTGGCTGCCTTGTAACACCCTGTTCTGCAGTTGTTCTTGCCACTGGACATTTGAATGTATATTGAATGTTAGAGAGCATGCCCAGGAAGGGTGATAGGATCCATTCCTGGGAAAGGAGCTGATCACACTATTACAAATATGATTACCACCAATCTTTATGATGAAAATGAGCAAAGCCACATTTGCTGACTGTCCAGTCTTTCCTGCCAGTTCTTTCTGAATCATCAGCTTTTCAAAAGAGCAATAAAAATTGTGCAGAGATCTAACTTTCACAGATAATCATCTTCAAGTGTGACAGTTGTCATCTTTATTCCCTTATCTTTGATGCTAGATAGAGATGTGTCTAAATTGTTGACTTTTCTACTGCTTTTAGAATGAGTCATAGCCAGAATTCAAAGCAAAATGGTTAGAAGCAGGGTATTTAGCTTTGCAAATCATTTGGGGGGGGAGTGATATTACTTTAGATGGCTTGCTGGCCTTTGGCCAGTAGGTTGCTCCTTGGGAAGATGTAAGCAACCTCTACCATGTAATTGGACCCAACTGTTGCTTCTTGGGTGTCAGATGTTCAAAGGATCATCTCAATGTGGTTCTTTCACACACTTGTCTACCACTGTGAGAGGAAAACCTCTCATGTTTTCACTACTTGCTGATCAGTGAAGCCTGTTCTGAATGTAGAGTCTTTCTCATGATATTCGTTAATGAATCTTTCTGCATTGGACAATATAATATTCAATGGCTGCTCAAAGGAAATCTGTATGTCTAGTCTCTCTGCCTCTGTCAAAGGTGGTCACTGGTTAAGATTTTATAAATGTTTTTGTGGCCATCGCCTAAGACTGTATTTGTTATGAGTCAAATTAACATTAGGTTCCTGCCTTGCAGTGCGAAAACTTGATTTTTATTTTTTTTTTAATTCTGAATTTTTAGTGTGCTATCCATGAGCTAGATAGGAAGACACGTGAATTTTACTGTATCAAAGATAAGTGTTTAGTGTACTTGATTCTGCAGTTTCTGGTGTGGGGTAAATAGGAAGAGAGGAAGAAAAAGGGCAAAATTAAATATACTTAGAAAGGTGAAGTGCTGACTGTAGCTATGGAATAAGCATTGTATGGGGAAGGTAAAAGGAATCTGATCTTGAGGAAAAACTGGATTAAAACTATAACTTATATAAGGGCAAGATAATTCTTTAAAAACTACTGGCTATTGATAGAGCGATTAAGATCAATTGCTGGTGACTAATGGGAGCTGTGAATCCTTATTGCCTATGACTAGTTTGGAGAAATTATTTGTAAACATCTAGTGGGAAATAACTGTGAATGTGGAGTAGGGATATTTGTTTCAGTTTCTTTCAGGTCTGTCATTCAGTGTCTACTTACCTCTGAGATTTGCAAGTAAAGAAATTGAGTGGTGTGTTCACCTTCCAGCTGGACATGTTGCTTAGGGAATGCCTGAATGGTACTTCTGCTGTTATTACTTGAGGCTGAAAGTCACCTCTTAAATTCATAGCACTTTGAAACTGTAGAAATGTGTGTTTCCAACTCAGAATGAGTAATATTACTCTGAGTTGTTTATTGTTGCTACTCTGGATTATTTTCATAAGCATAGATTGCAGAATCCAGTAAATCCTTTCTTCTGTTTACCCTCTCTTCATTGAACAAGGTGATTCTACTGTTGCAGTATTTTGTCAGCATGTGGTATCAGAGAGCAATGTCAGATCCTTTATCTCCATGGTTTTTGTGAAACAAGGAAAGAGCTACTAATTTTTTGAGCAGGTTGAACGTTTCTCTTGTCCTTGCTCATTGTGTCCACAGAGATTCAAAGCAGTGTCACTGTATCAGGTGGGCTGGGGTGGTGGTGGTTTAGAACAAAGTCAGCGAGTTACACTTTCTTCATTGGTTCAGATGATTCAGCCTGAAACGTGAATCACACTGGGCAGTGACTTGGATGTTTCTAGGGTAGTAAGAGCCAAGTAATTTTAGTTTGCCCCAGAGGCTAAACTGATGTACAGATCGAGTTCAATTAATTTTTTTTTTTCCACACTCCCAACTATTCATTTTTCTTGCTCTGACAGTTTTATTTACTGTGTGCCCAAAAGGTGTGCCACCATGGACCACTTTGGCATCCTGTCAAGAGCCTGAAGGCAGCACCTAGTTTACACGTGCTTTGTATAAAAGCGTGTATGGATGGGCCATTTGCTTTTTTATTTACTTAAACTAGATGATGTTGCTGGTGTTCCTGTCCCCCTGAAAGCTGGTTAGTAACAAGCACTGTAGATCTGAACTTGCCTTGGGTTTTCCAGGGAGAGGAGCTTTCGCACATTGTGGGCTGTAACGTGTTACTGGTTCTGTTTGTGTTGCTTAGTGTCCATCAGTTGCAAACCTTGGCAAGTTGCCTCTGAAATAAAACCTTTTTAATCATCTTGATGATTAAAAACTTAAGAGTTTTTTATTTTCTGGTAGTCATTTCAGTAGAAAAACTTGTTGCATATTGGACACATGTGGAATTCCAGATGTCTGAGCTTTTGTTTCTTGTCTATACCGGTAGATATTGTTGAACTGTGTATAAAACTTTGTGGAAGGATTTCCTGATTTGTTTTGTACATCTAAAATTTCTCCCAGGATGGAGATGTTTACTCGATACCGTGCAGCAAAGTTTCAATAGTATGCAACTATATGCTTAAATGAGAGACACAAGAAAGTACTTGTGCAGAAGAAGCTGATTCTTGTTGGGGACGGGTGGAGATGCAAGTAGGTCAGTTTCTGCCTCTCTCCAATTCTGAGAGTTCTCCGGTGGTTTGACCACTAACCTATCTTCTCGCTCTTGGTGTGTTAATGATGACTGTCCAGTCACCATAGTGGAGCACATATGATCATTTAAAAGAAATCTCAGCAGCAGACAGCTCGTTTGAGAAGGGCAGGTAACAGATGTAGCCCAATATCAAGGCCAGAGTATTGTACTTTTGACTTTTCATTATTTATACCGTTTATGTCCGTACACGTGTTTTCAGCTAACTTTTCTGTTTAGATTGCATGCTGACCTCTGGCGGAATAGTTTGTCAGGGCATGTTCCCCCCATGGAATGTCTGACATAGACTTTCCCAATGAAAATGGTTTCCAAGGTTGTGATGTTGCAACACTCCTCCCCGTCCCCCTCCTTTTATTTTTTTTTTTGCTTAGCATTGATAAATGCTGTCTGTGAGTTTTAATTTCTAATGTTGTTTCATATGATTTTGGGGAAAATTAAGTGAGGCAAAGTTTGGGGATTTTCCTTCAATTCTTACTAGTGCAGAGCTTAGTTTGACCTGTTGTTCTTGGGTTAATTAAAATTCAGGGCCTGTTTTCAAGTGATGTGAAGAGCTTAGATGAGCCTTATATTGCACCCTTCCAAATGTGAATGCGTGCTTCTGGAGATTAAAATGCTATATTAAGAGACTGATTAAAACATAAAATTAAATTGCATATCATAATTTTAGTTCCAAGTTTAGATTAATTAAAAGCTAAATTGCCTATAACACCTTCCATTTTTGATACTTCAGTGCTTTCCCGTATGATCAGCTGAAACGGCAAGGCTTAAACTCTTTCAACTGAACACGCTAGTACATGAACAATGAGAATTAAATAGTGAAATTTAGGTACTGGTCGATTAGAATTACAAGAGACACTCGTTATGATAAATATCTTCTGTTTTGCACTACCATGAAAGTTATTTTATAGAGGAAAGAAGCATCCTGAATGAAGAATTTGAAGGATTTCTGATGACTTAACCGGTAAAATTATACAGAGAAAGCTGTTTTGGAAATGCTTGTACTTGCTTTTAGAGAATTGTAATTCTTGAATTGTTATAATACTTTGTTGTCTTTCTTACTGCCTAGATCAAATGTCCTGTTCAGAGTTGTTCTTGGCTATTATCCATTCTGTTATGAGTTTGGATGTCCTAATTTTAAAATTTCAAATCATATAGATCAGACCATGAAGAGAGACTATTAAACAGTTTTCAAGGTTCTGCGTGGTCTTGAAAATGAGCATTGAGGGATTCTACTGCATATGCTGATGATGCGTATTTTTCTGGGGACTTGTGTGTGTTTGTATATATGTGTATTAAAAAAAAAAAAAAAAAAGGCAGGGCATATGTGGCCAGAACTATGCTGAATGTGTTTTGCTGCCAGTTGCAGACTTGTGCTTTATTATTATTTATTTGGGGACTTGCTCCACGTCATTGAAGACTTTAGGTAAAATAATAATGGATCTAAAGCTTCATGACAGCTCACTTTTACAACAGTGGGCTTTCTGGATCATAGGACCCAGTTTGCAATGATTCAGTCTGTAGGGAGGAGGACCCTGTCCCTTCTGGCTCTTGTTTCAGAATCCTTAATTTGAAGATAATTAATCTGTTTACTGAAGTTTGTTCCTCTTATGCCATGATTTTCTTTCTTCTTGGAATATATAGTTGGCAAGCTGTTCTCCAGATTTATCACATCTGCTTAAAATCGTCCGACAAACAAAATTAAGACATTTTTTCTTAAATGCTAGACTGTCCTTGAAGCCTGGGGCTTTGCAGTAGACAGCTCTGAGTAGAAATGGATGAGGAATTTTTCTCTGGTTCTGCTCTAGCTTTCAGCAAACCTTAATTTTCTTTCACTTCAAATAGGAAATGGAGTATATCCTACTGTGAGGTGGAAGAGTAGTGGAACCAGAGAAAATAGTTCTGAAAAGCATTTGAGGATCAATTCTTTAAGCTACTCAAGTATTCTAAATACTGTGGTTTTTTCCAAAAGCAAGTTTGCTCACATAAATGTTGGAATTCTGAAGTTTTGCTAGCGTTCATTGTCCCTAGGGAATAAACTACTTTTGTATTGTAAAATTATTGAGGCAGAAATTTATGGGAAACCTGATTTATTTAGGGGACTTCAGACTGTCAGGGAGGAGGATTCAAACCATTGGAAACCACTGGCTTGTAGAAACACTCATTCTGTTTCTTCTGCATGTTTGTGTGATTGCCCCCAAAATACTTGGGAGGCTGGTACTCTTAAATCTAGCAGATCTCTGCCTCTCTCAGTTGACTGTTTATGTGCCCAGCTGCAAATAGATGATGAAGCAGCTACTAATGCTTTAATACATTGCCCTTCTTGAGCTCTGTAATCAAGGAGAAGAATCGGTCTTCCAGTACTTTGCTCATCCATAAGAATTAAATAATCTTTCTGTTATTAAATATTATTAGATTATGCTAGATGATTAATTTAGTAACTAACAGTATCAATCATGCTGTTTTCCTGGCTGTTACCTATTGAATTAAAAACAAGTTTCTAACAAACAGTTATGCATCTTATTATTGATGTAACAGACGTTTCATTTACTGGTGTTATAAATTACCTTCTGGTGTTACTTTGGGAAGTGTGGTGTCCTGACAGTAATTAAGCAGTAATTGGTATACAAAGGCAGGAAATGTTCCCAGTAGCTAACTATTCTGTTAGAAAATAATTTCATTTATGCTATGGTATTTCAGCAGCTCTGACCAATTTCCATTTTATAACGTGCCATATGTCTGTGCAGCAGAACTTTGGATTTGGTTTGTGAAATGCAGTTGTTCTGCTTTTATTAAATGTTGATTTTAAAAGTAGCTTTTTTTCCTCACCAGTGTGTATGAATACATTTATTTGCCTCCCATGAGTATTGCTCTCTTACCTAACCTTCTGCATGGCTTTTGCATTCATCATCTCTTGTTAAAGCAAATTATTTTTGAAGAGGAGGAGAGATATGGTAAAAGAGCGTGGTCACTCTATTTTTGTATATTGTTCCCTAAGGCCAAGATTATTTCAGAAATCGGACCTGAGGAGTAATGGTAATGGCAACAGCTTAACTTCATGGGTTTGAAGGTGTCTTAATTGTCTGCCTTCAGGTTGGTATACGAATAAGTTATAATCAGCAGCTGCTTCTGCAGATCCATGTACAAATCTGACACAGTGTTTTGTTTCTCCTTTTTTATGCTCTCTGCTTGTGTTTTCGTGTTTGTTCTGCAAAAGCTAGTCTCAATTGCATTTGCATGCAACCCTGACTACGTGCTTCATGTAAGCGGGATATCGAGGGATTCCTGCTCTCGTTTGGGATCATGGGTGTTAAAACGACTCCGCTGTAGAGACACAATTGATTGGTATCCTTTGAGGAATATCCTAATGGTCTTTCGCTGTTATAAGGTGACTTACAAGTCTTCTTTCTACACAAAAACTTTTCCTATTGTTGCATTCCAGTGATACGTTAAGTCTGATACAGAGATTTGGCTCAATAGCTATTTGAAACTATTAGACATGGACATAATACATTGTAGTTATTTTTTCCTCTGCATTTCCATTGCTATTAATGACCTTTTCTGGTGGCTAGGGAAAAGATGAGTGTCTTGTCCCATCTCTGTCACTGAAAGCTAGGGTACTGTCTGTGCTACTTGAAGATTAGAGTAAATGGAGGAATGATTTATCAGGGAAGGGTTAGAGAGGTGAGTTAATGGAAGAGATGAAAGGGTGCAGGCAAGAGAAATGAGCTGGTGTTTCAACAGGGGTGGGTCATGGAGCAGACAAGAATGTAGTAACTAACTCCTGACCTGAGTTAAGGTCACGTTCATATGATCACAAAAAGCTACAACTAGGAAAAAATACTGGTGCTTTTTCCACAGCTGGGTAGACATTTTTAGGATGTGATGCATTGTTTCTTTCCTGATGACCATTTGATGTATCAGTGTAGCAGCAAAGACTATACAGCTGATAAAACTAAACTGTGACTGTTCAACTAATAGCAAACAACTAATGGAAATTGTTTTGTGGTTTGGGATTTTTTGTTTGTTTTTTACTCTCTCTCCTCAGAGGCACAGTGTTCACAGAGGTGTAAGATCTAAGTCTAATCCTTGTTCTGACCTACAACTGTGGTGCCCCATAGTTCACATGGTGGCTGGGATTTGCCTTTTTCCCTTGCGCTTAAGCAGTGATGGTGATGTGTTGACAGTTTCTCTTTCCTGCGTGTTTGGGCTTTATAAAAAGACTTTTCAGTTTCTCCACTGAAACATAGGAGGTAGAAAAACAATTTGTTCATTTTCCCTGGGAATTATCCCCCCTTTCCCCCCCCCCCCCCCTTGTTAAGATTTCATGAAATCCAGGCCAAATTCAGCAGAGATCTAATTTCAGACATATAAATAATTTCTCTGTGAAGAATAACTAAGTTAGCTAGGACTCTCAGCCTGGAAGAGGAATAACAGAACAAGGATGTAATGGAGGTGTGTAATCATGACTGAAGGGGAAAGGCAGCAAGGGTAGATAGTTCCCATCTCCTCCAAAGCAAGCACCAAGGCATCATCGCATGAAAGTAGTTGCTACAGGTTTTTTTGTCAATTCTTTTTTTACTTTGTCTTCCTAATGATCTTGCCATTGATATTTTTCTTTGGCGATAAAGCTGCTATACCTGATCAGCCATAGCTTTGTCTAGACTGATAACCTCTTATCTTTGTGAGAGTGAAAAAAAAAATTTGATGGGTACTTTAATTCTTCAAAGGTGGTTTCTTTTTTTGTTAATGTTTACATAGCCAGTATGAAACCCTTTTTCTTACTTTCTTAAGAAGTTATTGCTGCTTATCCTATTGTAGGGTTGATAGTGGTGTGCATTAGCTACTCTAAAAATTAAGTGATAGTTGTCTACCTCTGTTTCTTTACTGCGTTCCATTTCAGTGCTCTGTTTAGTATTTACCCCTTAAGTGTATTTGGGGGGAGGAGGTAGAACACAGAAGGGAGAGGTGCAGGGTGGATTTTGTTCCAATTTTATTTTCTGAAAAATTAACGTTGGTAAACTTTTATCTACTAATGCTGGTCAGTTCCAAGACCCTGCATTTAATCTAGGGAACTGCCTTCTATAAAGACAAACATGTCAATGCATAAAGACCTCAAAACACCTGGGTTTACCCTCCCACATTTTCAGTAGAGATATGCAGTGAACTGCAAGGTGCTGCTTAATCATGTGCTCAAAGTATTTATGCTTGAGCAGGGCTTATCTAATTCTTGTACAAAGAAAATACTTCAAAAATAGTGAAGAAATCTACAGGAACTTGTTAAAGCCGTTTTGAAGTCTAGCAGTTTTGGCCAAATGTACAAATGGATATCTTTCCTTCATCTTCTCTTCTGTAGCAATACTTTGCCTGTGTTGTGAATACAATGAAGGATTTTGTTCTCAGAACAACAAAAATACTTTCCCCAAACTACCAAATTAAGTGTTGAGACCTTTTCTTGTTGCCTCATCAGTAAGTATTTCTCCAGCTGTCAGCCTGAAGGATCTTGAGGTTCCCAGATTCTTGAGAAGGCTGCTGTAGGCCCATTGCTTCCCAGGTGAAATTCCTTTTGATCTGGATCTTTGCCTTTTGAGATTGTCTAAGAAAGCTGATTTGCAGAGTTTGTTGTTTTTAGATGTTAAGAAGTATTTTAATACTAACAGAATGATAACGTGAAGACCTATAAGTGAAGTTTGTTTTTCTCCAGGGACCTTACCTGTTCCTTCCTCCAAAAATCAGGATTCTCAGGTCGTATTTATGTATCTGTCAGCTCCTTTAGTGGAAAGGTTATGTTTTGAAACCTTTACTCAAGGAGGACTGTCTGTTGACTTCAAACTTAATTCCCTTGTAATTGAGGCCAAAATTGCTTGTATCAGTGCATTGGCATATTTTTTTCTGTGTTTGCATAAAACCTGTGTTATGTTCTAGGGTCTCCACCTGTAATGCCTTTTAAGATGTAGCCATTTTCTATTGTAAACTAAACCTGGCATTATATTTCCATCAATACAAAACATTCCCATTGGCAAAATACTGTAAAAGTGTACTCTGTCACAAGACATAATTTCACAGATTTTTGCAATAAGTAACATTGGACTGTTGAAATCTGTAGGGTTTTCTTGGTGTTGTGCTGAACAACTGTTTTTTTCAGGTGTTTTTAATGTCGAAATTTAAAAAGTAATGCATGCTGAAGTGCTCTTCATGCTCTTGAATATTTTTATTATATTTTATATGCATTAGAGAAGTAGAAGTGTAGGTAGTGTCTTTTGAGATAACTGGGAAAAGAAAAAAGCAGGAAAAGGAAAGATGATAACGGGGATTGCATTTTAAGAGGAACAGTAAGTTTTCTTCAGTGCAGCCTGCATTTTGTCAAATACTGGATTAAAGCCTAGCTTTCTTCCCATGTATAATCTTATGAATCCTTTGACTCTTCTGTTTGTAATCCCTGAACCATTTCTAGTAGTTCCATACTCATACTAAGAGGATTTGCCGTATTAAGCAAGTGTGCTTTTTACGTTGTCTTTTTCAGTGGAAGCAGGGAAAGGATACTTGCTACGATAATGGTATGGCACTTATTTACTTGAGCCTTTTTAAAATGTTGTGTCCGTGAAGCCCCTGTTGACTCAGTGTTGTTTCTGTACCTGCTGACAAGTGAGCTAGCAGAGGTTCATGCAGCCTCTGCTTCCTTGGCACAGTGGGTAAATCTTCTGTGCATTTACTTGCTGCTTGCCGTTTCCTTTCATGTATTGCATTAATGGTACTGAGAGACAGTTATGGCCAAAAATCAGGGGTGAAACAGGGACAGTAGCTCTTGCTGGGTATTTGACAAGTGTAATGCAGTGGTGAGTGTCAGCTTCTGGGTAAAAGAGCATCCACAGACATTGAAATACAGTGTCCGTCTACCTGGCCACGCCGGTGGCTTTTATTCAGCTTGTATCAAAGGAGCACTTTAGAGAACAAATTCCTTTCAATTACTTCAAAATCCTATTTTCAGAAGGGCCATGGAGACTTAAAGGCAAGCGGTGAAATGGTGTGCCGTAAGGAGGTGCCAGACCTGAGTCTGCACCCAGTAGGTCAGACGTGGGAAGTGTACCACTTCAGCAATGCAGAAAGCTGTCATGTATGTCTTGCTGTTCCCTTCCAGATAGACACTGCCTCTCCTTCCTCCTGGATTTTGAGTATGTGTAGTGCATCTGTGTTGTGAGATACCTGCTGTTTCAAAGTTTCTTTGAAACAAAACAAAACAACCCCAAACCTCTTATGTGTATTTTGAGATTTCATCACCAGTGTGCACTGGGTGGTGAATGGTGAAGCTCAGGAGTTTTTCAATCAAGCCTGACCCCTGCTAACTGCTTATTCCAGTGTCTTCTGGCCTTGGTGAACTTGCAGATAGCCAAGATAAAAATCTGCAGTGATCTTTACAAGCTCATGTTTTGGGGTATGTTGAAATGAAGATTCAAACGTAGGTAAAGCCAGCAATATTCAAAAGTAAAGCCAACAATTTTTCTTTATTATAAACGTTTTTAAATGTAAGAGGCTTTTATCTGTAGAAGAAAACTTGTAGTAGCCAGTTGATGCCAAAATATGTATTTTTTCCTTACCTTCTCTAAAATAAGAATTCAGTTTGACTTTATTTTCCGGAGATCCCACCTTTTATTGTGTGTTTTACAGTTCAGCTGTTATAGGTATGATTGTTAATGGTGAACTGAATTTGTATCCAATACAAAAGTTATGGCCAGATTGGACATTTAATTAACTTCAAAGATTATAGAAAACTTTCTTGTGTAGTAAGAGTGGACTTGATGTCCTGCTACAAAACAAAATTATTCTCTGTTTGTGTTTTGGGGTGCTCAGATTTGGATTTTGAGATTGTAAACTGGATTATGCAGCCTAATTGGAAGTGTAACATGATTTTTAAACAGCAGGCTTCCAGTCGTCCAAGTGATTGAAATGATGAGTGTGAAGGTATTTATGTGAAGTTTTCTTGCATAATGAGAAGGGAGCGAGTTATTGGGGGAGAGATAGTAATGATCCAGCTCGTAAAGACTATGCTCATGAGAATAATTTCATTAAATACTCCAGCAGATCAGTAAATCCTTCAGCTGCCTTTTTCAGTTCAGTTATATAGTTTATGTTCTTCTGGGAGGAATTCAACTCCTGTTTCTTGCCTCCTCCCTCCAACTTGACATTTTGCTAAATCAATTTATTGCGTGGCAGAGCCTGCAAACAATGCCTTCCAAAGCATTAAAGACCTGATCTATTTAGAGAAGACCTTTTCTGTTTATATCCTAAATATGCTGTCAACTGATTGTTTGATAGGAGTGTAGCTTGTCCCCTCTAATCTCTTGCAAATTCACTCCAGTGACAAGCCCAGCTTCCTGAGCTTGTCTGAGCTGCTATTTCCTTTACCTTAAAAATGGTTTTCTGTGCTCTAGTTTCTATTTTTCCAAATGATAGAGTGACCTCACTCGGACCCATCTGGTTAGTACAGTGGCAGCTCTCTAACTTTTGGTAATTGGATTGTTATCAGAGGCCTTTTGTGTTAGTGATCCTCAAAGAGGAAAAATAATCTTTTAATAAAGATCCATTTCTGTGAAATTCAGCTTGAGGGAACAGAAAGGAAAGGGAGAAATGAATATTAATTGATTACAGTAGAAACAGATGGGACCAGGATTTCAATTTCTGGTGAAAAATGAGGAGCTAAGATGTGATGAGTTCAGCAAACAGTGTTGGGAAACATTCTGTACTCTTGAACTCCTTTGGCTATATTAAGCAGGTTAATTCTCTGAATTTTTTACTCTGTAAATATTCTTGTAGAATAATGCTGGCAGTTCCTCACCTGAGCCTAATTCTGAATTGCACGTGATTGAAAGCCTGGTTTCCCTATAAAGAATGCAAGATATCTGCCCCAAAATACAATGATTACTCTTCGAACACTGAGTCCCCTTCCCCCCCTTTAAAGAGTTCAGAAGTATAATTATTAATTAGATTTGAAAAGAAAAGTACAGATCAGGCATTAAGAAATAGAGTAGTCTACTGTTGGGTCATTTTGTGTTCCTAATGAATTTGATAATTATGTATCTCATTAAACTTCAAATTTGGATCAAAGCTGGTAAAATTTCATGAACAGAGTACTTCTGAAAACCTTTTATTCAAATAGTGGTTAATATTTTTTGCTAAAACTTTTCATAGTGAACAGTCTGTTGTTCAGCAGACTTTGAGGTATACTCATGTTTTGGGGGAACCAGCTTGAAAGAGACAAGTTTTTAAATGTGTATTTTAAAAATCAGTTCAATCACAAATTATTTTTCTAAGCAATTATAATGATGCTGAAATGAGAGCACAGTTCCAAAGAGCATCTGTGTTGCATAGATGAATTTCCTATATCTTTCCATTATGAAACTGACATTTGGTTGGGCATTTCTCTAATACCACCTGTATATAATAGCAGAAGACTAGGATGTCTTGTGAATAATAGTTCACTTCGTATTCAAATGTAGTAAAAATTGTAACACTAGATTGTCTTTCATTTGGGGAAAGACCTTTCCCTGTGAGAGTTTGCTTAAAAGAGCTTTATGTTGAAGGGCACGAAACAGAAACAATAGGATTTTATTTCTTAAAAGATCCTGCAAGATGACTATAGCACAGAAAATCAACATACACTTGCGTAACTTTTCAGTCCCCTGAGGTTTTCCTGATGGGACATCTGCTGAACCAGATTTTGCTATCTGCCTGCATCAGATGTGTTTTCAGATATGTGCAGTATTTATGATTGCATACTAAGTGATACTTAAATATATACATATATATTTTTACATTTTTGACTCTCTACATTTGTTCTGAGAAAGGTATAAATGATGATTAAAGCATTGGGTAAATGGTGCATGCATAAAAGATTTGAGGAGAAAGTCAACAGAGCTTTGAAAACACTTGAAAACTGTAGGAGCGTAGAAGGCTTTCTATAAAGATATCTCGAGATTGATTTCAATAAAAGGATAATATGTTTTAGAGTCATGATTGAGATTGCCCACTCTAAAGTGATTTATAGCTACGTAAGTGAACTGTAGATGTATGTTGTTATAGGATAAGTCTGCTTATCGGTGGGTATTTTGAAGAGTTGCTGCCTTCAGATCCGAGTAGGTTTCCCATATAAGTGGCCTGTGAGGAGGTTTAGCTGAAGCTGGGTCTTCATGGTCTTTTTTCAGTGTTAAGCTCTCAAAGCATTATTGCTTTCATTTTTATTTTGATTTCTTTCTTTTCCCCTCTACCTTTCAAAGGGGGGGTGGCAAAAAAAAAAGAAATTATGGCATACAGTGGCATAGTTATTTAACACCATCAATCCAATTACGTTATTGAAGCTGTTTCTTTAAAAAAAAATCTGATCTCAGCAAGTTTAAAACCTTCTAATGCCTTCAAGATGCAATTTATGAGAGAGTGCTTATAATTTAAACTTCAAAAATGGGGTAAAGCTGTACAGCAGCATTCATGTCGTTACTGTGATGTCCTCTACTTACTTAGTTGTGTCACCTAAGGTTGACTGTATCCTCAGGAAAAGTTGCAGTGCTTCTGTCATGGATCCTATTTTGTATAATTTCTCAAAGGTCTCTGTTGGTACTACATCCATATAGATTTTGCCTTGATTTTGATGGCTTGCCTCTAAGACAAAACTCCTTATTGTTATAATGTTATTTTGTCTTGAAGGAGATTTTTCCAATTTTCTCTCTTGTGAGGTATTCCTTCCCATCGCAGTTGTGCAAATTAGGAGCTAGCTCCAGGAAAAAGTTCATGTCACTGTAGCAATATATCTGTGTGTTGAGAGCAAAACGCACAGGTTCCTAATCAAATGAGCCCTGGCACTAAAGCAAAAATCTTTGTCTTATGAGAAGGCAGTCTGGGTCTTTGGGGATCTGATGGTGTGGCTAATCTGTGTAGCTACCTGGTAGCCAGGAAAAGGCTTCCACAGCTACTTTCAAGTCTATCTTTAAATTGTGTGTCGAGGAGAGGTGCTGGACTGTATGCTATAAATGGTGCTCTAGCACCTGTTGACTTGGAGTTGATCTTGAAATGAGATATCTATATCTATCTATCTATCTAGATATATATATATGAGGAAAACAATTAAATAGTTCCAACTTCAGAAGCATTGCTATTAATGTTGTGAGGCCTGCTTTGATGGATGTGGTTAGGCTTGGCACTGGAGGCTACAGGAGAATTTGCAGTGGTGATAGTCCTGCCCTCCAGGCATGCTCTGCTCTTGAGGCAGATAGCCATGCTCTGACCTTCAGAAATCTACCATGAAAAGAGTCATGCTGCTTGGCACTGCTGGGGAATCCCCTTTTGAAAAACCACCATACAGTAGCAAAAATAGGAAATATACTCTGGAGGAGAGCAGACAAAACCATCGTCGTCTTGCTCCAGTACCTGTTTTGGGGGAGGAAATGACAATGTGGTCTCTGTGGAGTTGGAGCAATCTACTCCACAAAGTCAGAAATGCTGCCTGGGGAGCAGGTATACATCAGTGTTAGGATAGTTTGTGCCTACAAGGCGGTACTGCTACCTGGGACCTTCTGTCTCTCTCATTTCTCATTATTGTGCAATAATGGAATTGTGCAAGTTCAAGGGCTTCAGTAGGTTCAGCCTTCTGCTGCAGGAACATGACATAAGCCCTCATTTTGGCATCTTGAAGTATTGGGTTTATGTCGTCAGTGTGGACTGCAAAAAACATGTATAATTTGCCACTGGGAAACTGCCTAAGATTGAGTTATGCATTTCAAAGGAGAAAATAGTCTTGTTGCTCAGAGTGTTGCCTTCACTTGTTGAAAACTAAGTGAAAGTGTGGATTATTTCTTTTTGCTTGTTCTGTTGTATTTCATTTAGTGGATTTTAACTCTTCCTCTCTTAGACTGGAAACCCTTTTCTCCTCCAGCTTTGCAGCATCACACTACAGTAAGAGATTCAAATATGAAAACTGTATTTTTACCCTTGAATGGAAACAGAAGAGATTGGTTAGGTCATATAATTTCATTAAATATTTGTTTTGTAAAATAAAAAAATGTGTTTTGAGACCACCTTACTTTGAAAGACTGTGTGAGGGAGAAGGAAGTATCGGAGAGCCTCTATGGGATGTGTTATCAGTTGTAGTCATGTTACCAACTACAGCTGGTCTGAATCACGATAGTGTTGAAACAGCTGGATTTAAGCCCAAGTTTCTCAAAAAGCTGGCTGCTTTATGCTGAGGTATGGTACTTTCTCTCTTCTCTGTTGTGTGCTGAGGGACAAAGTGATGCAAGCAAAGCAAAAGAGGTAAGGTGAAGAAAATTCCTTACTCCAGGCAGCTTCTTCAGCTTGGAACAGGTGTCAAGAAGTGCAAGGAAACTCACACTTCATTTATGGGTTTTATATGTGTTACTAAATTTATAATGCACAGCTGGGGAAAAAAGTTCAAACATACGAATTAGCAACTGAATTAAGCCATTAATCTGTTACGTTCAGCATATATTCCTCTGCCTGTTATTGCATGTTTTGGAGAAAGTAAAAAGTGCCCCTGAACCATGCACCTGAAGTGAGCTATATAGCACTACATGGGTATTCTCTCTTGGCTCCTGCAGGCAGTTTGCAAAAGCCCTGAAGCATAGGATATCCTTGCCTTAACCTGCATAGTTAAAAATATTGTTGTTTGGAAAGGTAACTTGGAGTAGAATCAGTTGCTTGCTCTGTACTAATGACTTCCTGAACAAGCCCAAATGTGTAGTTCATGTGAAAAAGATTTCTGTGTATTTATTCTTGCTATTATTTCTGTCTGTATTCCTGTAGTATAGAAACGTTTCAGTGTCAAGTGAAAAATTTGTTACTACAGCAGTTTTGGTAACCAGTATTTCAGCCTATATCTGTAATGTCTCATGATTAAGTAATCCTAGGGCTTCTTTCTCAGAGGTGGAGGTTGGTTTGGGGGGTTTCTTGTACAGTTTGAGAAAGAAGGGTTAGGTCCCACAGTGTCTTTAAGACAGCTGAGCTGTCCTTCCTGAGACCTTTTCTTTCTCTGGTGTCTCTTTCTGAAATTATGGCAGCAAAAGCAGTGTTTAGTGCTCTAGGGGTTTTCTATTGTCCTTTATAATGTCATTATAATTTAGGTCCTATTTCTATCTCTTCTAATGCTCCCAAGCATTTTGTTTACTTTAGCTCAGTACCCATTACACTAGAGCAGCTATCTATACTGCCTCCTCTGAGGGGAAAATAGCTAAAAAGCTGACAAATTCAGAATCCCTATTTGCATACATGAATATCTTATTTGTCCCAATGTGCATTTTTATCCGAATGGAAATTCATTTCCCAAGCTATTGCTCAGGTACTAAATGCATTTAAATCCTCACAGAGCTGATCACAATCCTCTGCGGTTGTTAATAACCATAGCTGAACTCTGTGGAGTCGGCAGACTTTTGTAGTTGGTGCGTCTTTATTCCGTGCTACTTCGCTGACTGCAGTACTGATACCTACACCGCCTTCACTCAACGGTAGTAAACCATGTGGGTCAACTCATCTGGTCTGTTATCTCTTAGTTTTCTATTGTGTTTATGACTAAATTTGTCTGATCAAAATTTTGTTTCCTACAGGTCAGCCTTTTGTCTTGGGCAGCTAATCTCGTACGCTATGGCTGCTTTCCCTTATAAAGCATCCCAGAGCCGTGTCTCTTTACACGCTTTGATACAAGACCGTCCTAAAAAAAGAATATAAAAAATTGAACAACTGAGGGAGGAGCATGAAAGTATCCTTTAATCCCACGAGTGCTACTGATCCCATCAAATACCTGCCTGCCTTGAAATGTATCTCTCTTCTGATACTAAATGAAGACTGTCCTCTAATTTGATCTTTAGGATGAATGGTTTCTGTAATTCTGTGTTAATGTTCTTGCTTCTGGGGCCTTTTTTTGCACCTCATCATCCTGACAGCCTCAGGATACCTGTGCAAGGGGGAAAAAGGCACAAGGAGTGGGCATATCACTTCATTTGGCACTATTTAGCCGTAATTCCTGTACAGGTCATCTTTTTGATGCAAATTATATGAATGAATCTTCCTCTTGCTTCACACTAACTGTTTCAGGACCATGTCCAGAACCCCACTCTCACCCATACGAAAAGTCATGACGCTTGAGTCCATTCCCCTTTCGTTGTCATCTGACTTCAGCAGTGAAATAGGACTCTGTGCTTTGCGCGTTACTGATTCTGAGCCATTTGCTGTTTGGAAATGTTAACGGTTGCATTGGCATCTTTCGGGTTCACTGTTGTCAGATTTCGAGGTAGTAAAAATCTTTCTTTAAGTGTTGTGATCAGAGCAGCTTCTAAGATGGATTGGTGTTACTTTTCCTTGAATAAGGCAAGCCATTGCCTAGCTGTCCGTTGTGAACTTGGATATGTATTTTCTTCCACCTGAGTGACTTGGGCACTAGTCTGCTCGCGTGTCCTTGTCTGCTTGTGAGGGTCAACAAGTTTTTATATTGGGGCCACTGTGGTTGAACCTTAGGTCAAGTTATATTACTCCAGGTAAAAGAGGTATCTTCACGCTTAGTTTCTACGTCTTGGTTTATTGTCTCACGACTGTACTTGTGATGATATCCTAGTAGGTATGTGTTGACTCCTACATAAGCTCTGTGGAGGTCAGTGAGTGTCAAAGTTGTGCTGGCCGTTTCCAGACTCTATTCAACTTTACCAACTCAGCTTAATGACTTCTAAATGCCATTTTTCATGGAGTTCCTGGAAACATCAGCTCAATAACAATGAAAATACCAAGTAGGATGCTGGAAAGTGAGTAGGAGAGGGAGACAATGTCATCAGGTGCCTGTTGACATGTATGGGCTGTCCACATCTTGAATGCAGTCTGCATCTTGGAATGCATTTACTTGTTTACTTTCACCCGTTCTGCTGCGGCTGGCCTCAGTAAGAGACAAAATGGTGGGGCTAGATGACCTTGTGTGGGTGTAAAGTTACTGTTAGTTTAAAGACTGTCAAACAACAAGGTTGTCTTTTCCTTTATGAGATGTTATAGGAAATTGTTTCAACAATCTTACTTTGACATCTTTTGAATTTTGAGAATAACATAGCCCTGTTTTAAAGTATTACTCTGACGCATTATTGCTGTGTTGTTAAAACAGGAGCTGTGAAAGCTCTTTTTTTAGTACTATGTAGTGCTCTTGGATTTCTTTTAAGTATGTTACTTGAATATTTTGATAGTTGGTTAAAGATAAATATTTGTAAACCTGTTTTGGCTGAACTACTTTTTGTCTTCTGGAAATAATCACTAATACAGTACCTATGAGTTAAGTATCTAAATAAACTATTAGATGTCAACAAAACTGCTTAACCTCTTCCAAGTTATGTGCTGCATTTACACTGAAGAAATTTGCTGGGGTCATTTTATATGTTGCAGTGAGGTCCTTGTTTTGCCTCACTTCCCATGTGTCTGTTTTGGTCTGTCCACCTCAAAGTTTTCTTGTGATGGTGTGGTGTTGTCTCTATTATGCAACTTTGTGGTGAGGTGCAGTGCTCTTCCATGGATGACACTGTGTTTCTTAAAGAAATGCAAGAATCTTTCCTCTTTCCCCATTGAAGGCACACAGCAGCTTTGGTAGGCTCTCTATCGCCAGCTGTCCCTGAATGAGTGCCCTGTGCACATCAAAACGTCACAATACATCGGCACATACCCCCCAACCCCGCGACATGTGAATCACCGACAGATGCAGTTGAACAAAGAAGCTGATAAATGCAAGATCAATTCCTCTATTCATTAGTGTGCATAAGCTCTTTTCAAATTCTTGAAGGTTTGAAGAGAAGCATTCGCTTGAAAGATGCGGAGACTGTTTCAGAATAGCCAAAGAAACCTCGGTGTGTGAGAGAGCTGTCTGTTCTTTGGTTTAAGGAAGGCAGGAATATGCAAAATCCAGGAAATCTAGAAAGTAAAATGCTGAGTGTTGGGGCTTGATGATGCAGTACTGAAGTGTACGGTTATCTGGAGAAATAGAGGTTCTGGAGATGGATATACATGCTTGCCAAAGGGATAAAAGGCAATTGGAATGATAAGGAGGTTTAGAAGGTGGTATGGTTAAATAGAGATGGGCAAATGTAGAGAGGGGAAGTGATTGCAGCTTCTGTGAAGACTTTTAAAAGGGAAAGAATAAATATCAGAAAACATGAGCAAATACTTAACTGTCTCCTTTCCCCCATGGCCAACATGCTCAGAAAGCAATCTAAGTATAACCAAAACAATTAATTGCATCTAATTATGGTCTTACTGCCTATTAAGAAGTGATAAGAGGGATTTTTAAAGGTTAACATCCTCCCAAAACACTGGGAAGGAAAATCATGGAGTGGAGGAGTGAAAGAGTACTTGAGGGTTGATAGACATGATGTCAGATATGGACAAGCTTAGAGAGTAGAGGGCTGTATGAGAAAACATGGAGCAGAGCTGGTGTTTTGGAAGAAGCCATATAGGAGTGGTGATGAAAAGCAAGTTTGATGTGCAGCACTGGCACCTGACAGAATGAAGGAGGTAGAGGAAGACAAGACATGACTCCTTTGGCTTTGGATTGCTGCTAGATGGGAGCAGAAGGAAACTGAAGGGCAGGCCTAGTGAGCACAGGCAAAAGTAATTCTATGCAGGGCTTGAAATACAGGATGGGTAATTAACAGCAGGTATGTGGTTAAAAAAATGGAGATCTTGCATGTGACTTGATTAGCAGACTCAAATCCAGCTGTCCAGACTGATGAGGCTTCCCAACAAAACTGTGGTGATGTATGAAAGAGGTCTAAATGTAACAGTTGTGTGATTGAATATATGAGGTTGTTTGATGTCTTGAGGCCTCCTTGTGTACTTGGCTTATGGGTTAAATAATTCATTAAGTGCGGAAAAGCGAGTAGCAGAATATTATGGTAACTGAAAATGCATTGAGTGACCTAATAAACAAGGAACTGATAAACATGAAATTTGCTATTTACTGCACTTTTCTAGAAAAGAAACCTCAATTCTTTGTTAAATAGCTTAATTTATGATGAGCTACGCTGAAGAGTCTGGCCTCTGGAGAGTTTAGAAAGGGACTCTCTCCTGTAGCCAGCTGTGCCTGCAGGGTAAAAGCCATACTTGGAGTGTCAGCGATTTATTGGAGGTTAATAGCAGGTAGGCGCTGGTGGGAGAAGAGGTGTCTGAGACTTACTGAGAAATGAGGAGAGGCAGGTACGGAGTATCCCAAGGGCAGGCTAAACTGAATCCTTCATCTGTACAATAATGCGATCCGCATTAGCTTTTGGAGGACTTTGTAATGCAGTTCTCCCACTGCTAACAGCAACTGCTTATAGATGTTTCAGGCAGGAGAGCGTGTAGCTGAGTGCCCTGCTCAGCGACATGAAAGGAGATGGAGTTACTCTAACAAGCAGCAGCAACAGAGGACTTTGGTGTTACTCTCTGTGATTGTGGGTTAAGCAAAACTTCTAGTATGAGACAGCCTCTTGAGCTGTGCTGTCTCCACAGGGATCTGTCTAGGAATGTGATTGTTGGGAGTAGCATTAGAAATGAGACTGCACATAACCCTCAGGGACTCCTCTTGGTGGGTTTCTTTTTCAAGATTTGTTATAAATAGTAATTACAGGTAGTTTAAGAACAAGCTTCTTTAGAGTGTTAGGTGGAAAATTTTATTTCCAGAGAAATTAGAACAGAAGACACATCTAAACCTTCTAAACTTCCTTTACTTTTCCTTAGTCTGTAACTTGGAGTGAAGACTTAGAACAACTCTAACTATTTGTCTTAATCAGCCTTACTATTTGTAAGCTGTCCTAACTTCAAAAGCGAGGGCTATTTTTAAAGCTTCTGGCTCAGTAATGTGTAATAACACAGTCTTCACCTTGACATGGAAGTAACTGAATATAATGTCTGCTAAGTGTGTGCATGCACATGGGTGTATATTTATGTGTGTGCATGTTAATTCTGAAATATCATTGCATTGAACTATTTTAACAGAGCTAATAAAAAAAACCCTGTAATTAATCCAGGATGTATTTAACACTACTTTTGATGTGTGATGACTAACAGGCAAGTAGAAACACTCATTTCTAGAAAAGTAGACTTTGCTTTGACAAGTTTGCATTTATTTCACAAAATTTAAATAAAAATTCTCCCAGAGAAGAGAAGCTGCTATCTCTCTACTTGAGAAAATGTAACTTCCTTCAATAGAACAAATTCACTTAACATAGTTTTGGACACTTCCATTGCCATAATGCAAGTTGGTTTTTAAGCCTTAAGATGTTGAGACAGTTACTGTTTTCCTACAAGGAGCACTTAGAGGGACTCTCGACAGAATAGTTCCTGGCATCAGAAGGAGACTCATACCTATGGTGGTGTCTGCCTGGTTTAACAGGAAGCAGGGATGGGAAAGTTAAGGACGGAGCTGGGTAGATTTGGATGTTTTGACTTTAACATGAGTATTTAAAGGTAGGATCATCTTTAAAGAATCAGTCATCTTGGGAAAGGTGAACAGATATCTGGACCCAGAAATTCAATTCTTGTAATGGTGCTCAGTGAACTGTTTTAACTGGGTCATTTTTATTAAAGGTACTGCATAGTACAACTACTTGTACGCTCCTGACGAGGGCTTGGTATGTTGTGTGACGGTAGCTGCAGCTGGAGACTGAAGGTCCTTTTTGGAGCTGGGCAGCAGCGTGTCCCTCCTGCGCTCCTGGCCGGTGGCAGAGCGGCGAGCTGGCTGCCTTCCAACCTCACTGCTTTTAGCTATTTTTGCTATTTGCTGCCATTCGTGACAGCAGCTCTCTCCTGGCCAGAGCCCAGTTCCTTAACCTGAGGGCAGTAACATACATTTAGCTTCCCAGCAGCACAACCTAAGAGTTGTGTGTCTGAGCATGCTTTTTCTTCTTCCTTGTAACTCGTGTTTTGCTCCTATGGGAATCACTTAGCTTGTTGAACTTGGGTGGGAGCTGGGAAAAACCTGAACTTTCAAAGTATTTGAGATTTCAAAAATCCAGCATTCTTTTCCACTGCAATGATACAAAGGTCTTCCTTAGTTTTCGCTTTAAGAAAACCTCTGATTTGCTCCCCTGTATTAAGTAAGCCCAGTGAATGAATGATCCTTGGAGAGAAATGGCTCTGGCAAGGGAGAAATTGAGAGCTTTCTGGGATATCATCCAATACTTGTTTTGCAGTAAAAGCAATGAAACCCATCTTTTCCTTTGTGCTTTTATATAAAAATATATTTTCATTATTAACCAGCGAAATAGCCTGCACTTTAATGTATAATTTAAGTGTTGTGTGCATATCTTGTAAAAACAAAGGTTATTGAAGAACTGAACTACTTCTGACTAATATAAATGATATTTCTTTTAATGTTTTTATGTTAAGCAGTTAATGTTACTTTTTAAATGAAGTCTTCTGGCACTGATGTAAGGGGTTTTAGGATATTTTTCTCGTCTCCTCTTTCTAGAGCCACTATCTGCAAAGTAGGAGTTTCGCATGTACAGTGTAAAGCAGCCCAAACTTACAAACTTCTTTTGATTAAGCACTTGAAGCCTTCTGTGAGAACAATGTTTTACAGGTTAAGTCCATGTAGAGGGACTGGGAAACTGAGTACCTATAAAATGCATTTAAAAAATTGGATTTGCAGACAGAAATGAATTGGCTGCCCTGTTTACCCACCCATGATTAAGAGGTTATAATATTATTAATCCATCTAATAGCTGGATTAATTTTTAAAAATACAGAAAATAAATCAAGCAGTCGCAACTAGTTATGGAAGCAGGAAACAAAAGTCCTTCTCCATCCCTACCTGAATTATTCTATAAAAGCTTTTTTCTATTTTTGTAGTATAGTTGACATTCCTCTGCGCAAACCTACATGTACTTGGCAATCTTCTCTCTCTTCTGTGGAAATTAGCAGCATGCTATATCAAGTATTAATATAGTGCATGTTTAGTACATTCTGCTGGCAGGGGGATTAGAAAAGTGCTCTCAAGATGTCACCTACTGTGAATCAGGCCATATGCATGTTGGGACCATTGCTATATAAAGATGGAAAATAAAGAACTTTATTATTGATGGAGTGTAGGAAAATACCACTTTGTTTTGGGGTACAAAGTATTGAAATAAACTTAGGAATTTCTGCATTGAATTACAAATAACTCTGTTAACTTTTAAATTGCACCTTTCACATCTAGGTACAGGGTCAGCGGTACCTAGATGAAGTACTGTCACTGAAGTTTTAAATTACTTTTGAGCTAATCCAGAGGCAAGTAACTTGCTGTTACTGATGCTCTATTTTGGCTTTGAAATACCTTGCTGTGGCAGTGGCTGTGCATCTCATGTGAAAAGTGGTCCTTTCTGTAAGAAAGGCATGGAAAAGAGTACATCTAAAGAGTGGAAATAATTCAAACTAGTAGTCCTTAAAAAGGTTATGGGCAAGGAGGAATGTACGAATTGCCTGAGCATAGATACAGAGAATATATTAAGAAATTTTAACTTGCAGATGAAAACAGTTTTGGATCTTCATATAAATTGCAATCAGATTTTTCTTAAGTTCTTGTGTATTTGCTTTCTAAAAATGCTCTCTCCAAGTAAGGCTAAAAACTCAAGACCTTGGTAGGCACAGAACAGGAGAAGAGCCACAAAAGCAGCATCAATGCTACTCTATTTTTAATACATTTGTTTATGTGGAATTGATCCATAAGAATGGATCCAGCAGCTGTGAAAAGGGAATGGAGTTGTGAGCATGTTTCGTCTTGAAACTTGATCTTAAAAACCTTCATATTACTGGAAGATATTATTCAAAGAGAGGAGAGCAACAAAATCCATACCAATTGTGTTAATTCTGTGGCAGAAAAGCACTATAGCTAATATAAGAGGGGTTGAGTAAATCCAAGAGTCCATAGGCTGAAATATTTACATATGAAGTGCTCAAGCAGTGTTAGTGAAATAAAAACTGTAGTAGTGTTCTGGGTTTTGGAACATCCAAAACTGGAGGAAGAATTGTATTTGCACTGTAAATTATTCACTATAACCCCAGTTCAGCCAAATATTTGCTTATGCTTGAATTCTTCTTCAGGAAAGCATTTAAACAGATATTTGACTTCAATAAACAGTTATTCACACTTGCAGATGAATTAGAGCCATAAATAGCTTACATGGCTTTAATTCAATGGTAAAGTCTTCCCTCGCTGGCTCTTCTGTTGGCCATAAGTAGGTGCTATGAGATGGGCTCAGCAGCCACCTGGGAAGTGCAGCGGTTGGGCATGGGAGTTTGTGGGCTGCCATTTAGCTTTCCATGATGCCCCGAACTAGCTGGAGTGGTCCCTGAGCTTGTGAGCTGGAATTCTTTTTTTTTTTTTTTTTTTTTTTTTTTTTTTTTTTTTCTTTTTGCCTCTCGTTAAGCTTCAAGTGAGGGTGTTTCCCAGCACTGTAGCTTTCCAGCTGATGTGCTCCAGATGTGCTCCACCAGTGATTTGGGCTCAGGACCCAGCTAATCAGAAGTAAACACCCCCCCCCAGATACTTAGTGTGGATGTCAGGTCCCAGCACCGACTTCTGCTGTACGTGTCGGTGCCGCAGTGCCGTGCTGTGTTTGGTAAGTGTGGCACCAGGAAGAGCTAAAACTGTAAATGGGTAGGCGCTCTGCTGTGCCTAACTGGATTAGGACATATGTTAAGGCAGATTGTAGCTGCCTACCATATGAAGTGACATTAGTTAAGAACGGTGTTGAGACAAACCAGAGGTGGGGTTTTTTTTGTCTGTTCTTGTGTTTAAATAATATTTTAGAAGGTTTTTTTTCTTATGTTGACAGTTCAACATAATTGTTTCAGCAACAAAATAAAACATTTGGAACATATAGTTTAATGGACCGTAGCTTTAACCAAGCCAGGAACATTGTCAGACTGTAAAGTAAATTCATCTCCTTTTTGGCTTCTGTAAGAGACTTTTTTCCTGTTTCCGCTGGCGTTTCTGATTTATTACGGCACCAGTTCTCTAGAGTAAGCATCCGCACTTCAGAGACTCCCTGGTTTTGGTTCTACAATCTTTAAAAGAATTCATCTGATCAGTAATAATATAGATGAGCCTTATAATAAAACTGTCCACTATAATTTTTCGTGTGTTTAAACAATTCAGTTACATATGCTTCTAAAGATATGTGTACTTTTAAAGATTTATAACAATTGTAATATACAAAGAGCACCACCACTAAGCAAAATGTGTAACTTCTGATGCTTGAAGGAGTTCTGGCTGGTTGTGTAAATGAATAGCATACATACGAATGGGTATTTAATAATTTTTTTTTAAATGCTGTATTATTCATCCAGCCACAGCAGTTTCATAGGAGGTATTGTTTTTGATGTACATATTAAATGGCAAATATTTGTTTACACGTTTACTGAATTAATGTGTACTTAATGATTTCAAGTATGCACTTTCTGCTCTTACACTGTGTTTGAAGTCCTGATAGAGTGTTTGCCTCAAAGTTGTTTTCTGCTGCTAATGGTAAGAAAACACTTGAAGTTGTTGCTACATGACTGTTTGTTGTGTGGCACTACTGTATTCCATGTTTTGTACGAAATCAGGTGTGTACAGTTCAGTTCTGTTCTGAAAAAGCCAACAGTATCTGGCTTGCTGCGAACTCAGTCCAAAATTTAGATTCCCCCACCCTGATTCAAATTGAGTTGTTTCAAGTGTTTACTGAAACACCATGTTCTGCTGCAATTTAAGCTCTAGTTTTGGCTTAGGAGTTTATCAGAGACCAATATGTGCAAGGGTTTGGGTATTTGTATACTAGCTTTTTGTTCTCTGTTATCATCTCCTAACCATGTCAATGACTTTTTTTTTTCTCCCTTGCCTATCTTCCTCTGAGAGCTTAACTTTTATAAAGAATCAGTTCCATTCAACACGTGGCATTAGACTGGTTAGCATGTACCTGATTTCAAAAAACTTATAACTTCAGTTTTTATTTCCATACCAAGAACAATTCTGATTTAAAAATATTTTTAACCCCAACCATGCATGGCTGTTTATTTTGACTGAGTCCATGTTTCCCCCCCTCAGCATCAAATGAATGCATTATTTTAAGTACTGTAGTAACACCTGATCTTAAAGTAAGCAAACATTTAAGGTTACTGTAATATCATTGGGCCTTAGATATATTCAAGGTGCTTGGATGTGATAACTCATATTTGATATTTTGGGGGGCTTTTAATTCGCTTTTATCCCCTCTTAAAATTTGTTGAAGTACCTCTTATATAGATGTCTTGATGACTAGTTGGCATTTTGGCTGATTCAGTAGCTACACTGGCGAGAGGGGAAGGAAAAAAAAAAGGCCAGAAGTGAGATGAGGAGACATGATTGCTCCTTGGAGTGTGATTACACCAGTTTGCCACAGTCGAACTGTAAACATCTCCAGTGATCGGCTGCTGCTGCTCTGGGAAAATCTGTGCATATTTTTGTTTCTCAGTACAGCTGTACAGTCGAACAGGAAACACTCTGGAGAGAACACTATTGAAATTTTTTTCTTTTTAAAATGCAGATATGCCAGTAAGTGAAATTCCCCTAAACTTTAATTATATTTTTATTTTTCATTTGAAGTTTCTTGTGCTTGAGTGTATAACTTCTCGTTGCCCATGGTAACATCAAACTTTAAAATTCTGCTGTAGCAACATTGGAATATTTTCCAGGAAAATAATGTGTCTTGTAGACGTACTGTATGTTCTTACTTAACAGATCTTCCTTCTATTATCAATTCATAATTGTCCTTTGCCCCGTCAGAGTGTGCATCTAGAGTTCAACACTTTATTTCTTACAGATTGTCTACCTTTGGGGACTTTGTAGTAACTTGTGGTTTGTTGTGAGCTATTTCTGGGTTAGCAGAATCTGTTTAACTTAAGAATATTCTTCCTTTCTACACTTCATACCAGTTTTTTCTGGTACAAATTGGAGGAAAAAGAGGGGGACAATTTTTATTCTGTTGTATTACAATTGCATATAGAGATGCTTATTCTTAGAGCAGCAGTGTTGTTATCCTCGTGGTTTACTTGACATTTTGTCAAAATCAAAAATAAATCTGCCAAGATTCTGTCCTAGAATCTCTCCAGAGTAGACTCGACTCCAGTATGTCAGCTGAGATCTGAATAACTTCCTAAAATAGAACATCGTGATTGGAAATCTGGATTCCCCCCCCCCAGGGTTGTAACAAGAAATATCAGAGACCTCAGAAGTGTGTAGGTGCATTTCTTTCTAGGTCTTATAACACGTGTAATCCACATATGGATATGATCTTTCTTAGACTGACCTGAAGAAACTAAGATAGTCTCCTGAACTACTTGTTTCTGGTTTTGAGGTGTAGAAGCACTTGACAGCAAATGCCACCTAATGTAATAACACTGTCTGCTTAAACTGAAAAAGCGACAGAGCCCAATTCTTTTAGGATCCCCTCCTAATGTAGGAGGAAAAAATGCTGAAATATTGAGAAGTTCATATCCTCAAAAGTTCCCAGGAAGTCTAACAAAGTCTAATGATGACATTGGATTCATTTGAATCTGCTTGGGCAATGTGGAGACACTCAGCCTTTATTTAAAAGTAGTCAACTAGAATATATTATGGTGGAAATAATTTCAGTTCTTTGAAGATGTCATTGCAAAATCCAGAATGACTTTTGAATTGGCTAAGTGGAAATTTAGGTGACAGTAATCATATGAGCATTTTGGTAAGTAGAAGGGAGGAAGAAGCCACTTCGAGCAACACTGGCAAAAACTGGTGGGTTCCTCAAGGAAGGGATTTATTTTATTTATTTTTTTTTTTCCTCAAGAAAGAACTTAGCTGCTCTTTTTCTTTATGGGTAACATACTTGTCAAGTTATTGGTAACATACTTGATGAGCTTGAAGCTTGCTTTTCATAGTTGCATATAGCAAGCTTTTAAATAGTGGTGGTGGTTGGTTTTGGTTTTTTTTTTTATGGATAGTGGGATCTTTGCTTAACAGTTCTGGTCTCCTCACATGTATAGGAATAATAAGCCCTTTAGGAAGGGTCTGAAATTCTCATTTGAGCTGTCACTGCTGGAGTTAGGGGCAGAAACTGTTGTAGAAGTGCCAGTGGAAGAGGAGGAGGAGGAGGGAGGAGAAGGTGGGTGCTTTTGTATGTTTCATAGATACTATTGCATGTCTTGAATTCATTAATTCCTGTAACCTTGAGCTGTTTTGTCAAGACTGATGTTTGTCTGGCTGAATTGAAAATGAACAGTCCCATGACATCTGCACTGCTGCCTCAATTAGACATAGGCGGCCTCCTTGTTTGATGTATAACATTAAAGTTCTTCCTGAAATTGGCTGCCTATTGCAACTAACTGCGTGCAGTGACCTACTGCTGGTTGGGAAGAGTCCTACCTGAATGAAGATGGAGATTGGAAAAGCCTCTTCGTCTTTAATCTTCTTGCTTTCCTTATCCACTTGAAAAAAAACCCAGTTTTTCCTCCAAAACTCTTGACACATACTTGTTTTGGTCTCTTTTTTTAAAGAGGAACAGTTTATATTGTAGCACTGTTTCTTTCATATTAACCCAAATGTTTTGCAAGATTGTATGGTTTTGAATAAATTCAGATCTTAGAGAAATTCTTGGCTTGTCCAGTACTTAATGAAATTGTTGCCTATTTCTGTTAGTGGAAACCCTGCTTCCTTGTGGCTCAGATAACTCTTGAGAGTGATCTGAAAGGAATTTTTTTATGCCTTAAGTAGATTTTTTGTATGTGTGAATTTGATGTTGTCCATACGTTTGTGTTTTCTATAAGCTCCATTTGTGGAAGGAAAATGATAGAACATCTTCAATGATGTCTTGCTGACAGAGGATCAGATGGTGTTAATGCTGAGGCTGTTAAGTGGGGGGTAATAGTGTGTTTGTTTGACTGGGAATGAAATACAGTGGTTTGTAACCATGATAGAAAGTTATAAGCAGAAAGTGGCAATGAAATCTGAGTCAAGTGCTTTGCTTGGGAAAATTGACGGCACTTAAACCCTTTTTATACAATAGCTTGTTTTTATACTGCTGTAAGTCTCTCTTCATTTCATGCTTCTGTTGCTAGGAAGTCCATTGTATTTGTCACAATGTTTTTAAATGTGAAAGAATATTTTTAAATAATTCAGTTCTGGGCTACAGAAATGTGCTAATTCTCTTTACTGGAGCCATAAACCAGAGCTTTAGATAACTTTCTAATGTTACTCACTCTAAATATGCTCTGGAGTTTATCCAGATCTGTCTTAGCCAGTTTACTCTCCTGTTTTTGGTGTTTGGCTTCTTTGGTGTTTTTTTTGTTTTGTGGGTTGGGTTTTTTTTTTTTTTGTACATGTGGGAGTTCTTGTTTGTTTTTCCTCCTTTGCTGGGCATGAACCGACAGTCTGTCTCATTAGAGAAGGCCATCTATGGGGTTGCTCATGTTTTTCCTGGGGGAGGTTCTGCTGGGCAGTGTCTTTGAAACTGGGTCCCTGCTGACTTTTGCAGTTGAACGCTACTATCAATAAATGGAATTTCTCCGATATGGTCTCTTCTCCAAGGTGCTTTAAAGCATTAGGGTAAAGCAGGAAGAATAACATAAATACTCTATTTTATGGAAATTAGACCTGATTTAAGCAAGAAACTTGCATTTTCTTTACTTGGAGGTCTTTGTGTATGTGATTATTGAGTTAATGAGTACATATGTATGTATTGATGCTAATGGAATTAACCTAGCTTGATTTAACAGAAACAGTGTTGCACTGTTATAGACTATATATCCCATATGTAGTTCCATAGTTTGCTGTGAAATAGTTTGTAATCACTCACCTTTGTGTAGGTTGCTTGACTAATGCGTGTATCAAATCTTTCTTTTTCAGATCTGCCTTGAGTGACGTTTGACAAAAAATGTTACAGCGGTTTTGTCTCTGGAAATGGTTAGCTGTAGAGATTGCAGTTGCTACTATCTTAGCAGGTTGTTTGGCCCAGAATGATGAAGGTAAGGTTTTTTGCTGTGGGGGGCATAGCTGTGGGAGGGCTGGGATGATTCTGTGATTGCGTTTTAATTCTGCACACACACCCCCGCCCCCCAATTATTACTTGATAAAGTAGTCTGATACTTAGTAGGAAAGAAAGGTTACAATAAAGAAAGATCTGGGTATGTTTCATGACTTTAAGCATCTGCCGATGATTGTATTTTACAAAGCTGTTGATTTACCAGGCAAGATAAAAATATTTAGTTATGATTATTCAGTATTGGACTCCAGCACTAAAATTTGTTTCCTCTTATTTATTGAACTAATACTTTACCTTGCTTTATTTGTAAATCGACAGTTACAGCACTTGGAACAGGGGTTTGAAAGAGAATTGTTTATGGGCTGTATACATACCTGACCAAAAACTTGAGAAAAGATCCACAATGAGGGTCTTCTAGAGAAACAATACTTCAGAAATCCTGGAATGTGGCACCAGTAGCTCATGTTCATCCTCACAGCATTTTTTTGAATTTAATTAAGATATACCAGAAATGTGTTCTGCCAATTATCTATAGTAATAAAAAATTAGACCTAGATAACTGATTATGATTTATTCTTTTGAATAATTTAAAAAAGTTGAAGAGCTGAGTTTGACAGACTTGTTCTTAAGTACCCTTAAGAATAATGAGGGGATAAGTGAAAACTGAGTACGATATCGGAATGTCTGTAATGAAGTTGCTCATTGTAAGTGGCACTTGTGCCTTCCATGTAGGTAAGCTGTAATAGTACATATTTATGACTTACTCTTGCAGCTGGATTATCTTTTGGAAAACTGTTTTGGCAGTTATGAAGTATAGTAGTTTTGATTTTTTTTAAAAATTTTTTTTTGTGAGAAGTCTTCAATCCTACTTGAATTTTTCTTAGTTTTTTTGGTATCAAGTAGAAAGTATATTTTTCTTGCTCTATTACTTGTTTTCCAAATGTCCTTTTATTCCCTTCTGTCCCCCAGCCTGACCCTACATTATATTTGATGTCCGTAATAGACAAGAAAACTAATTTAATTTTATCCACTCTTATACACTGTCATTACAGCTGTCATTCTCGAGACTGAAGTGAAGCAAATGAGCTGCTCATATTTTAGATACTTGATCTATGCTTGGATACAATTAGCTTGCTTTTAAATCATCTGTTATAGTGGAGGAGTGGGACCATTATGCTTTGCAGCGTTGGACTTGGTGATGGTTGTCAAGTGGTCTTTGAGCACCAAAATGCTAGATTTGAGGGAGGAGAGGCTGCATGGCAGTGGGATGTCCCCTGGCATGGTCAGGAGCATGGGGTGAAGTGGATGCTGGAGAGCAATGGGAATAAGTTGAGGGGAGGGGACGAAAGCAGGATGATAGGACTGCACTGGGCTATACCTGTTCTGGGGTCATGAAAAGAGAGCGCTCACGGTAGGCTGAAAATATAAAGCAATGCTTTTTACTGTGATCTTGTTTGCACTCACATAGGCGACATTGTAATATTAATCCAAAAAGACATCTTTGATCAAAGTAACATTATGAGTTTCAGTTGAATACCAATTTCTAGTTACACTTGAATGATGCTGAAGGGTGCAAAACACATGGCACAGATGCCCCAGAAAGTATAGTGGTAGACAGTTTGGTATTTCAGAATAGGAAAACAGATGCCTCAGGTTTCAATTTTTGTCCTTTCTACTTCTTGCATGACGAATGTCCATGTTCATTAATGTCCCTACCTCAAAAAGTATGCAGATTGTACTTTTTTGTTACAGGTGATTTAAAGGAAGGGAAAGATACTTGTCCACAGTTATATATAAAGCTGTCATTCATTAATGATAGTGTGACTGAAAACGTATAACAACTTCCCTAGTTTAGAAGGCTGTAAACTGCAGTTAGTGACCTGTTGTTCATATAACTGTTTGTTGCCTGATGGGGTCATGTGGTACAAGAGAATTTGTGCAACTTTGTCAGTTACTGTGAGGAGGTGAAAATTGCATCACTGACAGATAGCAATGGCAGCAGAAATGCAGCTAATTAGATTTCTTTTTGGTTTTTAAATTGCCTTGCACCAGTTTGACTTTTTACTTGCTGCTTATATTGAATGCTTGCAATAATGCTATGAAAACTTGCTAATAAAAATTTCACTATGTCACTAGGAAACGGAGAAGACCTGAAAATACAAATATTTTAATCAGGTCTAAATCTCATGGATGGCTTAGCAATATATCTACTCCAAATATCCACAACTTTGGGGGCAGTATTCAGACATTATCAGGGTTTTACAGACTTCCTTTCAGTGCATTAACTTAGATGCTTGAAATTTCATGTTTTCTGTCTAAGCCAGTTTCAGATGAGTTTACAAGTATCCCTGCTGGCGTGGCCACATCGTGATATTCCTTCTGGGTTTTTTTAATGTGGTTTTTGTTTTTGTGTGTGGGTTTTTTTGGTTGGTGTGAGGTTTGTTTGGGGTTGGGGGTTTTTTTGTTTTGTTTTTTTGTCTTGGCTCGAGCCATTTTTTTAGCACAGAACCCAAACTTGGTTTTATCCTTAATGATAATGTTCCCTTATGTAGTCTGAACAGAGGGGGCTTTGCTTTTCAGTGAATATAAATTTGATGCATATAACCAAGAATATTGGTACTTTACTAGGGGAAAAGAAATGCAGTTGCTTGAAGAACATGCAACACCCTGATTCAAACTCAAGAATGAAATGATTTTTTCCCCACCATGTTCAGGAAAGGGTAAATTTAGTGAAAAGTACTTCTAATATCTTCAAGGTACTTCATATAAATACCGTAATGCTATAATAGAGAAAAAAAAATTATGGAAATTAATTTAAGCCAGGGTGGGGTACTGGTTACTCAACAAATGCCACCTAGCTAATGAGGCAATGTTTATAAAAACAATTACTTTGAAATATGTTTCTTGCAGCCAAATAGAAAATAGTATCTTCTGTACTTAGATCATTGCAGAGAAGTACTTTGGCATGCCTGGGACTGGTAGAGTTGTTCTACTTTGCCATAGTAAAATTTGTAATCTAACACAGAACGTATAAAAGATGCGTTCTTTTAGCAATTGCGATTTAAAAACAGTGTAGTTATTTTAACAGCAGAACAATCATGAATTCAAACGGGAAAAATCAATTATGGCAGAAATTATAACCCCTTTCTTTGCATCTAGCATGCAAATGATCTGTATTCGTGGTTGTAGCTGTGCCTAGTTAGTTAGTTGCATGCCTCTGTATTTTACTCCATTAGCTCGTACTTTCTCTAATTCAGATGTTTTTGCTTGACCTCCTGAGTCATCAAATCTTCCCCAGCCACAGCAATTAATGATGTTACAAAGTAGCCTTAAAAACTTTATGAAGGACTGCCTTGGAAATAGTTAGCCTTTCTTCCTATACTTATTAGAAAGCTTCCCCAGATTCTCATTTGTTTGTTTGGCTCAATGCCATTGTCTCCTAGAAGTGAGACAATTTATTCATGGCTAGCTGATAATGCCTGTGCAATCTTTCACTTCAGGTAATGTATTTCCATCACTGGTGTTTCTGCTATCCAGCCAAAGAAACATTTGGAGAGCAGTAATTCCCCCTTTTGGTTTTTGCTTGCTAAACTAAACAGACACGTTTCCCTAGGCTGCCCTTGCAAAGTAGATTCTCCTTCCCCTTGTGATCCCAGTAGTCCTGCTACGTCCCTCTTTCGGCTACATTGCTCTCTTGAACATGCTTGCTGGCATTTGTATTTTGTGTCCAGGTGACATCCTGACAGTTCTTCACGATGCCAGCTGTGCTTTGCTGTCTCTGTTGGAGTTACTTCACTCAGTGAAGTGTATTTTGTGCATTGCTGGCTGGTGGTTGTGCTGTAATGTAATACAGCTCTGTCTTTTTCTATTGTCATCTATAACTGCTAGGCCTTTAGGCGTTTTTTTTTTCACAGCAGTGTTTTTGTCAGTGGTGTCTAAGTGACATGCACAGCAATGTCAAATCTGTGCTCAAGTTTTTTTTTCCATTTCTGCCACTAATAAATTTGTGTCCTGCATTTCTTGTTCCAAGATTTCAGTGAGCTGAAATTTCAGTTGTGTTACTACTCATTTGTAGAGAACTCTATCACCTTTGAGGACAAAGTAACCATCTGAACTAAGTCTGCTTGTGGTCTCATTTTAGCCATCTCTCTCCAGGTGGTACTTAAAATTTTCATGCTAATCCAGCCTTTCCAGCTTAACCATTTCCTGTGGGGAGTATGTAAAATCTATTGATGAAATGCAAATACTTTGTATCTACTGTAGTCCCTTTGTATTAAAAAACCACACACCCACCAAAATTATTTAAAAAACCCAATTATTTTGTTAGAGTTATCACATTAGTCTCAATGTACTGTTGATGAACCCATTCAGGTTTTTTTTCAATTATTTCTTTGTATTATTCTTTTGCTTAATCTTATGGTATGCCAGAATAAATGTAAGACTGTGGGTTGATGGGTAATGAGTGGTGGTGGTTTGTTTGTTTGTTGGTGTTTGTTTTGTTGTTCTGTTGGGGTTTTTTTGTTGTTGTTGGGGTTTTGTTTGTTTGTTTTAAGAAATAAATCTGGTTTTACGATTTCTGCCGCCTGTAGTTGTCTCTTTTTCCAGGCAGGAGAAAGACTGCAAAGATTATTTTCTTTTTTGTAGTAATATTTTAGCTTAAGTAAAAGTAGAAATGTCAGTTATAGCCTTGCAATATGTGAAATTAGGTCAGCTACAATCTCTTATTTTCAGTGCTACTCTATTAAATTCAGAGGCAAACTCTCAAGCTAAAAGCAGCAGTGAGGAGAAAGGTGGAAACCCAGGATCCAATTCCTTCCTTTTTTTTTTTTCTTTAATCCAATATATGTGACTAGAAGAAACACTTCAGCAGCAAACTTTTGGTCAGTAGAGAAGGCTGCTGAATTTAAAAGCTGCCTGTGTGCACTTTCATGCCACACCAAACTGATCCAGCAAAAATGATCATTTGACAATTAACAAATATAATAGTCTTCAGCATTTAGACTAAGTAGATACCCATCATGAAGGATATAACTGCCAACTTGGCGGTATTAGTAGTTTATTCTTTACTCTTAAAAGATGAAAGAAAGACCAAAATAATTCTGATCACTGTTTAAAACCAAAAGAAAACCAAAAGCAAACCTGATGGTCCAGCAACAAAAGTCGAAATGATTCCGTCACTAGGATTTTCAGAAGTGTTTAATGGGATTGTGAATTGTGGCAATCTGTTTAATATAATGGCATCTTGGAAGGATTTTTGAAGATAGTCATTTGTTGGAGCTGCTTTTAACCTGAAGTTGACTTGTTTTGCCTTTTTTTATACAGAAATGAATAAAAGGTTTGAGAAGTCCCTTATGTTTCACTTGAAGATTTTTAGCTGTAAAACAAGAATACTGACAAAAGTGCTCAATTGCTACACTCAGAGATGAAACCATCTTGGTCCTTATGTTATCTTGTAATGCTGGTGCAAATTTGGTTTGTGTTTTAGGGAGTTCTTGAGGGGCAGGAGGGGAAAGGCTGGACCTGTAAAGGCTGTATGGTGTTCCCCAGCACAACTTGACACTTGTTACCTGTCTCCCTATACCTCAGCTGACTCAGAGACTTGTTGTACCACTCTATCACATAACATTCAAAGATGTCAATGCTTGAATTCCACTTGCATTTGGTATGGAACCAGTATTTATGTTGTAATATATGGTAAAGTAGAAATGATTTATTTTGATTTTTTTTAACTTTTTAAAAATTTTTTTCAAAAGTATGGGTGAATTTGGACTTGGCATCAAAGCAGTATGATGTTATCTTCTAATATTCTAGTTTCAGACTCATTTTCTTACTTTTCACTACTCTGGCCTGTTGAACAGGAGATGTGCCACTAACATCTGCACTGCGGAATATGTATCTGTCACTGACAGCTCAGTGGGTTTTGTTTAACCTACTAGTTGGATCTTTTCTCAGAGCATAGGACTTGCTAGCAGGAGTGCCTCTGCAGGACAAAGATTTCCTGCTTGGGAAACTTGAAGCAATGCATGTTAGTATTTTCAGTGCAGTCTAATTTAGCGTGTAGATGGAGGGGGAAAAACCAAACTCATTTTGGTTGAAATATAAGCTAGTAGATATTGCTTTTTGTCCTTAAGATAATGAAGGCCCTCGAAGGGCTGAATCAACATGGGTTGTTTTTGTGGGGGAGTGTAGACTTGTTTGGGATAAAATATACAGTAAGGAGAAATTGAGGAAATAACTTACTTAAGTGGGAACTGGTGGAAAAGTGTGATCGCTAGGTATCGAAAATATCTCACATCACAATATATGCATTAGGGTTGTTTGAACATTAAGCACTTTTTTTTTTTTTTTTTTTTTTTTAACCTTGGCTGCAAAGCTGGCTGTGTGGGAAGCTGCCCAAGGTAGCAGATTGCCAGGTGAGCCCGACTGTCTGCCTGGCTGTGCTGAAGGAGCTGCTTGAGAATAATCTCCTACTACCACTGAGAGAAGGGTGTGGGGGGATGGCTGGTTTAAAAGTAGACTAAAGGCAGGCATTGTTTCCATCAACATTAAGGTTTTTGGCCTTTGTATTGAAAGAACAGAAACTCCTACTCCTGACTCCTTTTGCACATTAAAAAAAAAACCCAACCAAAACTGGAAACTACTACATGGGCAACTAGAGCTCACTGGGTTTATTTTCCATTGGCTCAATAAGATGAACTGACTTACCCTATGGCTGCATAACTGCTAGATCTGCAGCAGGGAAGGGCGATACCAAGTCTCAAAGGGCTCAATAGCAGCTTCCAGGTTAGGCATAATATAAGACTGTATCCTCCCTGGATTCTTAAAATGAAACTCAGACTTTGCAAGGTATGTGGGCCAGGCACGAAGAAACGCATCTCTTGCCAACTTCAACACTTAGGTTAAGTCCATCAATAGTTAGTGCTGGCATCTGTAATGAAATAAAATTGAGGCTAATCAGAAGGTTTACTTATCCAAATATGTATTGCACTTCATAAGGGTGAAGAAGACTTTTTTTTTAATCAGGATGTAAGGAATAGCCATTTAAATGGTCTTTAACTTTACCCTGAGTGGGAGATTGCTTTTTAAATAAGGGTTTTCCTGTGAAAAACACAACTGTGCAATTCACTCTTGCCAAGGATTGTTCAGGCATAAGCTCCTTCAGCTGTTTTTCTGCTGCATGGGGCCTCCCTGTATCAGTTACTGTCATTTATTCAGTCTAACAGAGTCTAATGCTACAAAAATTGAATAAAGGGCCTTACAAATCACTTTAAGAGGCTACTTTAAAAATAAAATAGTTTCAGATCTTGATATATTACTGTTGGGCAGGAAATTAACTCAGGAAAATGCATATTTGAATATGTGTAGCTCATTTATCGTTCCCTGAGCCCTGTACTGTACATATCCAATGAAAGAAGAGAAATGCAAACAGGTGCTGGCCTAAGGGCTGCCTGGGAAAGCCTCAGTCCTTCAGAACAGAAGTAATTTGTTTGTTTTATGGAAACTTGCTGCTTTTGGTTGGGAGCTCTGGCACTTGGCTCTGCAGTGATCCTAAAGGGAAAAGAGCTGTTGTTCTTGATGTCTTTGAATTGTAGTTCAGCCATTAGTTCTTCTGAAGGGTTTAGTTCTTCGACGGGTAACTGATGGGATGTCTTGAAGTGCCAGTAGCAATGCTTTGACTCTGCAGAAGATCGATTTCCCTTAGGCAAGGGGTGAGTAAAATTTAATGAAACATGGGCATCAGAAGCAAGGTTCATCTTGGTTAATGTGCAAATTTCAGCCCTTGGTCTCCTGGTAGAAGTGCCTGTGTGCTCCCTGTGATGGTGCTTGGATGGATGAGGCAGGAAGCCACTTGTTGAGAAGCAACAACTTCCAGACTCCAACATCCTTGGAACGTGACTGTGGGATCTAGCTAGGAATGAACTTCTAGGCACTGGTCTACCAAGTTCTTTCTGCTCAACCTTATTCTTTGGCACACAAGGTGTTGTGTGTTGGATTGCCTGGATTATATGGTTGTGAGCATTTATGTTCTTTGGGTCACCTAGGACTTGGCTGACCTGAGCCATCCCTTGGTGTGGGAAAGCTGTGAATACTGAGCTGGTGCTTTTCCTCCAAGGTCCAGGTGGCCTTACTGAAGGTGAGATTCATGTCTGGGAAGGGAGGGCCTGGTGCAGGGAAAGAAGAAACCCTTGTAAAAGTGCACTGGCACAGTTTGTATCCCCTCTGTAAGAGTAGCTTGGACTGTGGGACTTTCATACAGTAAACTATAACTCCAGTCATACTAGGCTGAGCTCCTAAAAATCAGCAGCAGTTGTGTCTGTTCATATGTTGGTTTATAGCCATAGAGCATGTGTGTTGAGCAGAGCTAACCCCTGTACTGGTCATTCTTGTTTTTTAATAGTAATGTTTGAAAGAGTCTCGAGTGGAAAGATGTATCTGTGTAACTTTATTTGACAATTTAGTCAGCGTTTTGACAAAGAATTAGAGTAAGGAAGTCTGGTTTTCAAGAATATTGTATCTGTGATCTCCATCTCATGTTCAGATTTCACAGAACAAATTAACCACTTCCATTGAAATTAATTCCTTTCAGCTGAGAGAGATGGTGCACTGACATAGTGTGAATAGGACAGTGCTTTCTCAGATGTGGTAGATTTCTCCCTTAATTTGGGGGGGATGAGGTAGGATTTGTGTGTATTGCTGGGTACAGAGGATTATACTGTAACTGCTCTGTTTATTATGCATTGAGGCTATTCGGTCATTAATATTCTGAATTTATTTGCGAACATGCGTGTGTTAATGTAAAGCGTGTATACACATGTGCATTTTGCATCTCTGTTTTAAGTAGCATAAATATGTTGAAGGCAACAACCTTTCCTATGTAGAGCGTGGTTTAGCTCTAGTGATGTCTTTCCCTCTGGGCTTGAATTAACTGCCAAGGTCCCCCCTTCTGCATACATGTATGTTCTTACTTTCAATCTAAACAGAAGCTGCTTGCTGTAGATGGGACAAAGCCAATTTAATTCTTCAAAATGCTATTCCAAGCAATCCTTTGTTTTGTGGGGTTTTTGCGTAGTTCTATGTGTTCTGACATTGTTCCCTAGAAGATAAACTCCATCTGTACTCATCCGGTAAGTCTGTCTCTTGATTACCTGCTGAATTGCTGCAACACTTCCAGCTGGATCAGCAGAACCTGCTTGTTTCATTTTATTCCAGTTTTCTCTTAAGCATATTTACAGATCAGTAGGCCACTTGATCTAGTAGTAAGATAGCTCATACTAAATGACCATATTTCTTTACTAGGAGGTCCTTAATGAGAACAGATGTAAATATTTTAACTTGGATATTTATCAAAATAACTTTGGAGAAAATCAGACTTTGAAATTGTTTTTGAAGAGCAATAACTAGACTAGTCTGACACTCAGAAAACTAGCAGAGATATGCTACAAATGATGGCATTTAAAATCTGCCTATGTCCCTTAATGCCTTATTACTCATACCATGGTCCACCATTTTTGAGTTGTTTGTATTCACATATTTATTGTATATGTAGCAGTAGTTTGGAAGCTGAGAATTCCTGTGTGTGTCATGGTGACGTGGGAGGCTAGAAATCTTTTTTTTACAGTAAGAAGTATGACTGCAGCAGACTATTTGTGTCAACACAGAAGCTTTGAGCTACTTGGAGTTGAGGTTGGTTATAGGTAGCCTGCAAACATAGGTGGGTTCCAGTAAGTTTTCTACTCCGTGATTAATTGGGTTATGTACCTAAATTATGGCTTAGAAATACAGAGTTCATAGCAGAAGTATTTTTTTCTTCAGTGAAAGCTCATTTTCAGACTAACTCTTTCTAAGAGTGTTTTCTTAAGATGAAGCAATAGGTCTGGGGAAAGGAGTCAGAGCTGTTGGGAAACCCCAAAGTTGCAGGGTTCTCTACTGTAGACTTCATTGCAGCCACAGGACATGTGAGGAATGGGATGAAGTATGAGTTGAAACACAGAGATATTTTCAGAGCAGAAACGTAAGTTTCCAGAACCCATGAATTTACCCTTTTAAAGCCTCTTTAAAGTCAGGGAGTAGGGAGAAACACTCATTTGTTCCTTCCTCTTTCTCCAGATTTTCCCTCTTCCTGCTGGCTAGGAGTGCTGGTGCACATCCTCTTTTGTGCTCAGTCTTCTGTAAATACCCATTTTTGTGCATTATAACAACCTTTCCCTTATCTTTGGGGTTCCCTCTTCTGCCACTGAACTTTATTGCTAGCTTGGCAAGCTGCATATCCCTTCTGCTCCTATGCATCACTGTCCCTCCCCATCATACTACTTTCCAAACTCTCATTTTTCCTTGTCTCAGTCCAGCCGTAAGAATTATTTTCTGAATGCTTATATCAGACTGCCATATGTTGACAAATAAACTGTGATAGAAACTACCTCCCTGTTGCTACTATGCTTCAAAGTAATCCATTTTTTATGAGAAGTATCTGTTTAAAACAAGGCACAGGAACTTCAACTTCATCAAAACTTGATCTTATTATGATTTGATTTTCACATAACAAGAACTGACTCATAGCTGTGTCCTTTAGGGCACAGGTTCTGTGCATTACAAATTACAGATCTGGTTTGGAATCATTTTAAATGCCCAGTTTTGCTTCAGTTCAATTAATTTATATATCAGGAGTGGCATTCTTAACTGCATCAATAACGAGCATAAGTTTTCTGTTTTATTGTGTGGCAAAGACGTGATTGAACAGTAGGTTATTACAAGGAAACCTCCAACTACAATAGCAATAAATACGAAGTTTTAAGTAATTGGTATAGGAAAAGATCAGTAGTACCGTAACTAAATTGTTCTTAAAAAAACGAAGTGTGGAATCTTTTTTCAGAGGATATGATTGTTGGTTACTTGGTAGGTATGGACTCCTACTTCGGAAGGCTTTAATTAGGGGTACAGGTTTTTCAGCACTTCCAGGTCTGAACTTCTGCAGGGTCTGAGTTCGTGCCCCAGACAACAGTATCTCTGCTGTAGTACGTATAGTGGGAGCAGCCTCATGTGTTTGGGCAATAATTGTAAAGGATGAGCTCTCACAGATCATTTTAATGCATTCATTTTACAGTAATCATTTTCAGATTGGGGGATCATTACTGTTCAGCTGTTGTCTTTCATTAAATGTAGACGGTGTTTTTCTTGACTAAAGCTCATGTAAACTCAGGCAATTGCTAGGGATTTATATGGAGTGCCTGTGGAGAGGAAATGTCTGGGGTTTTGAACCTAAAACCGAAAACAATCACCAAAAAACCCCCAAACCAAACACCCACCCCACCTGTCTTTTCCACAGCTTTTGCTCTAGTTTTTGAAGTAACTGCATTTTGTAACTCTGTTGGCCTATAATGTTGGGTGAATAAATGCCTTTGGCTTTTGCAACAGGGAAGACTATGAGGTTAATATTTTATGTGAACTTAATAGAGCAAATAGAACATACTTGGAAAGATTTTTGTCATGAAGACTTTTTGTCCTTATGCACAGATGTGATCACTGGGTTTCCTCCCAGGCAAATACCTTCTCTCTCATCTCTTCTAGGGAGTCTCTGTTGAAAGATAAGAATTTTTTTTTGGTGGTGAAAGGAAAATGTTTGGGTAAACAGAAGAAAGCTATAGATTGATTTAAAAAAAAAAAAAGTCCAAGGGTCTTATTGAGCTAGGTTTAAAAAATAGTAGGAAAAAGTCTGTCCTTTACTGCAGTATTTATTAGACAGCGTATTGAGGCATGGCAAGCCTTAAGTTGGTGCGGAGATGAATAGTTTATACATGTAGGCTACAATAAGCAGAAATCAAATATTTAAATAATGTCAAATTATCATCATGCACCTGGTTAAGCCTGGCTGCAAAGTGAAGGGCTGAGGAGATGAAAAAGGAAGCAAGGGAGAGAAATTGTGTTCTCAAATTGGGCTTATAGATAAATGGGATTTCTCTGCAATTGAAGGCTGAGCAGATCTAGTCTGAATTATGCTAGAAAGCTGACTTTCACAGAAGGACGGATGTTGTGGTATGATTTTGAGTGTGTTTACCTACAATGCCATTTCAGTTTTCTTTTTTGAATTCAGTAGTGATAAACGTTACAGCTTTTTTTTTTTTTTTTAGAAACATCTAAAAGGGGTTTCTATTCAAGCAAACTGTTAAGCATTTTAAAACATATTCCTGCAGAGCAGTAAATAGTTTACTTAAACTGTTTTCTTTACTTGATCCTGTACCATAGTATCATAGTTTTAGTGACTGATTTTTAAGCTACTGATTATTTTGCCTGCAATATTGCTGCAACATTAAATACTTGATTTATTTGTCCCTTAAAATAGGTCAAATCCTGCTCAGTGGTACTATCTGTTGAGAAAAACAAGTTATCACCAAAATAATTATTTTTCCTCTTTATTTGCTAGAATGAGCTGTTTGTATTTACTCAATTATACTAACAAGAAAGGTTTTCTGTTAGTAGTATCATCTTGTTTTGGAACATCATTAGTTTGAGCAGCTACATATAATTCTGTTACTGTCAAGTGGTTCCCTGACTTTAAGGATATATAATGGGACAGGAGTTAATTATTTGACCTGCTGTGCAAGTCTTGCATGAGACTCATTTCATGGCTTATTTCTAAACAGAGTTGTTCAGACAGACTTATTTGTTGGGTCTTAAAGAGGAACACACGGTTGTAAGCAGGTAGGAGCCTCCCTCATTAAAAGTTTCATCCCAGTTTCCAGATGGTCCAAGCTTAAAATGAGGTATCTGTTGTTGCCTGATGTTGCGTTGATGTTGCTGGAGATGCTAGTTGTGTTGCTTTTTTTGCGACTAGTTGGCTGATGCAGGCTGATCATGTTTCTTGAGAAATAGCTGGGCTTTTTTTTGTTGTTGCAAATAGATAACAGCACAAAAACATAGTAAGTTTTGAAAGATTTCAGAAAAAACATCAAAGGAAAACAGAGTGGACTATTTTTCTTCCACGTAGTATAGTTGATAATGATACTGGATGATAGAGCAGTTGATGTATGTTATTGTTATGAGTTTATGGTGATTATATTATTCTCTCCCGTCTTCTTACATAGAAACATTAGCGTTTACTCATCTTTGCAAGTATTTCTTGACTCACCAGACCTTTTTTTCCATAAAATGGTTGGGATTCTGTCACATGAATAATTATGAAACTTAATGTGATTCTGTGATAATGGGTAGAATTAGATGAAGTTGTAGTAAATGACATCTTTCAAAAATTTCTTTAAATAATTTCTCTGTTTATTTGGTAATAATACTGATGAACAATAAGATGCCCGACTGTAAACTGGGGAGCTCCAAATAAATCTCGCTTGCAATGTTGGTCTGTTCTGTGAACAGGCTCGCGCAGCATCAGCAGTTGTGTGATGTGAGTGTGGTTCATGCCCCCGTGTGGTCAGTAGTCAGTGCCGAGAAATTAATCCCCTCTAAAATGAAATGAGTCCCGCTTCTCAGAAGATGCGGGAGCAGTTCAGTAGCTGATGTTCATTAGGTTGACTACTTTACAATTTGGAACAAGATTTGTGTCACTATTATTACCTGTAATTCCATGGTATCTGGTATTTTATCTCGAGGTCTTTAGATGTATAGATGAAAAACAGTATCTTCAAGCTTGTGTCATGATTTTCTCTGAAGTTCGGCTTTGAAATTATAGTAAGAAGTGCTAAATGGCTTTTTGAGGCAGTGGTATAGACCATTTTGTTTAGTATGCAAAGTTTCAGATACACAAGTCAAACTTCAGCTCTTTCCCTTTCTTCAGTGCTTTTTTTTTCTTCCAAGTTTTCCTCTGTTGCTTTTTATTGCAAAATTGATTGAAAAAAATCTGGGCACTGTTCTTCATTAGCTTTCTAATAATTTGAAGTTTTTTATAAAGTATTTCATGCCAAATATAAAACAGAAGATTTATTGATGCAGATAGGGAATTTTCTGATAAGAGGCTCTAAAGAGATATTTGTGATGTTTTCCTTCTGAGAAGCATTTTAATGGTTATTTGAACCCTTTTTCCTGCTTGGCTACAGTACAGGAGTTGCTAAAGAGGAAAAAAATAATGTTTTTTTGGTTTTTTTTTAATACTGTAAATGCCATCTCATTTGTTAAGTACTGTTTTGTAAATGAGAGGAGGAAGTTTGAAGTTTTTCATGCGTGTAGGTACATTTTGTGAGCATCTGTTCTGTTGACCCATTACTAGTTGGTTTTGGGTTGGTTTTTTTCTGAGGGGGAGGTGGAATGCAATTGTATATCGTTTCTACTCAAACGTGCCATACATCTGATATTTTATAACATATGCAACTGTAGCAGATTTTCATACCCTTTTATTTATTTCAGTAGCAGACATCAATCAAATATGTTATTTTATGGTCTTTGTTGATAGAGATTTTGTTTACAGTTTCTTCCTCACTAAAATGCCACATTCTATAGGATACGTTTCTTACAAGATGCTGACAAAATATGTTTGTCTTAATAGGAAATCTATTCCAGTTCAATTAAATGGGGCATCTGCAAGTCCTGCTAAGCATAATGTTAGAGTATGTGAAGAAGATGCTTTCATTTGCTAGAAATAGGGTTAGGAGCATTAACTTTTGTTTTCTGGGGGGGGGGGGGGAAACACCACCAAAAACCAAACCAAACCACCAAACCCCTTGCCTCTTCTTTGCTGGTCTGTGTAATAACATAGTATTTTCAGCAAAAATCATGGTGTTTTTACATGTGCAATGGGGTTTGGGAACATTGGAGAGTTTTTGTTCAGAAATGCTCTGGAATAATATCTGGGTGAACAGATATTGAAGGAGAAACTTCAATTCACCAAAGAGAACTGAAGAAGTTGTAAAGTGTAGCTCTGTGTAGTTATGGTATTTCATCTTTCTGGGCTGCATTAGTTTACAGTTTAACACTATAAAGCTGAAGACTAGCCCGAAGATTTGTTTTGTTTTCTGGTGCTGTTAAAATTATGAGCTGCTGTGTTAAGGTTAACTCTAAAATTTTGGTTATCCAGGGGGGGCAGAAGTTGAATGATTTTAAAATGAAAATTTACCGGTAGTTTAGAAGAAAATGAGAAATACTCTGTCACTGAGCTCACAATGAGATTAAGGATCCTATGGCCACAAAAAATAGCAGTCTACTTTGCTTTCGATGGGCTGTAACTGCTCTTTGAAATCTCTCTGGCAGTATCTCGAAGGTACACCAGTGGTGTCCATTTTTCAAATCTCAAGTGCACAACCTGCAGGAAAGCAATATTATTTTTCATTTAATGAGCTTTAGCACATGAGCAATTAAGAAGACATAATTGAATGAAGCTAATCAGGAAGACACAGAAGCTCGCCTCTGGGATGCTGCTCAAGTCAATTGCTCCTCATATCTACGATTTTATCTGTTTAGTTAATAACACCAATGGGTATAGCGGCTCGGGCTAGTGGTTTTACAGCTCCAGGGGCTTAGCAGTTTTGGTTTGTTTTGTCTTCAAGCCTTAGTCTTTTTATTCTGCTAAGGAGGTAGTGATTAACAGGTGCTGAGAGTCTCTGCTTGCCTAATAACATTCTGGGTGCTCAAAGAAACGTGATGGAGACTACTGTATTTTTAAATGTATTTGAATTGCTCAGTACACAAACTGCAGATGAAGCCAGACATTTACAAGCATGGTCTTCACACGGCTCCATATAATCAGTGAACCTGTTTTTGTCTGATAATTAAAATAGTTATGAACATACTGACACAGAAAGTGAAACTGAGTGAATGGCTTCAGATAAACGACTGTTTTCTTCATTATACAGAAATAAACCTGTAATGAAGCAGAATCTTTAAAAAAAATAAAATTTCACTTTATACTTAAAGAACATAAACAATCATACACAGAAAATAATAATTAAAAAGTCCCATAGCTATGCTCAGCTGTTTTCTTACAGTCCTTGTAGGTAGACCCTTTGGACAATTAAGTATTAGAGGTATGAAAAGAAAATGCCTTATCTTCTTGTTCTTCCAGTGTAATCAATGGCTTGGGATTTATTTTCGGTTGTGCATCTGGCTCTGGCTAATACAAAATTAATCAACCTCTCCATTACAGTTAGCCTGGATACAGAGTAGAAGCTGAATACTTTTGTGTCAGGTGTACTACTTTATCAGTGCCTGTGTGCTAGATAAAATCAAAAAAAGGGTTGAATGGGATTAGGAGGGGAATAGGTTTTGGCACTGCTGAATGCTAAGAATGCATTTAAAACCTACGGAAATACCTGGGCGATTGCTGTCTCATCTGCAGGGTTATTTTCAATGCTATCTCATAGGTAGAAACCTTTTAGGAAGAATTTGAAAGTTCCCCTATATCCTTGTATTTCCAGCTGTAGAGATGAAACTGAGTCCAGCTTCGAGGCATCACTTCTGTCCTGCTGATGGCCTCTTTGTAGCCTGTGGGTCCAAATTATTGCTATATTTTTGTAATTTAAGAAAAAAGCATATTCTCTTTGCAGCCCATCCTTGCTGATGTTAATCTTCCCTGAATATGCACTTGGATTGGACTGACTTAAGTACACTTACTAATACTAATACTGTCCTTTCTAGTCAAATGCAGTTTTGAGAAGTCTTTGTGTGTACATATGTATTTGGAGGGGAAAGAAGGATCGTTGATGGGCAGAAGCTGATATTCCTTCAGTACTTCTGGTTTTTCATAGGAGCTGAAACACTGAGGAGAGCTGTATCTTTACAAGAACAGTTGATCAATCTTAATTTCTGCCATCAAATACCCTTTTTAAAAAAAAAAGTAAAAATTGATAGCCTTTGCAATAAGAAGCTGAACTTGCATTTTATGCTAATTTACCTATTCTCATTATTAGCACCAGGAGCAGTAGATTTGTTAACTGTTTTTATGATATTTCTTTGCTATTTGGCTTCTTGGGAAGCGCAAAGGTACCATCACTGTGTCTGTTTCAGGAAAAGATATTTTTTCTATGTCTTTAACTCTGCAAGAGATTAGTGGTAGAGATTTTGATGGTAATCGGTATGTCCTATAAGGTGTTTATTTTTGAAGCTGTTTTCTAAGTAGGTAAAAATTGAGAAGTAAATATTTTGAGGGTTTGGAGTCATACTGCAAGGGATATGAAATGTCTTTTTCAATGTAGCCGAAATGTATCGACTCTCTTCTTGCAATTTATCTGTTGTTTGATGATAAAGGTTTCAGACAGCAGATGTACTGTGCTTGGACTTCTTTTTTGCTGGTGCTATTAAAAAAAAACCCACCAAAAAATCATGCTAAAGTGTGTAAGTTTCTGGAAGAAGTCTTCTAGTGTATACAGCTTGGAGAGCCCAGCACCAGCATCAGACATTTTGCTTGGCTTTAACAACGTGTTTTAGGGGTGCTTGGCATGTTTTGGGCCTCCTATCCAGATGGGTGCTAGTGACCACCATCTGCTGAAGGGTGCTGAGTCAAATAGTCCTTTGTCTCATCCTATACTTTTTCCTTGCATAGTTGCTTTACTGAGAAGATACCTAAAATCCTATTTATTAAAATAAAGCTTAAATTGGTTCAAAGACAAACAAAGGCTGTAAATATTTTGCATTTACCAGACCATTTTTGAGTTAATAGGGCCCAAGCTTTCCAAACATGATTATGAGCAAATCCTGGCAGGAGTAACAGATGATGCCATAGATGTGTTTTCATCTCTGATTGTAGTTTGCTTATTAAATGGATGCTTCAAAAAAGAGGCTTAAGTTATACCTTCTTGCTTTTCACCAAGAGGTTTTTTCTAAAATACATTTTGAAGAATGCACATAAGTTTTGTGCAAAGCCCCCCCTCCACGTTTTTTCCGACAAATTATGTTTAGAACTGGGAGATGTTTTGTGAATTTGCCTGAAAATGTGAATAATAAACCCTGGGACCAGGAAGCCAAAGTACAACTTGTATAAGAACAGGTATGATTATCACTGTAGATGGGAAGAATTTTAATTAGAAAATTAAGATTGTATCATTTTTTGCTCAATGAAATAGGTATGAAAAGTGTGCATCTAACCAGAAGGAAAACAAATAACTCTTTGTAGCTATTCAACATTAAAGTCCTTATTGCTTTTATAATTAGCTCAGGTTCAGACTGTTTAGACACAGTGTAGATCTATGATGGGCAGAAAGCAGTTCAGACTTCAATTATTAAATCCATTGGACCATAATTTATTAAACAGATACTTCAAAGGATGACACTTTGTGTGAAGTCTTATTACTTTGCATTTTTCATGGATGAGGAACATGCAAATGGATGTGACTCAGTCGGGTGGCATGTAGGAGCTGCAAGGTATCTTAGATGCCTTAACTTTCTGTTTGGGAAAGGACCTTCTGTCTGCGACTTTGAAGCCTGCTTTCTGCTCACAGCTCTGTACGTTTTCACCTAGGCTGTGGGGGCAGCATTTTCCAGATCCTTGGCTAATTAATTTTTACATCTGTCAATATGTGTCAACATCCCCTGTGCAAAATAAGTTAACCTTATTAAGCCACAGGAACTTGATTGTAAGGAGTAAGTTCATTACGTGCTGTTTCCTGGATTCTACTACCACACGTCTGCTTGGAAATAGGCTTAAAAAATGGATTTTTGCCCTTTTTATGGCCTTTTGGGGTGTTTTTGGTCGCTAATGTTGGCTACAATGTATGTCTTTTACTTGAAATGTCTAAAGCTTTCTGCTTTCAAAACCAAGGCACAGTGTCTGTCTGTCTTCAAGACTCTGTTCAATGGTAATTAATCGTGATTTAGTTAAGACGCATTATTAGCATCCGTATTTTAAATGTAAAAACCTCCAGGTCAGTCCTCAGTCACGCAGATGGCTGCCGTTTCTGCAGGGATGGAGTAGGGGATAATTTGGCATGGGTGTTGGATAATCCAGTGGAATCCTGTGGCCGTAGGATGTGGCAGCTTGTCCTCCCAGAACAGGGTTGCATTTGCCATGGAGAAAATTTGTACTGTGCTGTTGTAATTAAGATGTAGTTGTGGAAGTCTATTTTGACTGGCTAATTTTAGCAGCTTTTGAGTTGAGTACTTGAAGAGCTGAAAGAGTAGGGTGTCTTTTAAGGTAAAGAGTTGTCTTGCTTATTTCCGTGAAGGGTGCAGCGGGGTATTGCTTTACCGAGCAGCAAAGCAACTTTCTCGCCTTCTGTCGCTGCTGCTTGATGTCTTGATTAAATTACAGGAAGTTGTTGATCAACATTGACTTCATTAGAGATGTCATGAGAAAGATATTTATAGGCACAATATGTAAATGTTCACAGAATTGCTAGTTAATTACCTGAAACATAAACAATCCTAGAACTGGCAGGTTAATTAGCACAGCCTGTTTTTTGGTGGAGGTGGGTGTGGGTTACCTGCTGTAGATTTGGCACATCTGGTACCAAGTGGAATTTTCTTGAACTTTTTAAATATTTATAGCACCTAGTGCTCAGTGTGGGAGAGGTGACTTCAGAGGAGCAAAACAGCTGCTTCTTGTTCTACCACTGAAGGCCTCTTGACAACTTGACTCTTGTTTTTTGCTTAATAACATGTGAATGTTGCTGATGTTTAGGATGGGGGGGTCCGTTATAATCTTAAAAATCTAAAGGGAGTTTGAGGTTTCACGTCAATATAACTTTTTTCTAGTCTACTTTATAAAGCACTGCTTTTTAAAGAAAGCCGCCGAAACAATAGTCTCAAGAATATGGTTCAATGGCACTCACATATGGTAATGTAATATTCTAAAATTTTACATCTGCTTTAAAAATGAAAATATTCTTGTGTATATAGCAAAATTTCATGAAGGGTGGGTTGGTTTGGGGTTTTTTTCCCTAAATTTAATCTTAAACTTCCTTTTAATGCTTCTTTCTTTTGTCTCAGCTAATCTCAATCAGTTCTCTGGGAGACAAACTTATGTTTTCTCTGCTGTTCTGTACAAAAAGAATCCTGGGCTGAAACGGGAGAAACTACTCAGGGGAAGGCGAGAAGCATGATCATTAACTGTGATTTCAGTGGCAATGAACATTAATGTTGAGCCTAAAGTCTAAAAGACACCAATTTACCCTTTAGGAACAGGGGAAGGCCAAATATTATTAGCTCATCTATAGGCCGTTTAGCTGTGTCCTCTCCTATGTTTCAGTTAATAAATGCTAATCCCTTTTTATTTGCACGTAAAGAAGTTTCAACAATATGAAAGGCTACAAGTATCTCCAACTGCTTTTTCCGAGTTGCTTGTACTAGTAGTTAAATGTCTGCTTTTATACAGCAGTTAAAAAGGCTGTGACTTTAAAATTTGCTTGTAGTACCTGGATTCAGTTTAATTCCAAATATTAAATGTTTTTTCATCCTCCTGTATGAAACTTTTTTCTCATGCATCACACAGGTAACAGGGAAAATGCAATTTCAAAAATATTGAAAACAGCCTGACATTTTAATGCTCAGTGCATAGTAATGGTTAAAAGCAGGTTTAGTCAACTTTTGAGGTTTAAGCACTTGAGAATAGCTGTAATATCTTCAGGAGTCATCCATTGCATTTTAATGGTCTTAAAAATTACATTTGGTAATAGCAATTTTAGGTGCTACTTGGCATAGTATCATATTTTTATGTGTTTTACAGTGTTTTCAGGCATAAGTATGATTTTTAAAGACACTGTCAACTCCAAAACTGCTTGTAAAATGGAAAGTTATTTCAATCTAAAAGAATATTGCCCAAAAGATGGATGGTACTGCATTTTTCTAAAGCTGTAAAAGTAAAATAGCAATCCACAGCACTTGCAGGGCAATTTTCACGTACCAAACGCTTTATAGATATTATATCTGTAAAAAAAAGAGTTGGAAGAATGGAAAAATAAAGCTACAAAATAAATTGGCTGCTCAGGTTGCATATTCTGTATAAAAGCTCGTTTTCTGAGGCTGTGGGAACAAGAGCTTACAATAATACTCTCTATTTGGTTTATGTCCTTTTTGTACTTGATTATCCATCAGCCTCACTTTTTGTCCAGTTAAAAACAAAACCAAACTCAAATTCAGCTCCAGTCAGATTTTAACATTTAGATCATATTTCACTTGAGTCTTTTAATTTCTGAGCTATGAATTTTAGAGTAGTGCTTAACTGAGCCACTCTGAATCAAAGCACAGAAATTCAGTGTAGGTTTAAGAAGCATCACAAATGTGTTTGAATCGAACTCAAGTTTGCTGTTGTTCCTTCCCAGTTTGTACAATTAGAGATGTCTGTCAGGAAGAGCTGAAAATAGTCTGTGAAAGCCCTTCTTATGCTATTTTCAATACAGAGCAATTGTAGTACAAGCCTGCTAATGTAAAGGTTATGCCAAGCTTATCCTAAATTGCACAGCTGTAGTTCTGAATTCAGTCACACAGGAAACAAGACAGGACATTTTCCCCTTAAATTGCGTTGCTTAGTTACTCAATTTAAATGTATGGTTCTATGTAGCTCTTTATTAGGAACCTTGTTCTGTAAATCGAGATGTTTAGAGAGACTCTTTCATGGGTTTTTCTGTGAGTGTTCCCCACTGAATGAGCGGTGGAAGTACAAAACGTGGAGGTAAGTATAAGGTCTTTGAAAGCACTGTTTCCTTAATGAGCAATTGGGGCATTTCTGAGAATAAAGTGCATCTGAAAACAGAAATATATTTTCCAGCCGATTTAAATGTGAGGTGCTTTAACCTTGGCCGATGCCATAGTCTGTTAGAATTTCAGTTCTTGCATCTCCAGTTTAAATAAAGCAGAGAGCACACTACTACTTTCCCTGCATGTCACAAACTCCCAAGAGCTTTGCTGGGAATTTCTATCTATAAAACCCGTGGGCTTGAGGTTTTACCATATTCATTGATACTCTGCCTTGTGAACCACTTGGTTCTCTTTCCTCAGTAGCCTGTACCCTCTCTAACCACCCCAGCAATTCAGAATCTACCCTGGTGGCACTTTCTGTTCTGGCAATGTTTTAATAAATCAATTAGTGCAGGTGTTTTGGCTTTGTTCCATGAGATGTCTTTTGCGTGGCTGTATTGGCTTTGTGTGGCAAGGTTTTGGTAGTGGGGGGGGTTACAGGGGTGGCTTCTGTAAGAAGCTGCTGGAAGCTTCCTCTGTGTCCGACAGAGCCAATACCAGCCGGCTCTAAGACGGACCCGCCGCCAGCCAAGGCCAAGCCAATCAGCGATAGTGGTAACGCCTCTGTGATAACATTTTTAAGAAGGGAAAAAAGTTGCAGGGGGCACAGAAACTGCAGCCAGAGAGAGGAGTGAGAACATGTAAGAGAAACAACCCTGCAGACCCCCAGGTCAGTGAAGAAGGAGGGGGAGGAGATGCTCCAGGCACCGGAGCAGAGATTCCCCTGCAGCCCATGGGGAAGACCATGGTGAGGCAGGCTGTCCTCCTGCAGTCCATGGAGGTCCACGGTGGAGCAGATCTCCACCTGCAGCCTGTGGAGGACCCCACGCTGGAGGAGGTGGGTTCCCAAAGGAGGCTGTGACCCCGTGGGAAGCCCGCGCTGGAGCAGGCTCCTGGCAGGACCTGCGGATCTGTGGAGAGAGGAGCCCATGGAGCAGGTTTTCTGGCAGGACTTGTGACCCTGTGGGGGACCCACGCTGGAGCAGTGTGCTCCTGAGAGACTGCACACCGTGGAAAGGACCCGTGCTGGAGCAGTTTGTGAAGAACGGCAGCCTGTGGGAAGGACCCGCGTTGGAGAAGTTCGTGGAGGACTGTCTCCCGTGGGAGGGACCCCACGCTGGAGCAGGGGAAGAGTGTGAGGAGTCCTCCCCCTGAGGAGGATGAAGCGGCAGAAATAACATGTGATGAACTGACCGTAAACCCCATTCCCCGTCCCCCTGCACCACTGGGGGGTGGGGGTGGTAGAGAATCTGGGAGCGAAGTTGTGCCCGGGAAGAAGGGAGCGGTGGAGGGAAGGTGTTCTGAGATTTGGTTTTATTTCTCATTACCCTACTCAGGTTGATTTGTAATAAATTGAGTTAATTTTCCCCAAGTTGAGCCTGTTTTGCCTGTGATGGTAATTGGTGAGTGATCTCTCCTGTCCTTATCTCAACCTACAAGCTCTTTGTTATATTTTTTTCTCCCCTGTCCAGCTGAGGAGGGGGGAGTGATAGAACGGCTTTGGTGGGCACCTGGCGTCCAGCCACGGTCAATCCACCACAGTGGCACATGCACAAACTCTTTAATTTCCAGTCAGTGATCAGGCAGAAATCATGTGTCTATTTTTTTATTAATGACTTCTCATTAATGTCTTATTTAAAATGGCCACAGTATTATCAGTGGCTTGGGCTTGAGGACTAGACTTTAGTGGTTCTCGCTGTATATCTCTAAGACTTTTATGTGAGTGTTTTATGAGCTTAACAGTGCAGAAGAAATGGGGGAGAAAAGGCTTTAAATACTTTTGACTTCCTAAACCTTCTTTCACAAGCTCTTTTTTCTTTCTCTCTCAACATAGATGGAAAGAAGTCAGAGTTGAAAAAAAGAGCATGCTTGAAATTAAGGCTGCAGCTTAATGCTTACTGCTCTCCCTGAACTAAGGAGTGCTGCTGAATGTTGAGTGTTTGCTTTGTTTTAGTCTCACTAGAGCAAAATTAAAATGCATATAAATGCAGAAGGGAAGAAATAAAACTTAAAAAATCGAGACTTTTAGCTCCACTTTAGGTACTAGAAAACTCCCTTCTGTTCATTTAGGCTCTTCTCGAACTCTGCTCCCACCCTTCTGGCTCTGGAAAAAAGTTTTGGCTTGCTTGCTGTGTCAGGCTTTTTGTAGTACCAAATGACTTGTCAGTGTTTCATTCTGACAGAGGTTGACTTCCCAGCATTTGGTGTTGAACTATCCAAGGTTTTTTCTATAATCGCATGTATAGCAAAGTGGCTTTAGTGTCTCCTTTGGTGCAGAGCACAGGTGGACAGCTGGGCCTGTAATTCCAATACTCAGAGAAATTATTTGAGCGTTAGGCTGTGGTCGGACGGTTGCTTCAGAAACTGCAGGGGTGGATCCAGGTGTCAAAGCCTCCCATCTCACTTGCCAGTCATTTGTTACCACTTTGTCATCAGCTGCTATTATTCAAACAGTTGAGCCAAATTAAAAGACCGCACACGGTCACCTTGTGGACATCAGGACAAAATGAGCTGGCTTAATTCAAATGTCGACATGTTCTGCTTTGCCAGGTCAGCAGTAGGGTCAGCCAGGAGACAGTGACATCTTAAATTGCCATGGTATTTCCGATACTGTATGGTGTATGTAATGTTAGCCTGAGAACTATTCCTTGTGTTCATCTACATTAGTTTTAAAGAAAGGTTAAGCTCACTGGTTCTGTAATGTTGTTAATGTGCCTTATTGTTATATTTGCACATACGGCTTAAAAATTATCTCAGTGCAATTGATGTGATTCTGAGGCATCAGCAGGGCTCTTTGCCTAGAGGCTCCAGAGTTGCAAAGACTTTGTTTAAAGATGGCAACCAATTTTAATATTAAATTTTCCATATTACCATTTTTATTATTCGTAGCACACAGTCATTGAAGTGGATCAGAATCCTGAACTCACTTTAAATTATTGTTTGCTGCAATATTTAAGGGTAATAAAATGGTTTATTGAAGTTGTGGAGAGTCAGTAGGTAGCGGTTGGACACTGTTTCTTCCTGCACCATGATGAAATGGTACCATGTGAACAAGCAGCAACTAGGTTCAAAATAAGCTTGCTCTAAGATGTTGTAGAGGCTGTACACTTTCATGGATTAAGAAAGAGCTTGGACAAGTTAACAAGAAAAAAATAATTAAGAGTTAATACTGTGTTCTTGGAATATTGCTTTTGTGGGCTGTGCTTGAAGGTAGGCTGGAGTTTTTCCTGTTGAACAAATATGGTTTATTTAGTTGTCGGGCCTTAATTCTGTTCTCTGAGTTCACAGCTTTACAAGAAATCTGTTGTCAGTGTGACACACGTCACCTTTCAAAATGTTTTTAGCTTGGATTTAAGTGTACAGGCAAATACTGAGTAATTCTTAAGTTTAACATTCTGAACTTCATTAATACAACAAAAGTGGCTGAAACATAAATGCGGAGTAGTTGCATGGTGTGATTTTTCTGACTCGGGCAGAAGCCCTAGGTAAGTAAGGAACTGATGCTGAAGAGTAATAGAGCCTTGTTTAGAGTGTGATCTTTGTTCCAGTGACAAATTAAAGAATGAAATCTTATTCTGCCAACAAGTAAAATAATTTCCTTCAGTAGTTAGTGACTAGAATTTTGTTAAATAAAAAGTCTGCGTATCTGCTAAGAACTGAGTCAGTTTTTTGAGATTGCCTGTTGTGCTCCTTATGACTGTTTGTTTAAGTAAAAACAAACAAAACTACTTCTCTGAATATATAGCAAAACTGAATATAAGCTAAAATGTGAAATAACTTGGAGTAATAATCAGGTGTTTCTGAAGCAACTGGAAGAAGAGTTGGTGACTAGCATATTGAAGTGGATTTTTTTCAGTTTTAATTTCAGGAGCTCTTAGGAGGAGATGACAGTTATTTCACAGAATAATGTCCCCAGAAAGGTTCAGGTTGGCTGCTTATTTTCCAGATGAGCGTGCTGTACTCTGTGAAGGGCAGCTCGCTTTGTTGTTGTTGGGGTAAAAGTCTTTCTGTCTTGGATGTGGTAGGACTAAGTTATTGAACTTTAAGAAAAGGTGTGCTGTTACTAGGACCACAAATTCCCTTTCAAGTGTCACGGGAGACCTTTTTTTGGTTATAGTCACTTAAATTTATAAGGCTTTGTGGGGCAAGCCATTTTCATTATCAAACTTTCAAGCAACTGATGTGATTGTATGCCCTGCAGTCATATGATTTAATGATCAGAACAGCCAGCTTCAGACACTGCTCCCAACTAATTCAGGTGTTTTATTTAGCTGGAATTTAGGGATATATGAAGTATATGAATGGTTATTTGGGGTTTCCAAGTAATCACGTTTAGTAGGGGGATATTATAGGCAATTCTTGGTCACTGTGACTACCTCTAACTTTGCGTCTTCATTGTCAGACACCTTCCAAATGTGTGTGAAGCTACAGCTGTCTTTGCAAGCGTTTGAATATGGGGCTTATCGGAAATGTTGTTAAGGAGATATTTGTAAAGGCTACTGTGGCCTTGTAAGCTCTGTCTACAGCTAGTGGCGAAGAGGTGCATCCCTCAAGTGACTCGGAGCAGGAGACTGGTTTGTAAGGTCCTTTGAAACACTTTTGTGGAGGAATTGGTCTCTTGGGAGATGGCAGGAGAAGGAGTCCCCTGGCAGCGAGGGGCTGTGAGGATGCAGTTCCCTGCAGTTCCCCCTCAGATGCAGGGGCCTTCAGGATGGTGGGAATGAAGAGAAGAGATTTTGGGAAGGGAAAGTGTGCTGCTCTTAATTGCAAGGCCCCACACTTGTAGGGGAGCCGTGCTTGGAAGGGGCCTTTGGCTGTCAGGCACTCTGACACCTGGCTCGTCACACAACTGTCTTCACTCAGGTGTCTTTAGAGCTTTTTGTGTTGCATGTCAGTTCCCAATGCTTGAAGTTTTCTATTAGCCAATTCAATAACATTTGTTTACGTTGTTATAGATGTTTCTGTTTACTTTAGCTGTGAAGTTGAAATAGAAGTCCTCCAAGTAATGTCACAGTTGGAAGGGAAGTGGCTTTGAGAGGGCAGGGACGAGGTGAAAGGAAGATGATCAGGCAGCTCTTCACTGGCAGAGTATAGGATTGTTCAAGTTGTTTTGTTTGTTTTGGCTCAGGCTGTTTGACCTTGCTGAGCATCTTACCTGGAACAATGATTGAGGGTTTTCTCTGAGCCATCTCATTAAAAATAATTAGAAATTAAAATAATGAAAATTGGCCATCAGAAACCAAATGGATCTGAGCCATATAACTGTTCCATGAAGAGTTCGTTAAATAGATTTTCACTTTGCTCCCAAGGAGACAGGCCCTTTATTTATCTGCCTTTGCCTTGATCGTATAATTGTAAAGCAAACATACTAGTTAGATGAAACAGTGAAGTTAATGACAGGAACAAAAATGCTTTTCTGGAAGCTTTTAGGAAAGTCTTCATAGCTTGTTGTTTTATTTACTAAGTTTTATTTGCCTGATGTCTACTGCCTTTTCTGTAAGGTGCCTGAGGGGAGAGCACTGCTACATCATGATTACATTTACCAGTGCTGCTGCTTAAACATAAAACACATCGTGAAAACTGTAGATAGGGAAGCTCATTTATGTAGTGTCTTTTCTGCCTTTCTTAGCGTGCTCAGTTTAGGATGCTTTGACTTCCATGACAGCTCCATTATGCCCAGGAATTTCAAGGATAACTTGCTTTTTGTTGAGAAAGTTACAACAAAGAAATGTAGAACAACTAGACCACGGTTCAGCGTGTCGCTTCTCCCTGAGCTTCCAGCAGAGCAGAGGTTCCTTCCGTCAGTAAGACAAGTCAGGCAGCCTCTGTCTGTCTGTGTGGGGTTCCCTGCTGCTGCTCGCTGGCTGCTGTTTGATGGGGCACAGGGCCTCTTTTCAGAGAAACTGTGATGGAAAGAAACCATCCTGTCTTAGCAATTGCAGCTGTTTTCTTAAAAATGTGAATTGCTAGTTAGGTACGTGTCAGTATTCTGGAAATGATCTGCAGCGTGAAATGGGAATAGTTAAAAAACCTAATAGTTTTATACCTGGGCCCACAGTCAGACATAGGGCACTTTAAAACAAAAGAACGGGAAAGTAAAGGCTTGTGTAAATAACTTCCTTCATAAGTCACCTTTGCTGCTGCAATTATCTATGCTTGTTTATGTTGAATAAAGCAATCTGTTACTGCTGAAATAATTTCTGTTGAGGAACATTTAAATAAGACTTGAGGAAAAACTGAGCCCTGTGTCATAAGATGGCTGAGGTGCGTTTCATGTAATCTCTTTCATAAGCAAACAAAGGTGTGTTTCAGAAATGATGAAGCTGCATTTCTGTGCTGTTCCTGCTGTGGAATAGTGTTCAAGATCTACCTTCTCTGCCAATAATAAAAAAAAAAAAAAAAGTTCAGGCTGGAAACATACTTTTAAAATTTGTGGGCAGCATGCAGCCATTTCTCCTTTGCACTCGTAGTGTTCTTTGCGCTGGTATTGCTCTTTAGTTTAAGTAACTTATTTTTCCTCCTTGATATTTACCCGAGTGTATTTCTAGAGAGCTTTCGTTTTCCTAGACTAAATAATTCAAGCCTCTGTCATCTTTATAGGGTGGACTCTCCATTCTCCTGATGATGGGAATAACCTTTCTGTGCAGCTGGCTCAGTCTAAAGATGTTCTTTTTCACGTATCCAGTATTTCCCACCAGCTCTGGCTGTGGTGCCTGGTGATACAACACAGTGCTTGAGCTTATTGCTTATTGAGGTCTTCTTGCTGCTGCTGCTTATTGACTGTATTTTGCGAGGGGGAAAAAGGTACCACCCATGTATTTACAACATGTAACTTGTCTTTAAGTTTTTTAATTAAACTTTTTGTCTCCATTTGAACTGGAACTTTGTGTAAGACTACAATTTTAAAATATACCTGTTTAGTGTATGGTGATGAATGTGAAACTAAATAAGGCTGTGGCATTATTAGGTTCGGTGTTTGAGAAGGGGAGGGAGGAGTGACAGGCATCTTAAAAAGCAATCTGATATTTGGCTAGTACTGACATGGTTGAAATTATATGAAATAATCTGTAAGCTCTTATCTATGCAATGAAACTACATGTTTATTCAGAAATTTTTTGTTGCCGCCATGAGGGTAATCTACAGCAAGATTTCTACTACACATCCTGTTTATTTTTTTCTCCCCTAGCTGTAGAAATAGTTTTGGTTATTGCTCTAATCTCTTCTTTTCATTGAAAGTTATCTCATGATAAATTTTATTGCTTCACCTGCTCACACTTGCAATAAATCTTCTGCAAGTTGCTGAACTTAACCGTATAGTCTGCCTTTTCTCTGAGACTCTCTATATCCAGATTTCAATGTTGAACATTCATTTTAAACATACTGTATAACTGCTTTGATTGTAATTCTGGAAATCCTGATGTGTTTGGTGGAAAACCAGTCCTGTGAAAAGGCTGCTAACATGTGATTGACTTGTAATTTTGATAATTTGCTTATTGAATAATAGAACTATAGTTTGGCCTGATTTGGGTGAACTTTTCATTGAGACACCCACCAAGGAGAAAACATCATCGTGGAAACATAGATGATGGGGAAAAGGCTTATTCAGTTTTCAAAAAAATCGTGTTTATTCTTTTGGTAAGGCATATGCAATTTTTAGAATAGTCCCTGCTTTGGATTTCTCTTTGTTTGTGTGTGCAGTGATCACTGTTCAATGGTGAATAGCAGGGACCATTCATAAAAACAAAGTCTCAGTAAAAGTTTTGTGTGGGTGAGCTTCGTTGCCCTAACAAAGAGTTTGTTGAAGAGTTGTTCAGTTAGCCAAATCCTGAACTTGCAGAAAATTATAACACGTCTCTGGAAAAGGTTAGTTGTGTCAGTTATGGTCCTGTTGTTTTTGTAGCATCCGGTGGAAAAAAAGAACAGAGGGGGAAAAAAAAAATCCTTATTTCGTGTAGATATGCGAACATTGCTTATCTTCCCACACAATATGCTCATACGAAACTACAATGAAATGACAGACATAGTTTTTCAGATGATCTGTTTGCTCTGGTAATGCCTTCAAAACAAAAAGCTTTAAAATTATCAACAGAAAATATTCAATTTATGCTCAAACTAGAGCATGTAAGAATAAAAGGAATAAATACTGAGAATTTGTTCATTTTAACAACTTTGTGTAGACTGCTTAAGGTAGCAAATGGGGTGGGTTTGTGAAACTCTGCAAACAGCGTCACTGCTGTAAGGAAGGCGAGTGGGTGGGTACCCACACAAGCTCTCTGTATTTTACCTTCAGAGCAAGGTTTGCCTGTTTGTCTTTCAAAAAAAAAAAAAAAAGTAATTACAGTTCACTGTGACTGTATTATCGTTGGTATTAATTCAGGTGTTGTTCAGGCTGTTCATAAATATTAACAGCCTCAAGGAATGCTGTTCTGTCAATCCTTACTCTGGTGTTTAGAAGTTTGGTCTTGCAGTTGAACTCATCAGCTGAATAGCAAAGCTGTTGCTGGAGGAAATCACTGTGCCATGCAGATGGCCTTTAGAGGCTTCACCTAAACGGAGATCTGAAAAAAAGCTTCACTGTTTTGATCTTCCTTCATAGGTCTTGTCTGCGCTGGGGTAATTATAGTCTGTAATTAGCTGCAGCGCAATTCTTTTGAAGTCAATGAATGTGTAATTTTTACTGTAAGCTGGGAAATAGCATCTTACCTCTGCTTGCTCTTGTGTTTAATTTACAGATGATTTTCTGTTGGGACTTTTGTGTAAAGTGTTTAGACCTGCCTCTCAAAAAACCCCCAAACAAACAGTGCTACTCCAGCATTTCTTTCCTTGGCTAGAAACCAATTAGAAGCTGTCATTTCTTACAAATGGGGTGTAGCCAACCATGTGGCCGGGGCCATGTCGGGAGGATCAGAGGAGAGTCTAAATGCCTTTAAAAATGTGGACTGTAATCTCATATACAGTTCTCCATGGTGAAATGGGGGGGAGAATGGTTCTCTCTTATCACACTGTTTCAGTGGTACTGTGAGGCTCTTTGAAAATGAAAAGCGCTTCTTAATTAACATTTATTTCTGCGTGCTCTAAAGAGGTAATGTTTTTCATCTATTTTGTGAGCAATTTGGTTTTCTACACTAAATATAGTCATCACATGTAGTATACATGCTTTTATATATTTTAAGACTACACCTATGCATTTGCTAGCTCTGCATGTACTGCTTTATGTCTTTGAACCTATATTTTGAGTAAACCAACCAAATCTTACTTATTTTCTTTCGTTATTCTGCTCTGCTTCCATTGATGACTCTAAACTTTTGACTCCAGACTGGCAATATGAGGGTAAGATGGCAAAATGTAACTTCCTGAACATTGCTTGTCTGTTTTTAATTTTTATTTTCTTTAGAACATTATTAAAATTCTGTTCACTCTCTTTAATTAGATCCTTTTGTTGCAATTAAATGCAAATTATGTTTGTTTCTGTTGTGAAGCTTTAATTACGATTTATAGCTTTTAATCGTTCCTGTGTTACTTCTTTGGGTTAAATTACCATTGTATGATCTCTGTCCTGAAGGACTTCTGCTTCACTGAGATCACTGGTGATATTTAGAGCAAGACATGAACAGTTTTATAGTGTAGCCATCAAACTGTATTGTGGTGGTATGTGACAACGATCCGGGGGTGTGTGTGTTCATGACGTGGAAAGGAAGGCTCACATAAGAGATAACAGAACAAACCATATTAAGTTTTTGCTGTTAAGTATTTATTTTAAATATGGGTCAGCGTCTGTGATGTTAAATCCTTTGCTATCAGATTTTTCTTTGCTTTATAAAGTATCTGAGTAAGGGATAAGCAAACAGCTCAGATTTTGATCTTCTGTCAGTGTAGCTTAGCTAACAATTGTAGTCTATACGTACATAATATTTAATGAATACTTGTCTTCAGTACAGCGAATATGCTGACTTGTTTTAAAAAACAACAACAAAACCCCAAGATCCTTCTTCTGGAATTAGAAATAACTTCTTTTTTCATCTTTATAGATTGCAAATTGGCCAGAACAGGTCCTCCAGCCACAATAGTGCCTATTGATGAAGAAAGTCGGAATGGTGAGTGCACCTCGGTTTTCCGCGACACCCCTTTGGTTCCCCTGTGTTAGCTGATCAGGGTGTAGAAGCACACATGGATTAGTGGCATGTCCGTGTCCAGCTCGGCAGTGAGGGCTGGTCTCTGAAAACCTGTTAACGGGCATTGCGGGTGGAAAGGTGACAGTGACCCAAAATGCTGAGAGGTGTCATTTCTTCCTGAAAATTACACATTTTGATGACTTTGGTCTTTGACTGCAGATAGCTCTTGTGAATATGCATTTAGTTTTAGACAAGTATTTAGACCACAATTATTTGTAATGCAACAGTAGTTTAGCTCCCTTGTTGCTAATACACCAGCTTATTTTTTATTGTCTGACTTCTTGTGTCAGTATGATATTACTGGAGGACAAAGTTCTGGTAAGTCTTTGTTTTTGTTGTGTTTAGGGAAAGCTGAAACCTTTCTCTGAAGCTTTGTAGGAGTGTTAATGTTGCTGTCTTCTGGGTTTCACATGCAGCATTTAGGAGGTTGCTTGTTGGTTTGCTCTAAGTTTAATAACATGAGTTTATGGGTACCTCTGAAATGGCAGAACTTGCAAGTTGTCATGGAAACTTCAAAAGAAAATTAATCTCTTTTTTGAATTTTCCTGTCAAATCATACAGTTCTCAAACTGTCGATCTGTAGTCTTAGTACTGCATTTATGCAGCATACTGTAATGTGATGAAGTGCTTTATGCTGTTAGAGTCAGTGCTTTTTAGAGGTGGCTGTTACTCCTGATACCAAGTTACTACTATTCCCTGATTTTTCCTTTGTGACTTTTATTTTTTTTTTAACCTCATAAGCTAGGCACAGTTGTGTGCTGCATGTGGTTACGATTTATCATATGTGGGTGCTTGAAATGGTGAACAAAGTCTAGCTCATGCTGGTGGAACCTCTCTGCTGTTGTCCTTGGGGGAACTGCTTGCTGTTGGGAGTTACTCAAGGTCAGACGGTTAAGCATATGCAGGTTTTACTGCTAAGAGAACCAAAAACCCCAATTGTTAATATGCCGATGTGCTGAAGAGCTCTGTTAATTGGTACTGGAGTGGCTTTTAAAAACAGGCTGTTTTCTTCCTCCTGTGCTGATTTTTCTTGCAATCATGTCTGCTGAAAAAATGATGATTGGTCTCAGCAAAATGAAATTCCCCTTGTATTTGTGTCCACATGCTGAGCAGGACTCTTTTTTTTTTTTTTTTTTTTTTTTTTTTTTCCTCCTGTTTACTTTGGTTTTTGTAATGCAGCCTGAGTGCTGTAAAGTAACTTATACAGTGCAATGTAAATTTTAGTAGAGAACTCTATCATGTTTATATCATGCTTATATCAAGTGAAAAAAAAGTCTTTTTTTTCTTTCAGAGTGTTTAAATGGTATGAGATTACAATATCCATGATAGGTCTTACTCTTTAATAGCAGAACTTCTGTGTGTAATTTGTGCTGCAATTTTAGTCAACTATTGTTAAAATAGTTTGGTGTATATGATACCTAAATAGTTGAGGGGTCTGGAATCAATACTGTGGTTTTTTTCTTCATCTTTTTTCAATGAATATACTGTAGAAGGAGTCTTGAGATTTGATGCTTATGAAATAATTGTACCTGTATCACCTTGTTGGGAAGTCGTCCAGTATTCCTGAGTATACATAGGTACTACTGGCATGTTTTATAGCACTTTATTCTTACATGCTTACAGCACGTGAGTTACTTATCTGCAGAATGTTGTGGGAACGACAGCTGAAACTAAGGCTAGATGCTGACCATAGAGTAATCTGAAATATAAACAAAAATTTAGAGAAACAAGAAGCTTGCAGCTCTCTAGTTGAATGGCATAATAAACTTTATTCCTCAGCTTTTTAATGCTTGATTCGGTGTTTGCTAAAAACTAGAAAGTTAAAATTTCTGTTCAAATGTAACTGGTCCTGCAAGAAAGATGGTTAAATTGAGTACGGTGGGAAGAGGTATGAATTTCCTAAAAGTTTTGCATGTGTCTGCAATGATTAATTAATCTCTTTTGCTATGAATTCTTATGAACCATTAACTCCCCATTAAAGAAGTCAAATCGGAAGTAGAAACTTCAATTTGCATTGTAGTTAATGGAAGCGATACACCTCATCTGTAAGTCACAATATGTATTAAGTAAATGGATCTCCTGGGAAGCCAGCTCTTGAGTTGAAATGTCCTTAAACCTTTCTCTGTCTTTGTTGAAGTGGTAAGTTGTATCCTCCCCACTACCATGCATGACTGAAATTAATGAAGGTGAAATCTCAGTACAGCATGGAGGCTCAGCGGTTGAGTCAATGCTACTGCTCGTGTACTTCATATTAATTGGTTTTCTGTGAGTCTTGCTTAAAGTGAATGTAGATATTTTAAAATAGAAAAATAGTCACAGCAAAGGACGCGGAGCAGCTACCAGCAGATTTTGTTTTCCACCTCTGTGTGTACGCCCATCCAGATGTCTTCAGGTTCAGGGCAAATGCTTTAGCTTGCTAGAGTCAAATTTGGATTTGTGCCAAATGACAGGTATTGTTGCAAATGAATGTGTATGAGTATACATCCATGCGCAGACATGCATGCACACTTATATATATATATATATTGGGGAATTAGGAGACTAACTGATCAGGTAGTGCTTTGTTACTTGGATGCTTTCTGCTTGCAACTGCTCCCATTTTTTTTTTTTTTTTTCCCCCTCTCTGTGGTCATGGTCACGGTCACATGCTAACATGGGATGTTTTTAAGTAGTGTCTGGCTACGCCATCAGTGTTCCAAAATATCAATATGCTATTGTTAGTTATGCTCTTTTAATGTGCTGATGGTTTGGTTCTATGCAAGCCACTATTGTATCCTGATGAGTACCATTCCATTTGTGTGACACTTTGTTTTGGCTGCAGTGTCAATTTGTGCTCCACAGCACTGCCCTTGGCCAATTTCCTTACGTATTTTAAACTACAGCTTGAAATGACTAGTGAAAGAAGCAGACCGAGAGCTGATTCATCACCAGTAGGGCCTCGGTTAGATTTACAGAATGACCCCTGCTACAGTCACTAGAAATGGTTTGGCTACCAGAGCTCATCTTTTGTAGCCTTTCACCCTTCCTATGCATTAGACGATGAACCCATATAATGGTAAGGGGTTATAAATAAGTCAAAACAGCTTTGCCACCAAAAAACTTCTGTAAAAATCTTGAGAAGGGAACAAACAGAGGATTTAAAGGGTAATAAGGAAGGTCAGCTGAAGCAGTGTGTTGTGATAAGAAAATGTTTTATTACCAGTTTTTGATACGTTGGGAGCTTTGGAAGGAGGATTGGATGTTGCTGCTGTTATAGAGCATGCAGCCTGAAAGTAAAAATCATGGATATTGATGCCAGGATCAGTGGGGTGAGTGTATGTATTTACTGTGTGTGTGAATTCAGTAGAATATTTTATGAAAAATTTTTTCAAATAATTTGCCATTCAGTCTCAAAATTGGCATTATATAGTTGTTAAAAATAATAGCAAAGCTTTAGTGATAGGCATTTTGGTTGATATGCAGATTTATGGTATACAACATTTCCAATGACCAAACAAACTTTGTATTGGAATTGCCGATAGATGCAGAGAAACAATCCACCTATTTTTGTTCAGCTTTCAAAGGTCTGTTGTTGATGTTGGACTGTCTCTGCTAAGGTTTTAGAATGAAGATCTCAAAACAATAGCTGAGTTAACACCTGTGTGTGACATTTCATCCAGTGCACATATTCATCAAGTTCTGGCAACTGAATAAACAGAAGATCCTGCTTTTTAGAAGTATATCTTTAGTTCCACTGTGTTGAATATTGCTCCCCAGCATACTGAGTTCCATAATTTCTAATTTACAAAAAGTCTGGAGACCAGCAAATCTCAGGGAATAAAAATATTTTATGAAAATAACTATTCCTTGTTTTCATAGTCAGATACACAGTTACCATGTCTGACCTTTAAAGATCTCCTTGCGAGATCAGTATAGATTTAGGATTTGACAGTTTCCCACCACTGGATTAATATATCTTTATATCAAGTAATTTAGATACGATAGTATGTTAGATTATAGTTGTGTTCCTGTGAAGAATCCTAGAAGGGGTGAACTTTACGTTTCTTAAGGTACATGAGTACCTTAAGGTGAATTATTTTTTTCATTTCTCCTTTGTTTAACTGACTGGGTGATAGTACTTGAGATCATATTAGCGGCAAAATTTAATTCTTCTAGATGTACAGGTGGGTTTTTTTTACAGGCAGAGAGTTATTTTCACCCATGGGTTTTTTTTTCATTACTGAATTTGAGACTTGGTTTTAACTTGTTTTAAAGACTGAACAAATGAGACTTCTGCATACTTCAGACTTTCATTGCAAGTGCGCCCCAGGTTTTTGGGGGCCTTCATGTTGAGCTGCCTGTGCTTTTTTTCCTTAAGATGAGCATACCGAAATGCTTTGAATCTTTAAAAAGGGTTTTTAATGGTAAGTAAGCTATTGGAAAATGACTTCTAAAAGAGGCAAAATTAAGATTTGCTAGATATAACTGTTTAAAATAGAATTTGGAACAAAATGTAGAGGTTGGGATGAGGGAGCAAGCAGGCTGCAGTATTGCAGGCTTCTTGGTGGGATGTTGGGTGACCTTGTGTACAACAAGGGTGCACAGACAGAATAACTGTACCTCTGATACCTGCTTGCTTGATATTTGCCTTTATGTCTTTTATTTCGGGATAGCTACAAAGTTAATAGAATACGGGCAAGTACTATTCAAATTTTAACAGATGACTTGTTTGGGGTATAAGTTATATATATATACTTAGCTAATAGCCAGTATGCTAGCCAGGTGCCAATATAGAGATCAGTGTAACTTGAAAGATCTACCCTAATATGAAGAAGAATATGAACTGGTGTCTTGGTAACGCATTTGTAAGAAAAACTCTGTAGTTATGAATATTTTGTTTGTGTTCTTGCCTATCCTAGGTAAATCAGTAAATTTTGTTCTACTTTTGATTTTATATTGGTTTTTCTGGTCGTGTCCCACCCTTATGATGGTATAGAGTGCTAGTGAATAGTTGGACTGTCTCCACAAATTACATGATCTCTCTCTCCTCTCCATACATAAATCCTAATGCTCATTGGGGATATTTGGTATTTATGCAAACACAGGTAAGTGCCAGAATGAACTTTCATGGTTGTATGTGGGTTTGGTATTATTTTTATATCTTTTCATCTTCCTACGATCTTGGCAACAATCATTTGTCAGCCTGACTTCCTGGGGAGGCAGAGGATGTGTGATCACTCTACAAATCCCCATCAATAACTCCCTGCAATGAGGGATTACATGGGAAATAGGGCACAAGTATGCAGGAAAACAGGCTGTGGGTTTTTTTCCCCACTACTATTGGACCAGTTTATTTTCAGTTTAATTGTATGTAATGCTGGAAGAATGGACCTGATTACTAAGGCACATTGACAATGTCACTGCAAATTTCCGTGCTGTACCAAACTATTTTAATTTGTTTTTCAGGGGCAATTGACAGGGATTGACAAAAACGTCTCTAGAGGCACAAAATCTGTAGCTTCTCTTCTGAGACGGGCTTAAGTGTCTAATATGTTTCCTATGGACTGTGTGTGATGGCTTCCAAACAGCCATTACTTGAATTGAACTAATGAGCCTTAAAGATTAAGGGTCCTGCTATCCATCTCTTCTCTGGATCGTATGCTGATTCCAGTCTGGCTGCCTTAAAGACATTTCGGCTAAGGGGAAGAATTGATTTAGCAAAATACCATTTTCTGATTTGGAAAGCTGCTGTGGTTGAACACAGGTGTATTGAGAATAGTATTTCTTAAGAGTTGCAGCTCTTTATGGTCTTTTCCTACTTTTCCCTTCTGTTTCAGAAAATGGTTGAATTAATGACTTGAAGGATGAGAAGGTGCTTCAGTGTCTTGATTTCTTCAAATACATCTTTCCTACAGAAATGATGTCTCTGATATTGTTGCTGGTTTGAAATTCTTTTATCTGAGACTTTTGTGGTTTTACAGTTGTATTTTGAACATGCCACCAAGGTTATATAATTGGTTTAAAATACCATGTAATGTTTTTCTTTAAACATTCAAAAGTCCACTTCAGGTCCACTCAAGATGTTTGTGTTACTGAAACCCAGTGTGGTTTTTTCCAACAAATACTCAGATTTAATTGTGAGAAGTGTTGTGTTATTTTACATTCTAAGAGCTGCTGAGTTCTAAGTAGTGAAACTAAAATCTGCAGCAATTAATCTTGGCATTTGGCCCTGTAAAGCCTTAGCAGGGAGAGCAGGCTGAGATGAGATGTGTCAAACGTGTAAAGGAGTTTCAACTTGCTAGTGTCCTGTATGTTCCTGTAACCCTCTGTACATGCGTATGGCAAACGTACAAACCAAGATAAGTTAGAAGACTGTTCCGTAAAATTTTGCGAGGTCATGTAGATCTAATTAAAAGCTCACATTTAGTTTCTATTCTGACAAGTGAAACAGTGCGTCTCGAGCTCCTGCTTTCCCCCTTTCCTTAGGAGAAGAAGCAGTGGGTGAAGGAAGGGAGGTAACGGATCCATCTCGTGGTAGTGTAGCACGCTGTCCCAGAGACATCACCGGTGGGAGGAAACAGTCTAAGCCTGGTGAGGTAGCTGTTTCCCTGGAAGGTTTCCACGTGGAGCATGCATGTTCACATGCCTGTAGCCCTAGTAAATCTTTATATCGTGCATAAGGCTCACTCCTTTGACTTGTTGGACTGTCTGCAGTAGCTCTCTGTTTACTGGAAATGAGTCAGTTGACACTCAAATGGGAGGTGGGGGGTGGAAGTTACAAGTAAGATGAGCTGAAGACAGCCTTGTGTACTCAGCACCTCAACAAGACTTAAAGCTGTTCCATGGGGATTAACAGGACTAAAACAGAGCAGAGCTTTCAGCCTTAGCTCTGGGTTTCTTGCTGCAGGAGGGAGGACTTGATTTTTCTTTTAAGCTGTACAGGTGCTAGCATGTTGCACAGAGCTGTTAGAATTTATGAAGTTATATATTCTTGTAAGTTATAGTTTACTGTCTTATGAGCCTCTCAATCTTTGATTTTAAAATAACTTATTTTCACCTATTACTTCCTATTGTTCAAAAATCAGCTTTATGTAGCATTATGAAATAAAAGTAATCATAGTTTTACTATTTCAAGTGATTCTGAGAAAAACATCTTTCAAATCTGGTATGTTTGTGTGGATGTGGAAATGGAAGAGAGACCATACTATAATGTACTGTAATTCTGTATTGATTTTTCTTGGTTTCCCCTAAGTGCAGTTTGAGGACTCTTTGCATTTAACTTCCTCTTGGTGCACTATTTCTTTTGTAGCAGTTAACAATTGCATTTCTATACTGGAAAAAAAAATCTAATCATTAGCTTATATGTTGTTACCATTCCTGTGAAACATTTCTGGGGAGAAACTGCTTCAGCTGATTTCTAATCTAAGTTATGCAATTGTCTATATGCCTGTGTGTCCCCACATAGATTTTTCTCATGTCTTTAGACAATCTTACAGCTTCTTAAACTATTTGTGAATGTTTTTCACCAGCTGTGGAAAGTATTCCTTTTCAAATATATCTTCACCAATCTGGAATCTGGTTTCTGTAGCAATGGAGACGTGGTATGTTGCATATATATATGACAAAGTGTAAGTTAAGGTACTGCGGCCTGTAAATAAATCTTTGAATTAAATATTATCTTGCTGTACAAGGGAAAGAGGAGTGCAATCAACCTTGCTTCTAAACCACCATCCTTGCTTCTAAACCACCATCCTTGCTTCTATTGTAAAACTAATTGCTCATGTTGTATAGATACTGCCACTTTCTCAGGTCCCATGTGTACATCTGAGAATGTTTAAATAAGTCTAGATACTTGTTGGCTGAGAATTGCAGTTCAGTCTAGTGATATCAGTTAGCTGCCGATGCAATCTAGATGGCTAATATGATTGTAGCATTAAGCATCAGTATTCTTTTCTGAATTTGTGTGTGCTAATGCTATTCTGTGATCTTTAATACCTGGTCTGTGCAGCATGAGGTTAGCCAGCAATACAAATCTGATCTGGATCAGGCCCAGGCGCATAATAACATTTTGTCGAGTTAGGGCATGCAATATGGAGTTTATTCTGGCTTTATGTTTTTATATAGGAAGAAAGGTGATACATTAGATCTAATATCTGCCAGATTAAGTAACTTCTGATAGAAGTTACCCTTTTGGAATGTTTTGGACAAATTTTCACAAGAGGGGTGGATTTGTATTGATTTGCGTATGCTGTGTGGCTGCACCGAGCTAGGGCTGCTACTAAGGGCTGAAGCCTGAATTTATTGCATTGCAGAGTGCTGTATAGTTCAACCCTGTCTTCCCACACCTGGACTGATTTGGGAGCCCAGATGTTTCCTGATGGCACTTCTCCAAGTCATCCAGATGAACAACTGTTGCATGGGCTGTTTTAGGTTGAGTCTAGATGTGGCTCTGAAGATACAGTCAGATCTTGAGGCCACCTGAAAAGAAAGCCCACAGCTTGGTGTTCACAGCCCTGGCAAGTACTGGCTCTAGTTCTGGATCATTCAGGGCATTCCTGTGCCATTAAGGAGTGTGTTGGTTAGACTGTGAGAAAGGAGTTAGTTTGGGCCATAGAAATCCACTGGGGACATTGTACAATCCAGGAAAGTTTTCAGCAATAGCATGAGAAAGGGACTTACTGACTACTGCTGTGCTCCTTGACTTTGAGATGGGAAGCATGCAGCAGGATGGGTGCAAGAGTATCAAGAGAGACCCAGTTGTAGGGTTGACTTGGTTTATTCTTCTGGCAGAACTTCAGACTCGGATTTTTTGAATGCTCTGGTTGAAGTATTGTCCTCAAATCTCTCCATCATGGAGGAAAATTGGCTAGTATGCCGCAGCTTAATAATGTACTTTTAGACTGTTTCTCTTTTTCTGTCATGACTTCAATACTTGATAGCCAGAGATAGAATTTCCTTCTGTTGTATTCAGAGATACAGTCAATTAAGACTAAGGCTTATTTGGTCTTAATCAGCTGTCCCAAGAATCATTATTAAATGCAGCAACACAAATATTATCAGAGCGTAACAAATTTATATTTCAAGAAAAGGTAAATTGCCTGGAAGAATATAGCTGCTGTTCTTGTCAGGTAAGAAGGCTTAGAGTTGAGCAGATGATGGGTAAGTGTAAGAACTAGAAATTAGAAAATTCTCTTATACTCCACTAACAAATGGAATTTTTATTTTTTTTTTTTTTTTTGTAACTTGTGTTTGTGGTATTCCTCCTGTTCTTCATGTTAGCAGCTGGCTCATACATGTTGGTGCTCAACTCACTGTCTTAAGTTGTTCAAATCAAAATGTAAACTAGTGCAAGAAAGTATCACTTCTTAGCTGACAATTTGATTTAGTTTATAAATTCATGAGATGGGAGAAGAGGCCTAAATCTATGGAAATTATTTTTGTTTCATTCAAGCCTGTTTGTTTTCATTCTGAAATTATACATTCTTAGGATTTTGGTATTAACAACTTCATTGAAAAGTCATGAATCAATTTGGTGTCTAATGCTATTTTTAATACCACAGATTTAAATTCACACTCACGTGTTTTCATGGAGGACAAATGTGTAAAGACTGAAGAAGCTGTAAAGTGGATGAGCGTACTATTCCACTTCTATTCATGAGCACAGACATCAGCAGTGGCCAGTATTTAAGCAGAGCTTTTGTTAGATCTCTACAATTCTCCTTTTTCAGTAATGTTTTTTTTTAATTATGTCCTTTTAAGAAAAAAATCAAAGTGCAAAAAGCAGGAGATAATTTGGGGTGGAAGTAGGGGAGAAAAGAAGTTGTCCTTTAGAAACTGATTAATTTATTCTTAAGGATAGAAAATACAGTAAGTGATAGAGTTGGAATTATTTAAAATAGTTTTGTGCTGTCAGCTGTCTAGAATAATATCCTACCCTGGTATTGCTGCTCTTGGGGGGAGGTGAAATAGATGGCCTTAAATTACCTTCAGGGATGAGAGGGGTTTTTTCCCCTTGTTTTCATCATTAACTGTCTACCTCTGTAGGTTCTTAGGACTTGTATGTAGTCATCAAAGCTATTTTGTTTTCCATTGCATTGTTTGTGCACACATTCAGGTGTCATGTCTTGGCTCAAGTTGTGTCTGCTGAAATCTTGTGCTGACAACTTGCAACTATCTCAGTGTAGCCACAGGCACTAATTCAACTGCAAACTATTGAGTTTTGTTCACTAGATATTGGATAACTGTAGGAGTAGTTAGCAGATCGGGCAAGACCACAGGTCTTCCCTAGTATCGATGTTTAAAATGACAAAAATTGGGAATTTCACTCCGTTTTGTGGTAGGTATAATTTTTGTGAATAATGGTTATGCTCTGTAATGCCAAGGCCTTTTCAAAATGTATTTGAGATTCACTTTTTTTAATGGAAATTCTCCTCAGAGTGATATAAAATTTTCTGAACAGCTCATCTTTGACAATTTGAGTATTTGGAATAATTCAAATTATGATACTCAATCTATTCATATTCCCAGGCTGTCAGTTTACCTTTGCAAATGAAGAACTGCATATTTCAACAACTTCTCTAATATAATTTTGACACATTGAATGTTATTTTACTAGTAATATTCTTTGACTGTCATCTCCTTTATGGCTCCAGTAAAGCAGTGCAAGAATAGGAGTATTTAATATGTTTTAAGCCTGCTTAAAATCAGTTTTCCTCTGGGGAGTGGGAGGTGACTGTTGTGATCAGTCCTCTGGTAGTAATTGCCAGAACAGTATGTCGTGCTTTGTGTTAAATGTTTTGGTATCGCTTTATTTTTGGAGTTACTCTTTATTAACTGACATGTATTAACAGGGAGCTCAATTTTTCTATTCCTTATAAGCAAAGAGGGGGCACCGGTAAACTTTGAAAGAAACTTGTTTTGAAACCTTTGTTCCCAGTACGTTCAAACCATAAGTGGAACTTCTTTCCATGGTATGGTTTTGAATACAGAATACAGTTTTCACTCACTTCCTTTTGTATGGCTAAAAGTGAGTACTGTGAAAATCCTTTTAGAAGCAGAAGTAACATGTATGGGTCAGCCCTATAAGACAGTTGATGCATTTAGATATTTATCTGCCTTATTCTCACTAAATAATACTGCTTTTACGGGCGTGACTTAATTCTTGCCAAGTTCTCCTTTTGTGAAACCTTTCCTCTTGTGGAAACATGATTTACATTTGGCACGCTGCTCATCTGGAAGAAAATCTCTTCCCCGGAGCATGTCACTGTCATTGTAATGGATATCTATTACTGTTACACTACCCACCAACAAGTCAGCTGTTCTTGTTTTATATTCTCTGCTGCCTGTTCCTATAAGCAACTCTTTTACCCTGCTGTGGGAATTGGTGGCATTTATGTGAATGCCAAGACAAATGAGTGGCAGAGCCAGGAATAGATTTAAGCATCTGGTAGCAAGGGGCGGGGAGAGAAATATTTTTGCTGAGTTTCACAAAAGTATGAAACAGTGTCCAAAGCAGGAATATAAGGTTCAGAGGTGTGGGTGAGCCTGCCTCAGCCACCTTCTAGGACAGATGAAACCTGGGTGGGTTCTGAATATCCCAGCTGGCCCTGCTCTAGGTAATGTGAATGTAGTGACTGCCATGGTGATCTTGCAGTGTTGAGAGCTCAGGTCTTCTCTTATGCCACTGGCAAAGATCTGCCACTGATGTCAGAGCGAATGGATCTTCTTTTGCCTTTTGGGGAATGGCCTTATATGTGTGTTCCGTGTCAAACAATAGGGTTCCTGCCCTGTAGCTCAGAATCCATTCTTACTTCTTCACTTAGCTCTTTTGAGCTCTATATTGGGCAGGCACTCTTGTTCCTGAAAGCCCTGGCTCTGCTGGTTCCTGTACACTTGAGCTACTCTCGATCCCAGAATCATCTGTTCTTACCCCCTTGGGCTCTATTGAGCTGAACTGACTCAGTTCACATAAAATTCACCTCTTGTGCAACTCAGTCTTGTGTATGGTAATCGCACATTACTCCTTTCTGTATACTTTTGAATTGCGATGTTTACAACTAATCCAATGTAAAGCATGAGTTGATTTTTTTTTTTCTATCCATGTGAACGAAGATGAATTTGGACTTGTCAGACGCTGCAGCTATTATGTAATCTTTTTGCTAATACTGTTAAGAAATATTTTCACTCAGCTGGAAGTGTTTACTTGATTGAGTTGGAATGATCCATGTGCTCAAATTCTGATGGTGGCTTGGGGCGTGCCATTGGTTGCACGTACTGAAGAGATGATGACCAGAGGAAGCCCTTGAGAGTGAGGTCTGTTCGCAAGGTAGGGGTTTGCTCATCAATGGGATCCTCTGTTCTGTTTCACGCTCCTATAAGTAGCTTGTTAGGTGTAGTAAAAGTGAGCTTTTTTTAGTGTTTGTATCAGTGAGCTGTGTGGTGGGGCTGAGCTGGAGTGACCCCAACACTGGTGGGGCAGTGTCGCCACTGACTGGGATGCGGTCCCACAGGACCTGAGCAGCGTGGGTAGAGCAGGGATGGTGGTAACAGGATCAATTAACAGCTGCAGGCATAGCGAGGTGATGGAACAGGTCCAGGTCCATGTGGGGAGTCCAGTCTGGAACAGCAGAGGATGGGGCTGGAGATGAGTACACTTCTGGCATAGAAACATAGGGCATGAATCTGTGGTAGGACATGCCATACCATTGTACAAATGGTAAATAATCTGTAATACTTCAAACTGAAATGACTATTAGTTGGAGGATGTAATTCAGTATTGCACTCATTTATATCATGACAATGCTGAAGTCATCATCTTTTCTTAAATGGGTTGATAGAAACGAGTGCTACGATTAAGTCTTGGTAAGTTCCTGTCAGGCTGTAAAAAGTTTACATCACATGTTGGTGCTGTAATATTTTTGTGTGTAGAGGACTTCAGTCTTAAAGATTGTTAGATAGCCAATTGTGAGTATTATTTATAGCTATAGAGACAGCATTTGTGTGGGAAAGGTTGTGGAAAGACAGTAATTTAGTAAAATGTCTGTTTTACTGATTTTTACTTTTTGTTTTCTGCATGCAATTCTTTTGTAGCTGAGGGTTTGTTTGTGGGTGGTTTTTTTTTTTTAATAGCTGTCATAGTTTAATTAGCATTCATAATTTTTTAAATGTAATTTTATTCTAAGGTCACTTCCCCACTTGCCCCAGGTAACTTATTTGAATGAGAAAATGATCTGGCTGATGCAGAGCTGTAGTAAAAATTATCTCTAATCTGTGAAAATACATATTTTTGTTTCATATGGTGAGTTTCTTAAAATATTAATTTGAAAAGTTGATTTGAAATCTTCTTTCCATGGTAGTAAAGATAGGTAAGATATTTAGTGCCTTTTAAAGCTATTTTATCATCTCTTATTTTTAGGACTCCTTATGATATGCCTCCAAAGAGTACAGTGAGTTTTTCTCTGGTTTTATACATGTGTTATTATGGAGCCTGATACCAGGAAATACTGTCTGCAGCATAGGTTTGGAAGCAACATTGCCACTTGTGAAACACTGTTCAGACTGGCAAGCTGCTGCTGCAAGCCTGTAAGGAGGCCTGCAGACAAAGCTGGCTGCACTTGCTTGGGCTGAAGCAGTGTATCTGCACAGCACTGTAAGCTGGCAGCTGGATTTATGGTATGTTCGGTTTAACCTTAGCTTGGGAATCTCTTTGCCATAGATGATTTGGATGCATCCTGGAATATGTAAGTATGGAGAGCGATGTCATTTAGTGGAACCTACGTTTGTGGATAGGTATCTAAAAAGCTTTTTTGGAGGATTAAGCATGTTCGGTTTGTAAGCCTACTTGGTTTTGGTGATGGTCAGAAGGTCTGAGCCACTTCAGTTCTTTTCAAAGTCCAGTTAATACCAGGTGACATGTTTAACAGTGTGATGGGAGCCCAGACTGATCTCCTTTCTTTCTTTCCTATGTCAAAGGAATTTCCCACCTTACCTTGTTGGAAAATGAAGTTTTATTAAAATGCACAAAACTAAAAATGACAGCTCACTAAGCAAAAGCACCTTGGAGCTACTGAAAGAGGGAAGAAGAACGGTTTGCAAGCATGTCCCATTGCAGTAACCACAGCATATGTCCTTTCCAACAGCGTTCGTTTTTGGCTGGCATCCTGGATTTAGGGGAAAAACAAATAAAGGTGCCCAGGCCCTTCTTGAACGATCCAGAAAATCTTTTAGTTGTCTGTAGTGCTTAAGGTTAGAGTGGTTGCAGGCCTGCCCCTCTTGCTTCTCCTGAGGAGCCCCAGTTTACACGGTTTCTTCTTGCCACCCACCCTGTGGAAAGCTCAGCATGTTCAGTTGCTCTTAGCAAGTTAGACATAGTCCTCTCCGCTTGCTACCCAAACAACTTGGCATGATGTAGAGGATGGTGTCCAGGTAGAGGTACCCTCCCTGCTTCACTCTTTAGTACAACAGAATACACAGAATCTATAGAAAATCCAGGAAATGAGAAATTGTCATTGTGCCTCCTTCAGGAGGTGCCTGAGGACCTTTGAAAGTCTGTACCCCAGAATGAAGTTCCCATTACTTTTCTGAGAGGCTTTCTGTAAGTGAGGCATGCTTTTGAAAATTTACCTGCTTTTAAGGAAACCTCAACTAAATTTTCATTTAAAATGATGATGAAACCCTAATACTTTTCCACACCTGAATGAGAAGGTGTGGCTTTGCATCTCATTCTTCAATATGTGCCTGAAAGGGCTACTGGGAGCATGAAACCGGACCAGGTGAGTAATGAGCTGTTCTCAATGCTTTCAAAAGCACTATTACCTTAAAAAAAACCCAAACAACAAAACCAAAACACCAAAAAAGCACTTTGTAAATAAATGATTGTGCCCCAGCTTCCTTTAATTACATTTACTTTGCTTTGATCTTGAAAAGACAGATAACTGTACAGCAACCCAGGGTATATTTGTTCTCCCTCATTCCCTGTGTTTTTAAGCAGGTTGCTATGAAAACATCGGTAATTTTAGCTTTATTCCAACCTTGAAACGCTAATAAGAATAACACTTAAGTTATTGCTTGTTTTAAACCGCAGAGTGCTTGTAACAGTAAAATAATTCAATAAATGATGGATTTTAAAGCTTTGCTTGGCTCAAACATGAATTACATTTGTTGGTTTATCTTGTTACATAGTCTCACGTGAAAACTCCTTGTATCCTTTTAGATTTTCAAAGTCCTGTTAATCAAGTCAAATGTTATCTTCCACAGCTTTGATATTTTTTTCTCTTCCTTTATTTGCTTACCATTTTTCACCATTCCTATGCTGCTCTACATTTTTTCCTACTGACACAACTGTTTAGGAAAATACAGCCTGATGAAAATAAATCATCAAGTCTTGACCTTCTGGGTATCCGTCTCTAATTCATACCATTAGCACATTCCTAGTGACAATTTTATTCCTCTGATAAGCCCATCCTTTCTTCTGTAGCTGTTTTGAGGAGCAGTGGTCAACTGTAGGGGCAAGGATTTTTGATCAAGAATTTGCTGAGGGAGGAAGGGTGCTGTCAGCTGTGAACTCTGAAATGCTTTTATGCGGTTTTTCGTCATGAGTCTGCACTGTTTTAAGACCCAGCTTGATTCACTGCCCCTCAGGACAGAACTCTTTTGTGTATAAACCAGGTGTTTTATTGTTGTTTGTGGTACTGTAGTGGAGGGCCTGTGGCTACAGTACTGAATGTGTTCAGAATAAAAATGACGCCAAACTTCTACAGAGTGTGAGGCTTGTAGGGCATTATATTTTTTTTCCTTGTGTAATTATTTTATGCCAAGTTCTAAATCAGCCCAAATGTATATTAGTTCTTTTACAGAGGAATAATTACACATGGCTGCTGCCAGGCATTAAGTTTTATTTTTCAGGATGGTTTATGAGACCAATGAAAAATCTGGCAAATATTGCTTCTGAAATGCACTACTGAGCATTTGTGTTGGGCCTATTATTTTGTCACTGTCACAACAAGGTGAAGTTTAAAAGAGCAATTCTGTGATAAATTATCTTTCACAAAAGGAATTAATAGTTTTTGAAAAGGGCATCCCTGAGGAAACCGGTAGCTGAGAGCGCCGCCTAACTTCTCAAGCGTGTCTATATGTTTTGATAGTTTTTCTTTGGTTTTGGGGGTTGGGTTTTTTTTGATTACTGGTGTTTATTACTCTTCACATGCAGCTCCCCACTCTGTTTCATGCATTCGAGACTTTCCATCGTGCGACCCAGTGTACGAAGGGGTGGGGTGAGAGGGTGCAGCTCTGGCAAACCCGGCAGCCTAAGACGTAGGTCGTGTGCTGGTCCTTCCCTCTCCGGTTCTTTCTGGTAGGTAATCCTCACTGCTTTGCTTCCTCCTACCTCCTTGCATTTTCACTTGTTTGCTCACTCTTGTTAACACCTCTTGTGTCTCCTCCCTTTTGCAAGCACAAATCTTATTAGGTCCCTTCGGGGATCCTTTTGTGAATTATGCTTTCTCTCTGCAATTAACTGTTGAATGTCCTAATCTCCTTCCAAGTCTTGGAGCCTGTAGGTTGCTCTGTCTGTCAAAGGTCACTTTTTGTCAGTTCCAGCTTCCAGAATTAACTCTGCTTACCCCACAGACCAGAGACCCCTGGAGCTTTCAGTTCTGGCTTTGCGACTTAATCTCTTGTTTATTCAGTTTACGAGACATCGTTATTTATCCATTTCTTTGATTCCCTTTTTGCCTTGTGTTGATGTGGCTCCCAGGGTTGTTTTTTTGGGTTTTTTTTTTTTGTGTTTTTTTTTTTCCTCTCTCTTCTCCCCCCAGTTATTCTGTGGTTTAATTCTATTGCTTCAAAGTGATAGAAATTTCAAAGAAGAAATTCAAAGATGAAATTTGCCTTTCTTAAGGAAATGTTTAGTGGGTTTTACCTGACTTAAAGATGTGGCAAAGAATCGGTTAAAAAAAAATATTCAAGCAAACCTTAAATCAATGGAGATCTGTTTTCCTTTTATCTTCCCCGTCAGCTTTATTTTCCTTTTTCTGAGCTGTTACTTCTAATGCATTTATTCAGCTTTGTTTCCTTTTTTTCTTTTCCCAAAATGCTGTAAGTACACTAGTGTTTTTATATCGCTATGCTCTTCCTTACAATTTTGCACTCAGCTTCAGAGGTGCTACTTGGATGTGTTAAAACAGGAGAAATTTGGAGAAGTACAGCTGAAGTCATGTGTTGATGAAATGCATTGGTAGATTGGGTACAGTTGAGTGTCATAGAGGTGGCAATTCTTTTGAAGCTCAAGATTGCTGTTCTTTACTAAATATCTATGCAGATTTCTACAAAAAATTAAATATAGTTTATTCCTTTTAAAATACAGGTAAGAAAAAAAGAAACTGAACAGGTACTAGTACTCTGGTTTCTCTTTGCATTCCACTACTTTTAAAATTTTTTTCTGTATGGATTCGTTCTTCAGTGCAGCTTAAGTCCAGTGCCATATTTATGCCACAACTCCCTTTTATTTCTTAGTAAAACAGTCATGACTCTGAAAGCATGAAAGACGAGCCGCTGAACTCACACTGGCCATGCCTTACAGACTGTGATGGTACCTGGGTTTCATTAGCTGTTCAAGAGCGTTAGGCACATAAGCCAGATAGACGGTTGTCAGTTTATGTATAAACTTGCCTTCGGTCTATGAAAAACACTGGTAACAAGTCTCTAGCTGGTACAGACCAAGGCTGTTCACCAGCTGTGTAGGTTTTCTGAGAAATGTCTTGATTTATAGAGCCAAAATATTTGCAGGTGTATGATGATGTGAATGTATAATTGAACTGTATTTACTATTTCAAGATTGTATAGATTGTGGAGACACACTTCCTTTTTCTAGAAAGGCTCATCTGTGGGAGAGTAAACATCCAAGAAGGTTTTTGTCCCTGTTCCAGGGGAATTCAGTGGGTACAGTGTTTTAAGCGATTAACGTTTTTCTTGCACTTGGCCTTGTGGAGAATGTTTATTATCCTTTTATCATTGGATCTTTTCTTGAGTATGGGATTTGGAAGCTTGTTTGGTAATATTGGCTCTTGATACGATGGATGTGAACCCTGTGTACGTGCTGCTAGGAATTAGCTTTCTGGAGCAGATCTCCCCCCAATAACCTATGGGTAAGTTATTGCTTTAGCTTTCAGTCTAACAGGAAGTACTGGGAAAAGCTATGAACTGCTGAAGCTGAAATTAAGGTTACTCCTGCTTTCTGAAGTTGGCCCTGTTTTAAACAGGGGCTTGGACTAGATGGCCTCTGGCAATCCTTTCAAAACTAACTTATTCTGTGATTCTGGGCATACACTAAAAACTGCCTTATTAGCAAGCAGGATGGTTTGTTTGTAATGCAAATTTATTTGAATTGTTTGCATCTTTTGAGGGCATAATGTTCTACAGTCTCCTATGTTGATCATTAAGGAAAAGAAAAATAAATGAGATGGTGTGCTCATTGTCTCATTGCTATTTACTTTTCTCTTTTACCAACAGTTCTAAGGAAGTTGTATTCATTTTTTCCTCCTCATTGTTCCTAATTCATTAAGAATGAAATTGGTATAATATTGAGATATATTAAATTTTAGTTTCTGTAAATATCTCTGAATAGAGTAGCTCCTGTTTTATCTAAGCTTTCTTGAAAATCTCTGGATTGAGACCTTATTTAGAGAGACAAGCTTCTGATATGTTAAATGACCAGGGGTTTCCCAGGGCAACTTTTGGATGTTCTATGCAGTAGCTTTAGATATTACACACCTTGTGGCTGGTAACATTTTGGGCACATCCAGAAAAATTTATACTCTGGATTGTAGAGGACAACTGGAAACAGTCCATCTTTGCCCTTCATTACAAATCAGAGCGAATCATTTTTTACTCCTGAGGTAGATAATGGTTGAAGTACTGAATCAAAACAAAAAAGAGCAAGTTAATTACCATTGAAATAATTCACATTAAAGGTCATTGCAGTTCTAGGACCTTCTGTGATGACACTGTGTGCAGTGTCGTCCCGTCGCCCGTCGCCCCCCCCCAGGGGAGGGGGGAAGTATTTTGTGCATGAGATTAAGCTCTTGCTTGGGGGTTGCAGAGGGTTTATGTGATGGCCTATTGGACTGTCAGTTTGACACTTAGGTTGAAATAAAAAAGGTGCAGTTGACTTTACACAGCATCTTGCATCGGATTAGCTGCTGCTAGTTTGATTTGTATAACTCTCTCAACTTCTGATTTACAGCTCATTATTCTTAGCTAGATAAGAATTATGGCTTTAGAAAAGAAAATAGGAGCAAACATTGCCAAAAGAGGCCTGCCAGCACTCCCATAGAAATGTGAAGGAATTTCAGTAACAACCACCTTGTTGGATGATGAGTTTTCTAGGTAATCCAAAAAATTACCACTTGCAGTTATTCTTAAATCACTTTGAACATAAATACTCTTTTCTCACTTAAAGCATAGTTGAGGATGGTTCTTTATTAAAGGAATTCTGATCAACTGGAAGCCTTGCTGTTGCAAATGGTGGTTTCCAGAGGCAAGATGGCATTCTCTTTTAGTCCTAACTCAAAACCATTTTTTTATGATGGTTTTTTCATGTTCTTATTTATTCATTTGATGCTGCTCAGAAGAGCTTTAGGGAATTAGTCAAGAACCTGAGCCCTCTATATGCATATTTTTCTAAATATTTGGGATGTTGCTGTATTAATGCTGGACATTCATATGAGATTCAGAATGGTATGTGCTGTAGGTATCTGGGAATCAGCAGCCTCCAGGCAAAAATCGTTATAAATTCAGGATGTTTTGTTTTATTTGAACTGGATGATAAACTACAATATCAAAAGGGATGGGACAAATGGAGTCCAGTGTCTGGGATGTTCTTTATCACAGTGGAGGAGAGCTGGTATATGAAAGGATTCAGGGTTATGTATGTCAGTGTAGCTCTTGAAGTGGATTTATATATTCATAGGTCAGTATTTAGTCACTGTGGGGTTTTTTTTTCCAGTTTAAATAATGCTATATTAGGAAATAATTTTTTTTTTTTTAAACTTAAAAATGAATGAGCTAGATAAATGAGATTCTGGAAAAACAGTTGGGCTGTAGATGGGAAACAGAGAAAGGAGTCAATCAAGAAAGAAGTCTTTGATCAAGACATCAGAAAGTGAGAGCTATCAAAATCCAGTTGACTGACATCAAAATATGTATTAAAAAGAAAAAATATTTTTCAGCAAAGAGAAGAAAAAGTATAAATGAAGTGGGATGGCTGTGCTTTAGGGAGAGAATCAAGATTGAAGATGGTCTTAGATATTGCCTCAAAGATAAATGCACACTTTGTCTGGGTTGTAGTTAAGGAGGACCACACTGAAATTGAGGGCAGGGGCAGGACAGCTGATGAAAAGGTATGGAAGCAATGGAAGTGACTGCATTTAGGTGGAATGAAAATCAGCTGTCTGTCCTCAAAACAGGAGCAGCAGGTAGGAAAGCAGATAATTTTCATTCCACAATAGCGAAAGAGCTGATGCATGAAATCACAGATGAGATGATGAGCATTTTAATAAATCTTTCAAGCTTGGCAATAATATATGATTAGAAAATATATTGGCATATGTATTGGCTGAAGAATAGCAAATATAACATACTATTTTAAGGAACAGAAATTATTCAGGACCTGATTTCAATGGTACGTGAGAAAAAGCAAAAGCATGACAGTAAATACAATCTAGGAAAATGAATATACTGCTCCATACCAGATGTGACATCAGTCTATGACCTTCTGGAACAGAAATTATAGTTTAAAGAAGTCAGGTTATGTGCACAGTTGTAGATGAGTGAGAAAATTGTTGCAGAATCAACAGCCACCAGTGCTGTTTAAGGGAGAAGGATCAGACAGAGCAATTCATCAGAGATCTGGTTTGGGGCCAGTCATTTTTCGTGATGCCACCCATGGCAGTAAACCCCCACACATCTAGTCTGTTAGCCTGCTTAGTGCGAGAGACAATTTCAGCTGGTGTTTTCTGTAAGAAACTTGAAATTATTGGTTGAAAGAGCATCTAGTTTACACCACCTATGCATGGGGGAACTTCGCAGATGCCAGTTTGCTCTTCTCCTACTTTGCAACTTAGGATATCAAACAGCTTTATTAATAAAGATATATTCATAAGTGTCAGCACTTATCCTTCTTTGGTCTTTTAATATAAAATTCTAATTCTGTCCCTGGTGGCTGGAAGTTATCTGGCTGCAAGAGCATTTAGGCAAACCTTGATCCTCCCAATCAGGCCACTATAACTCGTACTGCGTCGCTGTCTTCAAGGCTGCTTTGCAGAAGAGATCAGCCTTTTATCTTGAGTGGGTATGAACTCCTTTAGTAAGTGTATTCCTTTTTGCTAATGACAATGAAGGAAGTCTCCTCTGATTCCTGTGCAACTTCTGGAGTCTATAGGAGTGATTTTGTATCACCACAGTTGAAGCATTTCTGTGCAGCAGGTGAATATGCAGCACAGTGAACCTTTACCTGGAGCTTACTGTGACAGTAACGACTTGGATCTGCTTGTCCTCATGGTGTCATGTTATGCTAAACAAGAGGAGGAAGACTTAGCTCTGTGGGCTTTCATCCTCCTTACCTGTGTGAATTACGTCGCATAGGTTTCAGACTCTGTTCAGACCATTGTCCATGGCTGGGATCTGAATGGTGTCGCCGTGGAGCCTGTTTCAAGTTTTTGCAACATGACTTTACTTAATTCCAAATCGTTTTTTCTGCTCTGAGGTTTGAAAACTGAAGCTTGCTTATCTCCGGAAGCATCTGGTCACTGTGCCAGTATATTTTTACCAAGGACAGTCAGTTAATGCTTTTTATGTATTTCTTCTCTGTATTGTGTGACAACTTCTTTGGGTGATGACAGGCACACTTTACAGCAATAAGCAAATAGATGTAAAGTTTTATCTACACAGAGAAGCAATGAAAGAGAATGGGTTTGTTTTCTGGCGGTGCACTCTGCAAGATTCTTAAACTTGTTAGATGACTCACACAATTTAATTTTTCTAGGTCGAATGGAATAAGATAATCTTAGCCATGTACTTGAGGACTGGGGATAAACTGTAATTAATTGAGTGGTCTGCAAGAAATACAAAATCTTTTACTCCAGAGCTTGTCCTTCTCCGGCACGGCTATTGAACAGTTCGGACTATTCGGTGTGGTGTATGCACTGATGTATGCATTTTCTCCATCTTTGGTTTTGGCTGAAGAGGTCTTCCAAGTAAAACAGGATTGGGCTTTGCTAGGTAAGCCATAAAGTACAGGTGTCAGACCTCTGCAGCTGTGTGTTGAGAACAAGAACCCCGACTCTGTTTCCAGATGTTTTAGCAATTCATTTGAGGCAAAATTTGAGATATTTGTCTTTTGGGGTTAGAATTCAGTGAGTTTTTTGTTAACTGTATCTTATCTGATAGTAAGAAGTTGCCCACTGAAGGAAGAAAAAAACATTACCAGATGGTTGATGTTTATGATGTGATCTTCTACACACTCATGTGTTCCCACTTGCCCTTCTTTTCTGTGGGAATAGAGAAAGACTTTTGGGGTTTTGTTTTGTTTTCTAAATCAGATAAGTAAAAGTCCATTTGTCAGCAGTTTTGGCTTTGCATGCTCCAATAAGGGAGTTTTCTGGGTGTTTTTTTTTTTGTTCTATGTCCTATTTAGAACATACATTAAGACTGCTTTCACGATTTAAAGGGTGTTTCTCAATAGGACCTTACAGCCTCAATAGGATGTTAGTGTTCATATATCTGAAGGGAAGAGGCTTTGACAAAACCATTAGCCTCTTGTGCTTGCCTTTGTCCGTGAAGGAATGCACTTCACAGTTAATTTCTCCCACTTCTCTTGTAGAAGCAAGGCCCTTCTGCAAGGGCCTTGAAAGAAGAAAGTCTTAATGTCTTTTCCACAACATTTAGCTAATGTTACTTTGGATTTTTGTTAGACTATGAATGCAAAGGCATCTGCATTTTTCTTTAACCTGCATATGCAGCAAAAGCTGTCAGATCTTGGGTGCATTTTTTTGCTCAGTAGCCACAGGCTGTGTATTTTAGCAGGACTCCTCATACTCCTGTGCCTGCTGCAGGCTGCTGGAAGGGACTGCCTGCTGCAGCGCTGCCTGCCTGTTTGGCGTGAGCTGCTTAGGGACGACTGCCCTGGGTTATTAAAACCCTTTCAAGTACAGCTCAAGCAACATCAGTATCATCAACTCGTAACGTATTACCACGTTAAATTTGCAAAGCTACTATATGGAGTTTGTTTCATGCTTTTATTAGGCATTAATGCTCCTGTTGAAGCATCGCAAAGCAGCGTTGCTTTTGGAAGCGTAGTCCCTCAGTCAACAGGGGCTCTGAGACTCCTCTCTAGGCACTTAATTAATCTCAGGGTTGAGCAACTATTTATCTTTAGATGTGTTGTCAATATGTGTGTTTGCTACCCCTACCCCTCCTGCAGAGTGCCCCTGCTTTTAAGCATCTGTGGCTGAGAGGAGCTGAAAGAGAAGGATGTGCTCCTCTTCTTTTGTAGTGTGGCTGGAAGGTGGGCCTGAGGGATACTCCTATGGTTATTTAAAAAAAAACAAACAAAAAACAAACCACAACAAAAAAACCCCACCTGATAACAGTGGACTGCAAAATATATTTCCATAAGAAGAATGCATGTTTAAACAATGCATATGGTAACTATCCTTATAGAGCTTTTAGTTTATTGTGAAGTCGATTATTTTTTTTCCCCGTTGGAATATCAGATGATACTAATTCTAACTACTTTCTGCTATTTCAGTTTTTTTTTATTAACAGCATTTTATGGTAAACCATAGGTTTTCAGCTGCCTTTAGCTTAATGGCAAGCTCTGTAAAAGGCACTTAAAGAGCACCTTTCTTTGACCAGACTGCAATTGGGGAACATGCTTTGTTCAGGTCCCTACAGACTACTGCTTGTTATACATTATGTGTTAAAGATCTGGAAATGATATTTCTTGCCTGTTGTTGAAAGCTCTCTCATGCATTATTTATCAAACAGTAGGTGAAGACTTCAACCTTTTTATGATAATTGATAGTGTTTAGAATACAAGATTACGAACAGTTCCTGAGCACCAGTAAATGCCAACATGGGAGGTGTATTATCAGGACATGTTTTTCATAGTTAATTCAAAATATATATACTTTATTGGGCCTCACTGAGTCAACATGGAGGGCTAGAGAGGAAATAGATGATAAAACTGTATGTTAATAGCATTGCATGAGGTTTTTCCTGCTGTGTGTTTTACAGTACTCGTTCAAACTACATAAACTGTATCCCTTTCAGTGTGAGATAAGATTAAAGATACCCTCTGTGGGTTTTACAGCTTGTTCAGTGTGACTGCTGTGCTTCCTTGAAATCCAGGATCTTTATGCAACACTTCCTTTTTATCACCTGGGGATTTTAAATAGTTTTAACATTAGGTACAATTAGAATTACCTCATGTTAATCAGCTGAATCCATTATGGTCAAGAGGAGCAGTGCTGCCACAGGAGAGACTTGAGCTCACAGGTGACTGTACAGACCTGAGCATGAAAAGCACCTCTTACTGCCCAATTTGCAGCGCTGGTTGGCGTGTGAGCTGCTGCATTATGGTTCTTGGCACTGCCTTTGCTTATGCCAGGTTTCTGCTCCAAACAGTCCAAGTCCTCCTTGTATTTGGGCACGGTCAATACCTGTTTGGAGTTGGGACTTCAAAAAATGTAGCTGTTAAGTTGTACTATCAGTTTAGGAAGGTTAAGTACAACTGAAGTTACTAAATTGTAGCTGTAAACAGACAAGGGATTGGGTGATTATGAGGTTGTAGGTGGTTTGATTTTTAGTATCAATTTTATGAAAAAAAGATGAATGCTGGAGGAGACTGAGTGAAAAAGTAACTTCATACCCATGAACTGTTAATTCAGTTTCATAGAGCTGAAGCAGCTACATATTGATGCCTCATTATTTTTAAATTGAATAAGAGGTTTCCTTTCATTAATCCTTTATTCTGTAGACAGATGGGAAATGGTAGTTGCTTTCTTTCAAGGGCAATTTTGCCCAACTGGCAGTACGTTGAAAGTTAGGAGGTTTTTTACTATTGAAATATGGTGTAGCATATTAAAAAACAACAACAACAACAACAACAAAAACAAACCAAAAACCAAATCCCAAAATAGATACCTTAATTTGAAAAATGTGCTGCTTGTTTTTGTTTTATTTCTTTATAATCTGTGGCAAGATTTATGTTAGTTTTCAGTTTGGATAGTTGTATAACCGAAAACATGCCTGGTAGGTGTCAGATATAAGTATCTCAAACTAAAAGGTAATGTGTGGGTGCCAGTTATAGGTCAGAGCAATGAAACAGCCTGAAGAAGATCATTATAAACCTGAGGATCAACCCGATCCTCACTTGAGCTCATGGCCAGTAGTGGCTGTGCTTCCCCTGACTTGCCGATGGAAGTTCCACCCCAGGCTTGGGCTGAGCTGGGAAGAGTTTGGTTCCTGGGATTGTGGAGAAATGTGTAAAACAAAAGTGGGGAACCTGCTTGTTCTGGATCAAATGTAGTTTATGACTTAATTTCATATAACTAAGGGCTACGGGTTTTTTGTGTGTGTGTATTTATGGAATAATTATCTGTTTGTCCAACAAAAGATAGAAGTGAGTGCTCTTTCTGTGGCCTACAAATAGTGTTCAAAAGACCTGTTCATCCCCTGGTAAAGAATACTCTCTCTGCAGCCAGTTAAAGCAGAAGTCAGAGCAGTCCAGGCTGTTATTTCATATCTTCCTTTTGCCTGCTAGTTCTCCTTTTGTCTTCTGCCTTGTTAAATATCTTGTATCTTGTGTATGCTGGATTGGTAAACATTAGAATACATTGAAAACTCACATTTACTCTCACTTCAGTACTGATTTTCGCTGTCCTTCTCATTCAGCAGCTGGGCATAGCCCTGAAACTTTTCGTACAATTTCTATTAGCTCTACGAAGCATTTAAGCAGAATGAGCAATGCGACAACTGTGGAATAGCTCTGTGTATTTTATGAGTTCTAGATGTCGGTCCAATTTTTTGTACGTGACTGCTATCTGTTAGGTTAAACCCGCAGAAATGTAGAAGAAAGAAAAAGCTATGAGTTGAGATAAGCCTCTTGCCCTTTCCTGCTTCATCCCATCAAAGACATCAGGGTATTAGCGAAGGAGAACGCTCTTCCAGCTCAAGTCAAAATATAAACCTTACTGTTAGATGAGTGCAAGGATGAGACTGAGAGCTGGAAAACCAAAAAGTGCTATAGCTGGCTGAGTAGATTACAAAATTGCTGTAACTTTCTTGTCTCTCAGGGTATGTGAATATCCTCACACAGCGCAGGTTTGTTTTTTTTTTTTCTCCATACAGCCTTTAACGATGTTTCTGTTGATGAACAATCAATTCACGTTGTTGATAAACTACTCCAAAAGTTAAACATTCGAATTCTATAAGAAAATACACCTTCCTTGTTCCTGTGGTGAGAATCCAGTCTTGCTGGACTGTTGTTCTCCATAGTGAAAGCTGTTTCTGGCCGGGTGCCTTAAGGCAGCGCAAGCCTGATCAGGTGATTCCTCAATCTCTGCTCGATGAAGTTGAAAGTAGGAGTTTCAAAGCATTTCTTATGATACCAGATGTTCTCCAATTTGGTTGCTGGTCTGGTCTTTTCTCTGAGCCCTCTTGAAGGACTTGAATTAATTTCATTTTGTGAGTTACAGACCACAGGACTATAGACCTAGTATTCCCGCTTGGCTGTGCTAATAACAAATACAGTGGTAACAGAACCCTGCTGGCATCCTCCTTCTTCTCTTGGTTACGATGGACTGCATCAGCCCTTGTGGACAATGTCCTGTCTCCAACACTGGGTGCAGGCAGATGCTGCAGAAAAAATGGGCAGGGAATGAGACTATGTGGTGTTTGTCCTGAGTACGCTCCAAGTCTGCAACTGTTTTCATTTCAAAAAGAAAGAGTAGCTGAGGGGCTCTGCAGCATCTTGGTGGTGGCCAGACCCTTCCTGGTCACGACACTGTGCATTTCCAGAATGTTTCTGGACCTGGACCTGTGTGTTTATATGTAGCTAATGCAGTGATTTCGTCCTGGTTGTATTTTGAGACTTCGCAGGTAACTAGCTCTCAATCTGTTTAACTTTTCATCCAGTTGATTTTCATAGTTTTGTAATTAGCTTGTGTGGTATGAGGCTGTGGAAATTTAAACTTGGTAAGTTGCACTCCCTTTGTCATTCAGGCTTGTAGTTTGGTTAAAAATAGTATGAAGTTGGTTATTAGTGTTTTTCCATAACCCCATGTTAATAGGCATAATTATATTTTATTTCTGTAGCATGCATTGAGTCTTGTATGTGTGCTAGCATTGTTTTTCCTGGGATCAACATTCAACTGATGTGTACATTTACTGGGCTTAAAGAATAGCACAAGAATGGTTTGCTTTCCCTGTGTTTCAGGATTATTGCCAAGTGATGTGAGCGGTCGGCTAGCTCTTCCAAAACACCTCCATGTCTGCACGCTGGGACCAGAGGCACAAATATGTCAACACTTGTTTGACATTGCCCTCTGTTACAATGTCAATAATAAGTGTTTCGTCAGCATCTTGTGACCAAATCACTTTTTTCTGCTAAAAAATGGACATATATTTAATAAATGCTTCTGACTTTTCTGTCCTGTGGACAGAGATGTTAAGCAACACCAGGGTTCAGATTTTTTGCCTTCTATAAAACATAACAAAGAAAGATCTCAAAGCTGTTTTCAAGGGTTTAACTTAGTCACAGATTTCTCCTGGGGTCTTTTGTTTCTCTCCTGGGTGTTGTGAAATGTTCCCTCTGTCTCCCATTAATTTTTTTGTCTCCATTAACATTCAATGGCTTCCATTTGCTAGAGTGTTTTTCTTTGCTTTGTCTGTGCTGATCAAGTTGGTTTGGGGTTGTTTGGGGTTGTTTGGTTTTTTTTTTTTGTTTTTGGTTTTTTTTCCCTGATTGCTACATTGAGGGTATTGACCTAATGGGTTACATGCTTGTGTAACCTCTTAATTTTAAGTAGAAAATACATCTTACTGTTTTGACAAGAGGTGTCTGTTATTCTGCTGATGATTACAGATACCTAAAGGGAAGACTGTGCTTGCTTTGCTACTAGAAGTTGTTAAAGGCTTGCTGATGTTGCGTGTTGGCACAAGTTCATACGTCAAAGTTAACTTAGATCAATGTGTTCAGCCTCACCAGCAAAAGTGTGGTGGTATGTTGAGGCCCACATATTGCTAAAAAGGGACAAGTTTCTTCAAATTTCCAGTCAATCCCTTACTGGGCAATAGCTGAGATGTGTGATCAGTGGCTTTTGCTAGGGCAGGTACTTCCCCCCGTTACTACGTTTCTATTTAAAGATTAAGGTGAAGTACATTTTAAGGTTATGGTCATATAGAGACGTTTGGCATTAGAATTTTGCGCCAGTCAATGTAAACTGTCTTACACCTATCTATTTTTTTAAGTAACTTAAATATGCCCTTACAACAATTTTTTGTGAACTGTATCATGGCTAAGATAGGAAAACCTTAGCAGCAGTTTGACAAACGGTTTAAAGAGTTGTTGCTGTCCTCTCGAGCGAGGTGAAAACATAAGTCTGACACCAAAAGGGATGCAAAGCCAAAGAAAACAAAGGCAGCTAACCAAGTGTGACAGCCCTGTCCTCTTTCTGGTCATCCCTTGTCAGTGAAAGATACAGCTGAATTAGAAATGATTAATGGAGATTGTTAGAAGCGTGGGAAAAAAATCAACAGCAACGTAGATTAAAAATCTTCAGATTTTTGAAGTACAGAGGGAAGATGAAATGCCAAAGGTATGGGAAAGGTAAATAAATAGATGTAGTGTGCCATGGACACCACTGTCCATATGAATGAGGTCTCCGCTGACTGCAGAGGCAGGCTAGGGCAGCCTGCTCCAGTGCACATACCTAGATTGTTCCTGCCCAAATAAATCAAAGTGAGATGCATCTCCTCTCTCTTTTCAGCGCCGATGTATCTCAGTGGCAGGGATAGTTAAGGCTGTCCAGTCAGTAGGATGAAAACGTAGCTGGGATTGTCATCATTCCCTTACGGTGAGGCCTTGCTTCATCTCGTTTATCAACATAATCTACTAATTGCAACTAGTAATCTGCAGCAATGTTATGGTTGATGGGAAGGAGAGAGAACCCAACAGCTACAGTGTCTGATGCCGGGGCTATCTGCCAGGGTATCCTGTCTCCAGGAGCGGGCAGAACTGGGTTTCTGTCGCTGTGCAACGGGTAGAACTACAAACAGTGTTGCGGATAAAGGGCTGCTGAAGAGTATATAATGGCAAAATGTTTGAGGTGGAATTTTTTTTTGTTTCCTAATCTACTGTTTTGGAGTTTTTTTGGACCTCTGTTAAATGCTGGACTGGTGCTTTTGTAGAATCTGATTGCAATTCCAAGGTCTGATGCCTGAGTGTAAATGGCCTGCTTGGAGTCCAGTGTATTTGTATTTAGAGTTTCCCACCCCCGTATGTGTGTATCTATATTTGTGTGTGCTGACTATATACCCTGCAGAAGACTCTTAACCCTTTTCTTCTGTTAATTTGGAAGTGACATACCTTATTGGTACTGTGTCAGCCAGAGTGACAGAGATTTAGGTTTCTTTCTAAGGTGCTGGTAGGTTTTCATCTCACCAAGGAGGGGAGTCTTCCAAATGCCTCCTTTTCTAGTGCTTTAATGTCTTTGTGATCCTGATGTTAATCAGCCTCTTTAGAAGTCTTCCATAGAGTTTATTTCCAGTGTAGGTGGATTTCCAGCTGTGCTAAAACCTGTTGGGAAACAGCAAAGTGAACCCTGGTGACTGCTGGAGCCCACCTGACTCTGGTAGCAGTGTGGGGCAGTGCTCCTTTCCAAGCATTTGTGGAGTAGATGTTGACTCATCCCTTCATCAAGTCTTGTGCCTTTCTCAAAGCCTCGGTAGGTCATTACTACTGCTTTGGACAGATGATGTAACCTTCTTTCCACTGTGTGGTATGCCACCCTGTGCTGAAGGAGAGATGAGGTTTGAGGGTGCACCTCCTGTGGGTATTTAAGGGAGAACTCCCCAGTCAACAGGGAAGGGACAAGCGCACTTGGTGTATGGGAGTGTATGGGGACAACACGTACTGAAGTGGACTGGTTGACGGCAAGAAACTGGTCTGTCTCCCGTGATGTTCATTCAGTTAATTTCCAACTTGAGAAAATTAAAAACTTTTGATTGTGGTCTCACTCTCTGGCTGAATGAGCAATAACTGAATAGTCAGAACAGAAAGAGAAGTTCATAAGCAGTATGGGGGCACCAATACTGGTAAAGAAAAAAGAGTATATAGCACAACTCATGTTAAATAAAAACAGCAATAATAATGGGGAAACAAACAAGAAAGAGAACTTGGACTTTAAATGTGAAGCAAAGGCATGAATAGAGAATAGGACATTTTCCAACTTAAGAGCTGTATTTCGAAACTCGAGGTTGACAGGTCATTATTACAGAAATGTAGCAAGCTGTTAGCATACCAGTGTTTAAATTCCTGCTGTGCTAAGTGGATTTCTCTGCCCTGTTTGAAAAACCCCTCTTCCTCTTTGATTTGTATGTACTTGAAGGCCAAGAGACCTTTGGTATTATCTTGTGCTTGCAAGGACAAAGTTAATTTCCAGCTGTTTGTAATATAATTCACTTTCTCTGTATTAATCTATATCAATCAAATTTACTAACTTCCTTTATAAAAGATATTTATGTCTACTCAGAACACATCCAGTTAAAATTGATTGCATCTTAATTGCATTCAGTATGAAATATTTTATTTTCCTGGTAGGAGCATGGGAGAGTTAAAAGGAGAGAAGATAGAGAATGTTGTCTGTACCAGAATTTAAATAACATTTATGTTGTGGTTGGGAGAATAATAACTTTGGAGTTTGCCGTCTGTACTGCTTAGGGCAGTGACCAGACTTCTTCCATAAGTGCTAGTACTTAGCCAGCAGTATTATAGGATTGCAGGGTGAAAGGGCATTCGGAGCTCAGTCCTCATGCAGTGTGGAAGAATGCCTGCCATTTAATGTTGTTCTAAAAGCTGGCTCCATTTCATGATTACTTTTTGATTTACAAGCTTCTTTGCTGACCCCCTGTTGTTAGAGAAAATGGAGTGGGCTGGTTGCGGCACAGAGGATTTAGGTTCAAGTCTGAGAGCGCTACCCTTGTGTGACCTACCCATCATTAACGGCAGAGTGAGAACTAGGAATTACTTTCTTTGAAGTCATGATGCATTGTCCAAGATTTGTCTGGTAAATATTCTTCCAGCAAATTGAGAGGTGCGTTATTATCATTGGGTGCAGAGCACACCAGAATGAGCCATTACCTGCGTGATCTTCAAAATTGCTGTCAAAATGAACTCTCAAAAAATCAGAGGGGAGGCTGCTGTGGGAAGAGTCACATTGCTAAGGTATATTTGGTGCTAAGTCTTGGACTTTGTGGCATAGTAGAAGATAATGGAATTAGAAAAGAAAGGAAAAGCTGTGAGTAATACTCCTTTGCGTACCCTGTCTGAGCTCCTTGATCCAAGTACAACCCTAATAAAAGGTGTTGAGGGGCCTGAAATAGCAGGAACATCTCCAGGCTCTGCATCTCTCTGCTCTAGTGAAAAATGTCTGAAAAAGAGGTGATAAAATTGAGCGGGCTGGTAGTCCTGCATTACTGCATACTTTAAGTTTCCGGAGTGTAGGGTAAAACTGCCTCTTTTTTCTCAGCCATGTAGAATTGCTATGTACATTCATTGGCCAGCATGTATTACATGGTGAGTTGATATTACATAAAGACTAAACACGGTATGTTTTCATTTAAGGCTGTTTTCATAAATAGAACAAGGTAAGTAACCAGGAGGTAAATAGCATGCTTATGGCTTATGTTATGGTAAATAACGTTTCATGGCTTCATGACTTTTAATAGTTGCCATTTGGGAAGGATTTAACTTAAGCCAAAATGCCATTTAAAGTTAGAAGTCTGTAGGGACTTGAGGAATGAATGGTTTTGACAAATGAGCAGTTTGAGGGAGTTCATCTTCTGTGGAGGAAATTGTTGAAACTCAGCTTCCTTACACAGCGATAGGGTAGAATTTGATTAACTTCAGGTAGAAAACAATAAAGAAGTGCCTTGGGAAGTAAGATTTTATTCCAATTAGACCAGCCAAGCAACCAGACCAAGACCAAATACGCAGATTTTTAATACTAATGCTTGAAGTCTTAAAAACTGTAGCAACATACTGTAATCTGTGTGCTTTGGACATCTGAAATTACTGTTGTAACAGATGCATCAGAAACTTCTTGGAAGGTAAAGAATTCATGGGCTTCTTAACAGCAGGAGCAAATGAGATGATAGTAACAAGGTGGGTTGTTTCCAGTGAAGCGCTAAAGAAAGCACAGATTTATAAAAGGAAAATAAGGCAACAAATGCAATAGCACCTCCCTAGGCTGCAGCGTCATGCCTGGAAAGGGAAAGCTGAATATTTGTGCCTTACCTGTCAGCTGGGCAACCTGGGAGGCTGAGAAGACAGAAGACGCAGTAAGTGAGGGCAGGCCGTGGCCAGCCCACGCAGAACCAGTAAATGGCAGCGCAGTGCAATGCGTCAAGCGAAGCGGTGGGCACTGGGACAGCCTGTGTCCTGCAGCAGCGAGGTGGAGAAGCCAGCCCAGTGGCCTCCTGAGCAAGGCATGGTGCCCGATTCTGGTGGTAATTATCAATATGCCACGTTTTACTAGAACTTTAACGAACTCTTTAATGGTCTCTTTATAGAAGCAAATAGTTATTTAGGTCTGTAGGGTAATAAATGGTAGGAAAAGCTTTAACTGTTTTTCTTAGCAGGAGAACTAGGAGCTATTGTGTGCAGTTACTAGGTTGCATGATCAAGCAAGCAAAACATTCCTGTAGTGCCTCATCAAGCTGTGACACCTGCTGCCCCAAAGTGTTAGAAAGGTGAGTGAGCTCAAAAAAGGAATTGCAGTCACGGAAAAAGGTATATCTAGGCCCTTTTTAAGATCCCTGTAGTATGATGGCCCAGCTACACTTGCTGTCTCTGCATTTTTTTTCTAAACTGATGATTATAGGAACCTTGAAAGTACAGCAAAGAGTTTCCCTCTGCACCTAGTAAACAAGTCAGATATTCTCCTAATATTTGCTACCAATTGCTGTTGAAGAAGGGCTGTTGGGACAGATATGTTTGACCTGGGTGTAACCTGACTGTGCAAAGGAGCCTCAGGAGCTGGTGGGGTATGTGTGTCTGACCTTGCCCTGGGCCCTTGCTGTAAAGAGGGGAAGCTTTGAGGTAAGTAGGAGGTGACTGCTCAGTTATATCTGTTGAATGGACCAATAAAAAACTCTGCAGCCTCTTTGGAAAGAGTTGAAGAAGGAAGAAGGCAGGAAGAAATAGAATGCAAACTCTACTCAGCTTAAAAAAAAAAAAAATTAAAAACCCCTTTACGCTTGACAATGCTGGGGTGGATTTTTTTTTTAATATTTTCAAGAGGAAACATAAACGCAAACTCTCAGAGGATGAAAATGTACTAAACTAAAACAGTAAGTAGGAACAGTTGTAGTACATCAAAGTACGTATGGTAACTTTCTGGTGGAAATGAATGGGTACGTTGCAGAAAGTTTCTAGCAATAACAAGATGAACACAAATCGCAGCTGCCATAACCAGGGCTTGGGATTACTCCAAGATAAATGTATAAATCTAGCGTGATTGTGCCCCAGAACGACTTGTTAGTCGCTTTACACTATGGTAAAATTCATGCTTCTGGCAAACTTCCTTTTTCCCTTCTACTTGCAACAAAAATGAACTGTTTGAATAAAAACAACCACCCTTCTATCTTAATGGAAAATCCAGTTAACTGCCACAGCTGGGCACTTAATTTTAAGCTCTGACTAGATAATGAGCAATTGGCTGTTAGTTGCTTGTTAAATGTATAAAATATGTAAGTATATACAGTATCTTTTAACTTCACAAAGAGTGTGTAGTTGAAATCATTAGCTTAACCACTCTGGTGAAACAACATAATTTAGGTGAAGTTTTCATATTGTTTACTGTCTAGGAATTTTACAGTGGTTAAAATAACCACATTTATTGGGCATTGGTGCATTGACTAATAGGACAGAAAGGTGCTCTGTACACCTTGCAGCTTTTTATTTCCAGGCATTTACATGCAGTAAGCTCTGACGATGTTGTTCTAGTACTATACAAGTCCTGAGGTAATTCCTATCAGTGTATATTTTGCCTTTTACAAGATGAGTACCTGTGCACTTGAGCAAAAATAAGGTGGTGAAAATAGTGCATTGCTTCATAGCTCTAAGTATGGATTTTTCTCTCCTTATTATGGACCTGTTTCATGTGTCAAAGTTAATCTGTGGCACAGTATTATCACATTTAAGCTTTAATTCATAATAAACACATTAAAGGTATCTAAGCAAAGAGCAACTCATCTGAGATGACTCATCTGAGAGAACTCCTCCATATTGGATTTTTTTTTTTAATTGAGCTGGGAGGGCGAACTCAGGTCTGTAAGGAGAGGCAATAGGCCTGCCTGGCTGTGGCCCCCTTGCTCCGTGCTTACGGACAAATGTGCAAAAGGTTTAGCTTGCCATGGATGTGGCATGGCGTGTGCCAACTGAGGGCCCATACAAAAGGGTCATCATCTTGTAATATGCTTTGTGAACTTGAAATGTGTTAGCTCTTCCTTTTTGCTTTTCTGTGCATATAGAAGAACGTTACCTATGTTCACTTTCATAACTTCTGTTTGAGATAGGTATCTGATGGATGAGAAAGATGCTGCTGTGCTTTTACAGTTTGTGAAGAATGGGTAGGGGCAGAAAAAGAAATACATGTGCAGTGTCTCTGTTATGTTTGAAAAAAAAGTGGGTTTTTTTCCTTGTTCTGTATCACAAGACAAAGTGGGAAATTTTAGGTAAGTATACTTGGGGACAGGGAGAGCAGGCTATAGGAAGAAAGGAAATTTGTCAGCAAGAGCTAATTAACCTGTTTAGAAGAACCATGTGCTCTGAGGAAATACTGTAAAAAGACAATATTAAAAGGGCATCAAGTAAGTTATCTTTCTGGAACTGCTGATTTCATACTAAAAATGTGGTTGAAAGAGCGGCAGACCTCTAAAAGAGTTTATCTGGACATTTGTGAAAGCAGTTCACAATGAGCAAGGGGCATTTGGCAAGCTGGGCAGAGAGGCACGAGTAAGGAAGATACTTTTTTTTTTTTTTCTTAATGAAGAAGTCTCAGTTAGGATAGAAGAGCAGCTGGCTGGCATATTGATCATCTACAAACTTAAGATCACAGCTGCCGTCGCTTATAATACTGACTTGAAAAGCCATGGTATGTCTCAGTTGTGCTCAGGCAATTCCCATAGTAAGATTGCTTCATCCTATATGTACCAGGAGCATGGATAACTACATCTGCATGCCAGCCTGCTGTTGCCAAAGGACTTCATGGAAAAAGAGCTAAAAGAGCATCTTTGTAGGTTTACTATTGAGTTTTTGGTATGACTTGATTAAAGTGACTCAAAAGAAAGCCATCTGCAGAGAAAGCAGACTTAATTTGTTCAGTTGCTGGTGGAATTGCTTGTTCTGAGTTGGAGCAAGTCTTCACTGAAAAAGCTGCTCTCTGCTATTGCGTTTTCTTTTTGCTTTCCATACAGCTGAGAATGGAGCCAAATCGTCTCCAATTTATTGTGGAGTGTTTTGGTGGGTACTACAGCAATTGCTGACATGGGAAATTCTTCAACCCTTGGATTGTCTCTGTCTGATTTAGCAGCTTCAATTAAACAGGCCAGTTAACTCCACAGCAAATAAGACGGAAGATTTCAAGAAAGGCAGGATAAATTATTCCTGTTGGAGATTATTGTAAATATTTTTACATAAGCAAAAGACCCAGAGCTGCATAAAGTATTTCGGGGGAAGTTTCCCTGGGGAGTCTGTGGTAGGCAGTAGCAAAGATCTCTTTGCTGCTATCACAGACATAGTGAGATTAAGAGTGACGGGGAGAATTACATGATTTTCCTGTGAATAGTATTTTTTAATATGCATGGGTAGAAAAAAACCCCAACTTAAATTTTCATATAACAGCGAAAGACTTTTCCAACTTCTTAATTGAAAGTGATGCGAAATCTGAAACTAACTTCTGTGCGTTTCTTTTGCCCTTGCACTGAAGAAAAGAAAAACAAAGAAACCGGAAACCAAAGCAAACTTTCAACAGTCAGAATGTAATGTTCTTATGTTGAGATTCCAAAGCAAGCTCCCCTCCTTTCCCTCCCACAGTTTAAACATACTGCTTTTAGACTGACCAGAATTACTGTGGAGGCTGGGTTTTTTGTTGTTGTTGTTTGGCTGCCACTACATTTAAAACAAAACCAAGCAAATAAAACCCCAACAAAACAAACTTACTCCACAGTTTTAATTCTGCCTGTATAGTTTAACCCTGAAACTGTTCATGCACCTCTGATACATGGGAGTGACTGGAAAACACCCCTTTACAGTTAGTGAAAACATCTGATGAGAGTTTGAATTGAGCTGTTTCTTGGCTTGCGGAATGACTCGATATCAGTGCTTTTGGTTGATTTGCATGTCATCAAGGTTAGAATTTGAATCAATGTTGTGCTCCTGTATGGAGGTTAAAAATTTTGACTTTTTCCATACAAACAGGAAATAATGCTTTGCTTTGTCTATTCTGGACAATAGCAGTTGATGCCTTTGGATCTATGTAAACAGCTGACAAAGTGTCTCATTAACATTTCTCACTTTTCATTTTCTTTTAATGATTGCAAAAAGCAAATTGCCACTTTAGAGATACCATCTCGCACCAAGCCCAGTGGAATTCCCCCATATAAGAGTTGGGCACTCCAACAGGCTTTAGAGTGCCACCACCACCAAATCTCCTTCTTTCCTTTACGGTATCTTTCTTGTAATTCTTTCTAATAAATGGCCCAGGAGTCATTTGAGTGGGTCTCCTTCAGTCTTAATTGCATGTGTGCAGTTTTTATGGTATATGCCCCCATGAGATAACATCCTCTCAGTGATTCTGTTCATCATCTAAATTAACATATTCAGGCATACTACTTCCTTCAGTTTACTCTGAGTTCTCAGATAACACAATTATTAGTAGTAAACTGTGTTATTACTTCCTCTGTATGCCATTCAGTCAAATCAGGTGACGTAAATTTATTTGTGCAAATGTCCATTATTCTCATCTCATTCCTCAACGTGCTTTTCAGGTCAGTTCAAAGTCGAGCAAGTTATTTCAGCTTTGCAGAGCTGATCAAGAGTTTTTCTGCCAGACTTCTGACTGTGGGATCAATTTTCTGCCCAAATGTGCATTAGGTAAATAGCTTTTCATGGCACATTACAAGTACTACTCAACTACCAAGGTGTTTTCATTATTCAATATTTATTTGAATTTTTTTGAAGTATTGCACCCAGTGAGCTGAAAACTCTCCTTGGGTGTTTTTGGCAATATTTTATCATACCCCATCACTCTCTTTTCTGAAAATCCAGTTGACTGTATTGTTCTAAATGTCTTTGTACATGTCTTCCCAAGCTGGAAGCATGATTGCCTTCTGTTACTACTGAAATATTTGGGAGTCAAGATGTTGATTTATCTTATGCAGAATAAAATTTGTTCCTAGCCCCATTTGGAACATGACATGTATCTGTCACCAGCAACAGGACTTTATGAATGTTTAAACTGGAACAATTTTTTTTTTTTTTTTAACTTGTAGCTACTACTATTCAGTTGTTCGCTTGTGATCTGAGCCAGAAATGCTGTCATTAAAGTCTTCATTAAAGGGTCACAGCTGAATTGTTTGGGGGGGAAGTTAAAAGCTCGGTTTGAATATTGTGGTTTGGTTTCATCTGCACTTCCATTAAAACAGTTTTCAGCATTAAATTTGCATTAAAAATGCAGAGATTGATAGCTAAGTGTGGATTGTGAACACTGTAATTAATCAGAATAGCCAGTGATGTGAGACGATGAGGTGGAGTGCAGCAGAACATTAGCAGTAGTTTTGACCAAGCAGTCCACAGCTGACAGCCATGGTGGGAGCCCATGAAGAGGCCAGGAGCAATCCAGGGAGCTGCTGGATACCTGTAAATCCCAGCCAGGGACTTGTGTACCTCCATTGGCAGGTAAGTGCTGTTCTCTGCAGAGAGTCCCTCCTGCTTGCCACTCCCTCAAACCTAGTGTGTGTCTAACCCCCAAATCCCACTGGTTTGGCCATGACCAGGAACAGTGAAGACGATAGCTTAAAATTAAGACAAGAGTGCTCCATAATGTCTATGTAAGTGAATGTAAAGAAGGAAATTCTAAGTACTGGCATTAGGGTGAACAGCAGCAAAGCTAGGAGCAATACAACCAAATAGTCTTTGTACCTTCAGCATAGAGATAGAAGAGGCAAAACTATTAGCCTACAAAAATTTTCTGTTCCTAGCTCGTTTTGCTGAATGTGTGCGTATAGAAGAAGAGATTTCTTCTCCAAAGTCGTTCTCCAAGCTGCTGCCCGGTCCCAATACTGCAGCTGATGCAGCAGTAAATGGGTTGTCCAGCCTGACTGATGCTGCAAGAAAGCAGCCCCTTCTTGTCTCCGTATGTGCAGAACATCTCTGCAGTGCCTGGACTAGAAGCTGAAGTCAAACAGAAACAAAACTGTGGATGCAGATCATCAAAGATACATGAAGAGAAATGTGTGTGGCAAATAAACACCGTAGAGAACCACACATCAAAGAAGAAAAATGGTAGGATTGGTTGTACTAGTCAGATTTTACTCTAACTTAATTTTGGACCACTAAGTAGAAAGACTTTTGGAGTCAATGCAAGGTTTCAAAATATAGTTTGTTTCAAAAGCTAAACAAGAAGGGTTGGAACAAAGTTAGTACTTCATATTGAGTGCAGCTCTACCTAGTCCCTGAGGTCAGTTCTTAATGTCCTGTAATGGACTGTTTTTTTTTTTTTACAGTCATATTCATCTGAACAAAATACCGGTTAGTATTTAAGCCTCTCTATTTTATTGCAAGAATGTACTGGAAATGACAGTACTCTTTATAATAAAAAGGAAAAAAAAAAAGCTAAGGGGTTTGAATGTCCATGAAGAATTACTTCTAACTTAGTTTATTTGCCTATGTAATCAGCTATTATTGTGCTTCTCAAATGACACTGGCTTTCCCTTGGGATACTCTGACCTCTTCAAGGATAGTCTTATGCAAACTGTGAAAAAAAATTAAACAGAGTATCTTTTGTAACGACTTGTCAAAATGGAAACTAGCACTGAATATTCAATGTCAACTGCTCGGGGTAGGCAAATTCATTTAGATGACATGCTAATGATGCTGCAGAAAAGCAAAATTGGGGGGAAGGGGGCAGTCTTATAAGAACAAAATTTATGGCTGGGTACATTGTTATCTTCCTCTCTGAAAAAAATAACGCACTTCGTTTTATAAAATATTTCAATTCACAGATGTTTATTTTATGTGCTTGGGAGGCAAGAGGGGAAGTAATACAGTTTATTAAGAGATAGTTTAATATACTGTACAACAGTATAGTTTATTGAGAGAAAGGATTATAGATCTGTGATACTGTTACTGTAGTAAATGTCATCAACACAGTGCTCGATCAGCATATCATTTCTAGCTGAGAAACTAGTCTGGGTTGCCACCAGCTCCTTCCCCAGAGTTTTCTTTGAGCAGATTTCCCAGGCTTCCTGCGCCTCCCAGGGCTGGGCTTGGGGTAATGTTGCTGTCAGGATGTCACTGCCCCAAGCTCTGCTTTGGTCTTCTAGTGCCTTGGAAAAACTCCCCCTGTGCCCCAAAAGCACAAATAGTTTCTTTGCAGTTCAGGGCAAGGAATCTGTGTATTGGCTCCAGATGTGCTCCCTGAATGCCTGATGTGTGTCTCCCTGGCAGTTGTGTGTGGCTGTCAAACAGAGCAAGCTGGTGACACTGTGAATGCTGTTGTTCAACTTTATTTGTCATTTTTGTTTGTTTGGAGTCAGGCTAGAATAACTCAAGTGATGCAACTTGCAAGTAGCTGTAAGTTCTTCTGATAAGAAAGGACAGTGGAGAGCAGTTCTTTTTTTGTTACATTGGATAGCTATACATAACTTGCTGACTCCAATATAAAAAAAAAAAAATCTAGGTTTTAGTTTATGTCAAAGCTAGTAGACGTGTGCTTGGTTTAAAAAATGAATTTGGGAAAGCAGAATATAGTAATAACGAAGCTATATCAGGTATCTCATTACTCCATACAGTGCTCTACATTTGTTTCTGGTTAGCAGTTTGAGGGAGGTTAAGCTATAAATGGGAAATATGCTGGCCCTCAGTTTCCCCTGACCGTTCACTCCTGTGAATGCCGTCCTGTAGCTCTCTAGCTCCTGGTTCTAGTGCTGTTACTAAATTATGGTTTGAATGAAATTGCTCAAAAGTTTTCAGGGTGATCAAATCTAAACAGCCTATAAAGATTGTTTTATATTACTGCATGAATTGACTGCTTCAGAACGTTGTTAGCTATGTGAAATGGCTTTACTTCATTTAAACATAAAAACCCCCTAAAGCTAAAAAAAAAAACCCCAGCAGTTAAACGAGGTAAACTTTCCCATCATTTGGATGTAGGAACGTTCATTTGGAATAATGCCTTTGACCCCAGCACAATGTTTTTCAGAATTCTTTGCTGTAACAACTGATTTCTGGATTTACCTAAGTAGCAGACAGGCATAGTTGTTGAATGTCTTGGTAACTTATAAGAAAATGTAGTAGCAAAAAAGTCTTCTGGTATTCTGTGACTTGTTTCAATAAATGAATAATGGAGACACTTTAATGGATGTAATGAGAGAAGGGATTTTTCTGCCAACACTATCCCATGTTTAGGTAGTAAGCTGTATATTTTTTCATGTACGTTCATGGAGTTCAGACTAAAAAAGGACCTTAAAAATATCTCTCCTGACCTACATACTGTAGACTATTAAATTAACGTTTACCTCTATTGCAGGGGTAATGCTATAGTATGGTAATAATTAGATAATTAAAAAAAAAAAAACTTTTAAGGGATAATACCTATTTACTACATTGCATTTAATGGCATTACACTCATTAAATGACACTTATATTTGGTTAACCTTCATGATTAATTGCAATGTTTCGTTGCCCTCTCTCTCTTTTTTTGGTTCCTTAAATGATATGTTTTTAGCATTTGGAGATGGTTCTCGTACTGTTCTCCTCTAACTCTACCTTTTATAACTGATACTTCCACCTACTGGCAATGCTCATACAGAGGGATCAGATAAATTCTTGTTCTTCTTTCTCATAGTCAGAGTGATTCAGATCTTTCAGTGCATTTTTGTGCAGTATTACTTATGTACTAACATTATCTTTTTTCTTCACTGGATCCTTTCTCATTCATCAGTTTCTTAACGAGCAGACATGAGAACTACAGTTGCTTTTGCAGTTTGAGGCTAAGCACTGGTATGTAGAGTTAAACTGGCACCTCTGTTTCTTCTGTCTTTTCTCTTGGTAACAAGTCTAAGGATCGCACAGTTTTGATTTACTATTTGAGAGGGCATGCAGAGTTGCTTGTCCACAATGATTTGTGAATGTTTTTCAGAAGCAATGCACTTGGAGTGTCTCATTTTGTAACTAGGGACTGCATCTCCTGTGTTTTATCTACTTTCTATTTGTATCAAGCAGCCTTTGAATGCTTTGGGTCTGCTTCCTGTGAAGAATCTGCAAGCTTAAGATTTGGAGTAACTAAGGATTCCATACATTAGTTTGTAGCTGCTTAGAGAAGTTACTTTTTAAAAACACCTCTTTAATTTATTAACAGTTCTTCACCACATATGAGAAAGCAATAAAAATGTGTTAATGAATATGTGTGGCTTAATAGGCTGGATATTTAATAGGTCCAGATGTTTTACATTTGTAGATGAGCAGAGGTGTATTTTTATATGAGAAATATTTTCTTGTAAGGAAGTGCATTTAATACCATGTGAGCTGTTTTCTTTATAAAAGCCTATTAATAATTTTGTTTTAAAATGTTGTTACAAGGTTGAAGGGAATTAAAAATAATGCCTAAAATTTGTGAGGAGACTGGTAAGTTCACCTTCTTGTTTATAACTTTTGCTTGAGTTAGCTTTGAAAAACTGGAAGGACTTCATTTTGCTTGGCCTCTTTAAACAGACACAACCATGTCCACGTGATTGCGCCACGTTGGGAGCAGAACGGAACCCAAATATTAGTTGGATAATGACTCTTCTGCCCCTATGAAAAGGTAAAACTGTGATTAACTAGGCGTAGCTGTCCAAAGTAAAATTCAACTGTTGGCAAGCATTAAAATGTCTTAAATTGCCCTCTTTGCGGCTTTGAGCTAGAAATTCAAAATGCCAGAAGAAGCAACTTTGTCAATGTCATGCATAAAATATCAGCAATTATGAAAGGGTTTGACCAGAAGACTTCAGGATGAAGTGCAGTTGCAATTGCAGGTAAAACATGTAGGCAAGCAGGGGACTGATTCTGCGGTGCTGTTTGTAGCTCCTCATGCAGTGCAACTGCACCTCCCTCTTAGAGGAAGAAAGGATTTTGAAGCAGTTTCTGCACTAGTTAGTGAATTGCTGGGTTTATTTGGACAATGAAAGTGCTGCTGATAGAAGATGCCTGAGACAGAGCTGTCCTATTTTGTCTCCAGTTATGATCTCTGCATCTCCTGCGGGTTGGAAGTTTCTATACAAAAGCAGTAACAGCTGGATCCAGCTCTGAGAATAAAGTCAAGCCTAAACTTCATTTAAAACCTTAAACTCTTCTCCTATATTGCTTCAAGCCTTGCCTTTGAAAGCTAGAGAAAATGGGGAGGAGAATTATGTAGACAGTGGTTCCAGCACATGATGCCAGGTATTCACTTGAGTCATCAGTAGCCGAGTGATGAGACCTGGAAGCAATTTGAGTGACGAAGCCAAAGTTTTAATTAGTTGCTTACACTTCGAGTGTTACTAGTTTTGAGCCCCTGCGGGCATGTCTATGCTGGTAAGGTAAGCAGCACGAGGGCCTTTTCTGTGACCCTGAAGCCAACTGGCATGGTTTGACCATGTCTATACAATTATGTTCCCTTGGCCTCTAAAGCCAGTACCTGCATCCCAGTCTGGGTAGTGGCACCTCCCAAGACATGCCTGGCTGTTGTTTGGGCAAGGACTAGATGGCCAGAGCCAAAAATGTCCTGGTGACTGTGGCAACCATTTACCAGCACTGACTGTCGGTCTCTAGTGCTCAGGTCTGTGCTATGGCACTGTTTTAATATAGTAAAAAAAAAAAAAAAAAAAAAAAAAAAAAAGTACTAAGCTTGTGTGGGAAGGTTGGAAAGTGGGTCAGTTGTTACTGCCTTTATTCCCTCTTGCTAGTGTCAGAGTGACTTGCCTTTCAGTAATTTGCTTGGCAAATAAACATTGCTGAAAATGCTTCCTTAGCGTTTGAGATACTCATTTTCATCCTTATTGGATATCAGCCATTTACAAAGCAAGTAGACATCTATTTTGATTTTTTTTTTATGCGAACAAAGAACTTGTACAACAAAATAAAGGAGATGCAAATGATCTGTTGTGAAACTTGACAGGTTTTTTGATTTAGTATTGTTACGCTCTATGTTCCTATTTTCAATTAGTTTTGAAATCTGCTTACATACTCTGCTGTTTAGTATTTCTGTCTAAAGAAAGGAAAAGATTGCAGCATGTGTTCAGAAAAGACAGAAACCAGGAAATACTGCTGAAGGAAACACTCGACTGTGCAAGTAATTTGCTCCTACAGTGTGTTGCTGGAATTGCTTGGTGTAAAGGTAAAAGCATGCTGTGTTTGAGAAGGTATCAGAAAATATCATTAGGTTTCTGATATTTTTTCTTTTTCTTCCATTGGAAGCTCTTATTTTGGCTTGTGTTATTTTTATTCAAAAAAAGAAGTCCGAAAATGTAGATGTTTTTGTTTTCATGGGTCAGAACAAATACTGTTGAGAACACAAAGAAGATCGTGAAGGAGATTTTGCTTGAAAGTCCGACTTCCTCAGGCTTGAAGCATTAACAGATTTTAAAGGCTGCTAAACCAACCTTTATCAGCAAACGCAAATCAGCAAATAAACTGTGCAAGATCATGACCAGATTGGATGCAAAACAATAATCATATAAGAGCTGTAGCAGTTGCCAATTACTGTTAGTATTCTGCAAGCTTGATGGCCTGCGTGTATGCTTCCATGCTTAGGCTGGTTCTACTTTCAGGAAGTGTTGATTCTGCACCCACTGTCTCTTCGTTTGTAGGTTTTCTGCCTATTAAATGTGTTACCCATTTGTCCCAAAGTATCTGGGCCTTAGTAGGAATATATCTTCGGTTGACAGGTTATTTTCTGGCATGACATCTGCCACAAGCACAGGTTGTTCTGTACTTATTTGCCCTTCATCATTAATTTTATCTCTTGTCCCCTGCCATAGGAAGGCAACATGTGAGACAGGCTCCCAAGCTGTGTGCTCCATTTGCCATAGCCAGGCTTTGCCTCTGCGGAGGAGATGGTCTCCTTGACCCAAATCCCTCATTTCTTACAGTACCCCTGGGAACACTACTTGAGATTTCCAATCAAGTTTTACATTTGGTTGAAACGGACCAAGGGGTTTAGAAATTATTATGGGGGAATCTGAGAGTGGAGGGACATTGATTTCATGTGACCAATTTCCATTTAAGAGCTGACCAAAAACCAAGCTGGGGGTCAGTGTGAAGAAAAGTTTGGTGGTTTACAGAACAGGAAGGGATTGTTTTTCTCTTTCCTCTTTCTCTCTTGCTGTGTTTATTCTATAGGAAACAAGTGTGTCTGAGGGGGGACCTGGGGAAGGACATAAAGTAGTCAGGGCTAGGAAAATACTGAGCAGAGAGACTAAGTAAATTGTTCACTTCCAGTTGTTTGGACAGAATACTGCTGTGGCTCTACTCTGTATGTAAATATGATTACACTCCTACAGTATTGATCTCTCAGAAGTTGGATTAAACTTTTTTAAGTATTATTTGTTAGTGTCTCAGACATGTATTGTTGACGGTAATAAACTTGTTCATGTTGAAATAATGACTGAAATTATGCTCACGAAGATTCGCATGATTTTCCTTGAAATGTGTGTAATAACTGTATAAATCTTAGAAAAAAAAATACAGTCATAGAATCATTTAGGTTGGAAAAGACCTTTAAGATCATAGAGTCCAACCATTTACCTAGCACTGCACATAGGCTCCACCACTAAACCATGTCCCTAAGTGCCACATCTACATGTCTTTTAAATACCTCCGGGGATGGTGACTCCACCACTTCCCTGGGCAGCCTGTTCCAATGCTTGACAACCCTTTTGGTTGAAGAAATTTTTCCAAGATCCAATCTGAACTTGAGGCTGTTTCCTCTCATCCTATCACTTGTTACCTGGGAGAAGAGACCGACACCCACCTCGCTACAACCCTCTTTCAGGTAGTTGTAGAGACCAATAAGGTCTCCCCTCAGCCTCCTCTTCTCCAGACTAAACAACCCCAGTTCCCTCAGCCGCTCCTCGTAAGACTTGTGCTCCAGGCCCCTCACTAACTTGGTTACCCTTCTCTGGACACGCTCCAGCACCTCAATGTCTTTCTTGTAGTGAGGGGCCCAAAACTGAACACAGTATTTGAGGTGCCGCCTCAGCAGTGCCGAGTACAGGGGGATGATCACTTCCCTAGTCCTGCTGGCCACACTATTTCTGATACAAGAATCAACAAATCTGTAGAAATACTCCTTATTCTGGACTCTTAAAATATAGGAAACTTGGCAATAGGGGGAAAGAAGCGGAGTGCTAGGAACTCTGTGTTGAATCTCTCTGTTGGGATGAGAGAGCATCAAAGCATCAGGCTGGCTTCCTCCCCTGCCAGGCCTTCCAGCAACTGAGCATTTTTTGGTGTTCTGCAGCTTATTTGCCTGAAAAGATGTTGACATCAAGATACCGTCTCAGTGTGAAGTCCTGATATGTGACAGCCTTCTCCTGTGAGACTTCTGGGCTGTAAAAGTCAAACCAATATAGAATTATTCTTTTGATGTTTTTATTTATCCTGAAAAATAGATGCATGATTATCTTTGTGTATAGAAATTTCATTTTCATTGTCATGCTCAGAACTCCGCCCTCTGAAAGGGACATTCTCTGACACATTTGTTAAGTGTGAGGTGCCAATATAATTATTTTCTAGTAATATAATTAAGTTATATGAAGCTATTTATTATGTATGTTACTCTAATCAAATACTTCAAAAGTTTAAAGAGAAGCTAGCCATTTATTTAGTGGTAATAACACATACTCTCAGCCATTACCTATGCAGAACAAGGCAATGCATTGTTTCCAGTTTTTTAAAAGTGCATTTGTATTTCTCTTTTACCCATGGATTTCAACATTTTTTTCCCCCTTCACTGACGAAACAAACCAGACAAGTTGTTCAATGCAGAGTTAGTGATTAAAATCTGCTTTCCAATGCTGGGCACATGATAACTCTGAAAACTGCTTTTTATTTGAAAAAGAAAAGTTAAGAGTAATTTTTTATGTTTATGTTACAAGAGAGCCTTTGATTGGTGTATTGGTGTATCTTCCACCCAGAAGCAGGGATCTTCTAGTATTCAGTTACAGGTTTTTCTCCACCGCGCCTCTTGAGGCATAATGGAAAGGCTTCATCTTGAAGAGGTTTCTTGACATTCTTTGTTCTTCCAAATTAGGCAGATATGACTCAAGTGAAACAGAAGCAGCTGGGGATGAGAGCAGGAGGTGTTGAAACCACTTGTGTACAGGTCTAAGTAGATCATCGGAACCCACTAACTTTAGTTTTCCTGCAGACTCGATTTGCTTTCTGGGCTTTTTCTTTCTATGCTTTGTTTTAGTACGTTTGCACAGCACCTGTACAGGGATGCCAGGGATGTGCGAGTGGAACTATTACGAATGTTTTGTTACAGCAGTCAGGTGTGTGAAGGTGTATTCTTCCTATTGTACTCATACACCTGTTTTTGCAAGCACAAGTTTGTGGTGGGCGATAATTATGCTGTAGGTTTCTTCCAGTTAGAGTTGTGGTTTCACAGCTGCAGCTCAGTAGCCTCTCTGTTCCCAGCAAACTCGCTTGTGAGGAACTTTATCATTAGGTGCCTTTTTAGGCAACTTGCTGAAGATGGAGAATGTGGTATTGAAATTTAATGGTGCACAGCTTCCTGAAGGCTATCGACTGTTTTACTTGCATATTTGTTTAGTATTCAAAACCAATTATTTTTTCAGTATCCATGTAATTGGAAATTCTCTTAAACTTTGCTGTAAGATGACCGTTTTGCTACTGATTGTTAATATACCGGTGATGTTTTCAATAAAGGATTTCTCGTGAATATGAGCCCCCAGAGAGCTGTAGTTTAGAGCTGGCAATGTGGTGAAAGGCTCTGAAAGAGACAGTAAATTAGCTTTGCAGTTACATGTTATTGAGGGCAAAGTGGGGAGGCTAAAGAGCTTTTTCCTTCTCACCTGAGAAGATAATTGCAGTAACCATAAGACTGTTTCAAAGGCAGTCTCAGAGGTGCACAAAGAGTAATGTCAGAGGAATTAGTTTCTCGCTATAAGGGTTTTGCAATAGAAACTAGCCTATATCTGTGTGGGCATGCGTGGCAGTTGCTGTACATTTAATTGTAATGTGCACGTAATCCTGGATTATGCAGCCCATGTGAACTTTTAAGAAAATGGATACTTGGAGAGTTTAGGGTACACAGAGGGTTTTTCCTCCTCTCCGCCTGCCCTGAGGTGCGATTTAAAAAAAAATTATGTTAGTGCCCAAACCTCCAAGTCACACAGGCCCTGTAACAGATTAAAGTATGCACGTAGGCTGGCAAGCCATCAAGATAACTTATTTTAGGAAGTTAGCCCTCCCCATCTGGTGATTACTGTCCCTCAGCTGCAAGGCAGGAACCAATGCTTTCCAATGCAGAAGGTAATGCACCTTGCTTAGGGCAGATATTTTGGCTTTCAACTGCGTTAAGTTGATTACTTGTAATCACGTGCTTGGTTTAGCTGCTTTTTTGGCCTCTCATTGAGGGAGCTTTGCCTTCCTTGGCTGCCATGGTGTGTGGCCTCTTATGTGTTAATGAGAAATAACCCCTCTGGTTTGTAAATTTTGTTTGCAGAAGCAATGGGGAATGTTTCTGGTTGTGGAAACTTACTTTCTCTCTGGAATTGTTAAAATAGCTTTTTGGTAGTTTTACAGTCCTGTTGCTTCTTTTTAAATAAGTCTAAAATACATCATTTTGTAATGGGCTTTTACATAGTACTGTGGCTCTTAAGGAGGTGTGTGTCGGTTACTTCTAAAAAGTTTGCCTTTTAGAAAGTCGTGTTCATTCACCATCACAGGGCTCAGTTGCCTTCCCATCCGAAGGCACAGATTGCTCCTCTGGTTAGTGCAGCAACTAACTCCATGCAAAACCACCAATAAAGTTTCTTTCGTGTATATTAAATGCCTGGGTTTTGTAAAAGGAATGATTCTGGGAAGTTACCAGACGAGATAGTCCAGAAACTCTATTTCACTGTGGCTTTAGACATGGACAAAAAAAATTACGTGAAGAAAAGCAGTAAGAAAACACTGAAGGTTTTGAATAATTGTGAATGATCAGTGTTTGGGAGTGAGTACTGATGCTGTTCACTCTTCTGTTGCCTCTTAATTCACTTCTGTAGAAAGAGCAGCTTGCACGGTGTTGGTGGCTGAAAAGCACACTGACAGCAATTCCTGGAAATTAGATGCGTTCAGGTGGTGATTTTACCTCATAAGCTTGTGGTTCAATAAGTGAAAAAAATATGTAAATAAGTTGAAAAGACTGTCAGAGCTACTTTAACATATTCTCCATTGAAACTTTTAATAGTAGAAATATGGAGTAAAATTACACAGTTCAAACTTTTGTAATTTTTTTCTTTGTGTTTTAAAGTACTGCAAAGAAGCAGTTAAAATCCCACACATCCCAGGTGTTTGCTGGCTGTAGTAGTCTCCAGGTTAGTATAGAATTAAAACAGAAATTATGTACTAGAAGTTTTGATGGGAAAAGTGTGAATCATATTGTGCTTGTTTTTATTTTAAAAATAAATCAACATTCTGAAAATTCAATTTTTAACTTCCATCACACACATTTAAGCTACCACTGAAACTTGATTAACACCGTGACCCTAAGCAGTTGTTTGTTAACTGGTCCCAGTTAAGTTGAGTGAAGTCAATTGCTTCAGCTGTCTTTGTTAGCTGAATCCATGAGTAGAGCACATGAATGCCTTAGACATGGATTGTCAAAAAATTTATTGGGGGGGGAGAAATATTATCAGGTATGACTCTTCCATAAGGAAATTTTTTTTTTGTACTGGAAAAGATACCAGACATTGCATCACAAGGTAACACAGTGTGTAAGGTTACGCACAGTGCTTGTCATCCAGGTGGAACGTATAGATCCACTCTGCAGGAGCCAGCAATTGCATGACTGATGCCGCCTTGGTGTGGGCCGGCGGTAGTGGAGGGACAAGGTGAGTATTTTGTGGATACGTTTCACAGGAGCGTCCTGACGGCAGAGGAATGGTGAGATGTGGGAATCCTGCCCTTAGCCTTCTAGTAGAAGGATTTTGTACACTAACGGGTTCAGACTTTTCTTCTCACTCCCCTCCTGGACCTGATCTATGCAACCGTGTCCTGGTTCTGTCTGGTTTTTGTTCCCAGAGAAGTTCCGTTCTTATGGTCATTTTATAATCCGAGTTTTGACCCTGGAGACTTCCAGCTGTGATCCTGAGCGGGCAACGTGGGGAGGTGGATGAAGTGCTGTCGTGTTAGGGGCTGGTGTGTGAGCAAGCTGCCGTGGGGAGGGGGATGAGGTACCGGTGCGCTTAGAGATGATGGTGTTCTCTAATACTGTAGTTGCTGAAAATTCCTAAGTCCTGTTCTGAACATCTATGAATTACTTTATTCAGCAGCTTGCACGTGGGCAAATTTTCACAGGGTGGCAAAAGGCACGTCCCTGATGGGATTCAACACTTTGCTTCATTTTGAATTCCTGCTCTGAAAAAGACAATCTAGAACTATTAAAAGGTGCAAGAATCTTTAAAAGAAGCAAGAGGCTTATTTTCAGCTTTGTCGTTAAAAAATACTGTCTTAAGACAACAACCTTGTTTTATTAAGAAGTGAGCTTAGGTGGTTAACATTGTGAGGTTCTCAGCGGTATTATAACAAGAAGCTTGGCTGATGCTCAAGTCAGGTGGTACCAATTGTGCACATATATAATCATTAATAGGTTTTATTGTTTCGGTGATTATTTTACTTCGTTACATGCTGAGGCTTTTTCCTTTTAGGATTCGCTGCAACTGCTCGATAAAGCAAATGCCTAAAGTTTTCATTTCTGTAGGGCATACAATAGAACAGCAAAAACTTAGTTAATCACAAGTCTAACAGTTTATTTTAATTTGGCTTTTCTTTTTTAAGAGAGCTTTCAGATTATAAGCAAAAATCAAATGCTGTGAGCTCTCTAGCGGCCTCCTCCAACTGTTTGTTTTCAGTTCACTCAATGACTTTTTCTTGATGCTAAGATCTGTTCAGGCAGCCTTTTAGTCAGTGTGATTTCCCTTTGGAAAAGGAGCAGGTCTATCTGAAGGGAAAAAAGATCTGTCATCATTTGCAAGGTAAGTGATGAAAAGGTTAAAAACCTGATCCTTATGTTACACTTGTAAGCTGGATATGTCCTTGCTGCTTCCCTGACACCCAAGTCAGAGAAGTCTGAAATAATTGACTGCCTCTGGGGAATAGTGTGGCTTTAACAGGTTTGGGTCGCAACCCCCCCCACCTCCTCCGCGATAACCGCAATGCTGCTGCTTAAAATTGTTTTTTGAATGTAACATTTTAGTGGTATTAAGGACTTGGGATTTGAGTTATGAAGAAGCCAGTACTTGATTGTGAAGGCAACAGAACTGCTTAGAACTTGCTTTTGAATGTCCTTAAAAAGGAAAAAAAGTGCTTCTAGGCAGGATGTAGTGCCAAATATTTCTGGTTTTCTTAGTTTTCTATTGATATGTCTGCAAATACAAGCATGAGTTGGTACCAGTGACAATAACTCAGCTAGGTGTTGTGTGGTTTAGTGCAATGAGAATAAAATAGTCTGGAAGGTTGTTAGACTGATATTTGTATCAGTCTGTCCATTGTAATCTGTCACTCTTTCTACTTGCTATTGAAATTGCCTGATTCTGTATTCTACTCCAAAACTGGTGGTGTGACTCTTTTTCTTAACCATTCTCTTGTCATTTTTTTTTGAATCGATTCCTTGATATCAACCCGATTCATGGAGGTTTATGCACAGTCGTAGGATACAAATGGTCTTGTAGATTTCTGTGAAGAATAAAGTCCTTTTATTTCTGTAATAAAGCAATTCACAGGAAAAGAAACGATTTCTCTCTTCCCACAAAGGAGAATGCTTTCCCTGTCCTCATAGAAGGGGAATGCTAGGCAGTAATGCATAGAAAGCTTAGGTGATTTAAAAAAAAAAAGCCCCACAAAGTGCACCCTTCCTCCAAAAGCAGGCTATTACAGATCAGTAAAGATGAATTTCAAAGGCAGAAGCTCCTTTTCCTCTGTCCTGCTATTGGGCTCTCCTGGCATTTGTCATTTGGCGTAGTTCCTCCTTTACTTGCCACTGCTGAGGCATCACAAGAAATTCCTTCATTCTCTGAAAAATTACATCTCCCACTTTTCTGAACAGACAAGGAGTTTTCCAAGAAACTGTAGATTTTGCTCTGTCAGTGTGCACTTGATCTGTAGCGCTCCATCCCTCAGGGATTCTTTTTACCTCTGAAAATAGGACACATGTTGTAGGAAGAGTACAGTAAGATTGAATTATTGTTTAACAAGACTTGTATCCAAATCTAGTTAAAGATACAAATTTATGTCTGTGATAATCTTTTCTACCTAGATGATGTTCAATGGTGTCTCTTCCCTGCATTTCCCACACTTGCATTTTATTCTCCTTTCTCGAGGCTCAGGTTGCAACGTCTTTGGCTTTCCAACACCTGCAGCTGGGACACTAAAGCCAAACCCACACTTAGCGGTTACTTTGTGGCAAGATTTTGGAAAACATGGGGTTTATCTCTCTGCCTTTGTTATTGAATGGAATACACCAAGAAAATCCAGGTTTGCTGGCAATGCTCATTTTTTTTTTCCCTAGGATACTTCCATGCAGAAAGTAGCATGAGCAGATAGAGAGGATGTATAGGCATCAGTAAGTTGTCCTTTTTTGCCTTCTTTATAAGGAGAAAACAGATATGCGTGGTTGTTACAGTGCACAGTAGATGGTTAGGAAATATTAAAAAAATTATGCAGATAGCCATAAGCAATGTTTAGGTAGGTCTTTTATAATTTTAATAATTCAACTTTAGAGCAGAGTGTTATAGGCTCCTGCTGTTCCTCTCAGAATGGTATGCAAACAGGCCCTAGGATGGCTCCAAATTAAGGTGAAAACATTCAAGGCATTTAATTCACACCTTCAGTGGCCATTGCCCAATCACGGTGTTCCTGAATAAATGCTTGATTTGTTTCATTATTTATAAGTCCTTGAGTGTTTAAAGTGTAAATTAGACTTTTCTAAAAAGAGAACCAGTAAACCCCAATGTTGATTTGCTTGAGTAATGGCCAAAGGAATTGGAAAGCAAACAAGATTTACAAAACCAGTTTTTAATATGTATTTGTGATCTGACAGACTCTGAAATCTGCCCAGGAACTCTAAAACAGATTACTTGAATATGCAGTCTTCCAGAGGAAATGCGATGAATGGATAGCTGCCCTGCACTCCATCTCTGTGGGTGCATGCTGAAACACTCATTTTCATAAAATAGTTTGGATTAGCATTTCACTGGTCAAAGGCACTCCCCCATGCATATGCCTTCCTCCGTATTATCAATCTTGCTTGCCTGTATTGAGAGCTCAAGTCCCACCCTATTTGCACAATCCCAGAGATCTATTTTAGGTTAATTTAGAAATACAGGTTTCTCTCTTGAGAGGTAAACCTAGCCGAAGCTTGGCGTTTCCCGAGTGACAAAAATCTGTATTTCCAAATAAGTAATCTTTCTAGAATCAGAATGAAAATTAGAATATTGTTCAATTTTCTGTAGAATGGAAATAAAAATGCAGTATTTTCTCAGCAAAAAAAAAAAAAATGAAACAGGAAAACCAGTCTCTCCAATTCACATGCATCTTGTGCATAAAGGAGCTGATGCCCAGGTAGCAAGTATCAGTCAAGGAGGAGGAACCAGAGGACCTTTGCTTCACATGCATGCATCTTCCAAGTTCCTGAGGCTTATCTGTAGGGAAAGAGCCAGGAAACCCTAATTGCTCCAACTTGGCAGTTTCTTCCTATGCTGAGTTTTTGGGACTTGCATTTTCTCCCGTTTGGCAGGAGGAACCTAAAAGCCTGAAGAGCCCTGGCCTGTAGCCCTTCTTGCTGGTCACCTTGCCCCGGAGCTCAGGAGCCACAGGCTCAACCTGGAGATTGCCATGTTCTTGGGGATATTTTTGGGTCAAGTTTGGCATTTGAGCTTGTCCAAGGTTGACACCACAGGTGTCAATTCAGGCTTCTCTGTGTTCTTGGTGCATGTAGGCACCGAGAGCCTGGTCTTGTATTCCCAGCCACCAAGAAGGTAAAAAATGAGGCAGATCTCTGATGAAAACCTGTTTGTGTTGCTGCACCATTTGTCAAACCTGACAGATAGAGAGTATTTCCAGGAACTTAAAAATAGTGTTATCAGAAAATTATCGGTCGGGGATCTCGAGAGGAAACGGAAGGACTGCAAATACGAACGTTATCACACATGGTCTGTAGTTGCCTCAAAAAAAAGTCGTTGCAGTTGGCACTAGGTTAATTCAGGAACACTTCTCAGCAGAAATATTTTTTGAAGTTGCATTTCTTTCAACTTATGCATGCTAATTTCTGTCTTGTTTAAGGACTGTTCAGGGTAAACTATGTTAGTGCTGGTCGTTTCAGTTTCTGGTTTTAAAATCTGGCACGTTTGCACTTAGTATGACAGGTTGCAGATGCAGTTTGAGTGCATTCAAAGAAAGAGGCAGAACCTGTTAATTAAAGAGGGGTTTGGGAGGAGAAGGCCCGAAGTTAAAGAAGGTGAACATAAACTTAAAGGAAAGTGCTTGGACTTTTGGGTTGAATGCAATGTCACAGATTTGGGTTAGATGAACAAAAAACTGGGCTTGCAGGTGAGGATGTCTGTTCATAGGTTTGGAGAAGGTACCAGAGAGGAGAGTTTTGCAGGTCATCTTTGCAGTCCTGTGCAAAGGTCATGAGTAAATATCGTGTCTTTCTGCTGACTGTGGGTGCTACTGATCCCGTTTGCTGTATGAAACTCGTTTCCTCTCAGGAATGTTTTGTAGAAACTGTGACTGGACTCCTAGATGCTGGGACTTCCCCGGCGCAGGGCATAAAACTGGGACTCAGTTGTGTGCGTGGTGACTTTGCTGTGTCTGGGATGTGTGGGTCTGTCTTAATTACGAGGAGCTTGACCATATTGCACAGATGTAGTAAATTAAATCTGAAATGTGTTATGCTAGGAAATAGCTGGTATGTGTGTCCTGGGCTTCCGCTGATGTCTCTGTAGTCACACAGTTAAAATTGGTTTTGCTTTGTCCTGGCTTGGTACCTACTTGGCAGATGAAGAGTGAATACAACATTTATTAATGTTTATTAATATGGTCTCAATAAACTAGGTCTGAAACAGAAATTAGATTGGTTTTGTGATAATATATTTAAATGGGAAGGCCTGCATATCCCTGGGAACATGACTCCTTTTAAATGCAAATCATTTCGTTTGCAGGTACCTAACTTAATAATCTATGCACATAATCAGAGAATTTGTGTTCCCAGGAGCTCAGTTCTGGCTGGGAATATACACGCACTTTGTTAATATGTATATTCTTTCCCCAAAGTACCAAAATAAAACTAGGAGTTTTCAACATGGCAGGGTGTGACAGGCTAACTCTCAGAAGTGATCACTTTCAGTGCAAAAGCTAGTTTGTAGGATTAGGTACTGTGGCAAGAAATGTCCGTTACTTTGGGGTAATTTCTACCTTGCCAATCGTGGCAGAACATAGCCGTTCCAGAACCTGGAACTGTGTAAAGTTTCATGTTCCCATGCCCTCTTGTGCTCCAAGGTTTCCCTGTACTGGTTCTCCCTCATATCTGAGAGTTTAGGAAGGCAAAGAATAACTTTCCAATTGTGACTTTCATAAACTGGGCCAAATTCAGGAAGAGGTCCAATGTGTGAATGGAAGTAAAACTTGCTGATGTTTCTGTTCTGTCTCTCAAAATAACAGGATCATAGAATAAAGAACTGTCAGTCCATTCCTCTGGCTGTAACTGTAGGGTTTGTTTTTTTTTAATTTTCTGATGAAAGTTTGTCTGATGTCTTCCTAAGACATCCAGTGCTGAAGGTCTCCTTTTCTTAGAAGCCTCATAATCTTTCCTGGATTTATATGTCTGGCTCGTATTCCAGTTCCTGAATCCAGGGCTATGGACTATCAGCCCTCCATTTTCACTGTCTGACTTGTCTTTCTAATCTCCGACTAGTTCTTGAGTTCATTTGCTTTGCTTTTAGACGAGGACATTGTGTTTGCTCTTGTTTCTGCTGTACAACATTGTTGTCCCTCTTTACATCACCTTTAGTAATTTCAAAAGCGTTTTCCCTCATCATCTGATCCCAAGGAAATTCAGGGATAATTCCTCTGCTGTTTTTTATTTCTCACAAAAGAGTTTGTTGAAGTACAGTAAAACTTATGGGAAACTTAACGGTACTAGTGGGTTTCCTTTATCAAAGGACATGTAACTGGAGTAAGCTTCCCTGATTCCAGATAGCTTCATCACTGAAAAGCTTAACTCAAAGTCATTGCATTCTGCCTATTTATGCATATCCTTGTTGTTGTTGTGTGCTGTGTCTTAGAATCTAAATCACCTTCAAGAATTGCTGTTGCCAAGGTCTTCTGGGAAATGACACAAGAAACAAAGTGTTTGCTGGAATAGCCCAAAGACTTTTTATCTCACTGCTGACTGTAGTATGTGCATTTTTATTATTTCTGTGCTGTCTGGTAGGAAGAGGAATGTTTTCTTTTTTAAATGTTCCCAGAAATTTTAGCCTGTGTATTTTTTGTCTTGATAGCCTTTCCATTGTATGTGTGGGTACTTTATAAGGTAACATTTTTGTTAATGGTTATTTTCTTTGTCTGTACGTGTTGCCTGGTATGAGAGCACCCATCTGGGAATACTTTTTTCCAAAATTGGCAGCTTTTTTTACAGATAGCAAAGAAACTTTTGTCAACCTTAGCAATCCATTTGTGGTTCCATTTGCTAAAATAAAAAATGAAAAAGGAATCTCACAATTCAAGGTCTTTCGAAATTTTATTTCAGTAGACATTTTACCCTTGTGGGGTTGCCAGAGACTCAAAAGCCTACTTGGCAGATGAGCAAGCGGTCTGGGGGGCCGGGGAGGCTGCTAAAAGCCCCTGTAGTAGGGGTGGCTGTCTTCCTAGCGGCCAGCAACCCTGACCTCCTTTCCAGCCATTTGGAGAACTGCTGCTGCTCTGCATATCCATGTCTCCTGACTTGGAGAGAGGTCAGATTATTAGTTTTCCTTCAGTTAGCAGCTCGATATGTTTTGAATGTATGCGTAGCTAGCTATTTAGAAATAGTTCCTTGAGCAAAATATGATTGATGCCTTCTCAATGTATGCAGTCGGAAGCTTTTAAAAGCCTTTGAATAAGAGCCTGTGTGTTTTGTAAATGCCTCAAATGTCTTTTTTACCTGTAAAGCCAGTAAGCCCACAGACAAGGGAGATCTGGAGCCAAGGAGCATGTGGAGGAGGGAGCTATAAGTCACTTTGAGATCTAGATGTGTCCTGAGTATTGCCTCTTGGCCTCTGCTGCAACCAGGATACCAGGCTAGATGGGTCTTTAGTCTGCTCTTGTACAGATATTTGCATATGCAATTATAAATTAAAAAAAAATAAATCTGATGAAGTGTGACTGAAACTTTTTCATCTTAAAAAATAATAATCCTTTGTAAGTTATGTTTTATAGGGGTTGAATTTTTAGTAGCAATTCAGTGTAAACCTTTAGATACGTTTTGAACGGAGCAATTGTGTTTGCCTTCTGTACAACTCAGAGTTAGAACGGGTTCAAAAGAGTTAGCAAATGTTAAAGAAAATAAAAAATTTTTCTAGAAGGAGAAGTTTTTGAAGACTGAAATAGAAAAAATGATCCCCTGAAGGGGAAAGACATTCAGTTCTCGCCTGACTTGTGCAGACTTGTTTTCCTTTGCCACTTGCAGTGCAGAGTATTGTCGGACAGCTAGTGAAGGACTTTGCAGACCACAGTCTGATCCCATAAAGACATTCCTGTCCTATGTTGCAAAAATACTGCTCAGTGTAGAGAAAAGCCCCCTTTGATGTTTAGCAGCTCTGTTCAATGATGTTGGCTCCTGAGCCCAGTGATGAGTTAAAGGGAGGGCAAAATGTGAGAAGCAGAAAGTTTGGGAGGGAAGGGGAGTGATGGAGGTGTGCCACTGTCAGTGATGTGGGTGGGCAGGCACAGCAAAGTGCATCTCATGGGCTGGGTACAGAAAGAGAAATGAAATGGTGGAAAGGCCTCATCCAAAGGGTCCTTCTGCTATATCCCTTTTTGGTTTAACGTCTCATAAATGTGGCCACTGGAGGAAGCGGGTAGGAAGCAGCCAGTGTAGCCATGGCTCGGGTACTCTGGGGAGGGAGCTACGCCTCTTTCCAATTTACCTTAGATTGCTGCTATAAGAATTGGGAGTAGGACTCTGGATTTTGCTCTGTGTAGTCTGTCGTAGTATGGTGGAGAAATGTAGTCTGTTGAGATCCGACAAGTATAGTTAATCTTTCGGTAGAAGTACTGGGTTCTGTTGAGGCGTGGAAAAATAGCATAACGGTATGTTAGAAATCAACACACTTGAGTCAGTCCTTGGTCACTGGCATGCTTTACCTACTTGATTTATGTTTCACAGCGCTAAGAGGCTTTCTGTCAAACACTTGCAGAAAGGGAATACAAAAGCAATGTCAATGGCGTCAGTATGGGGCCTGGTGATGACCTTACCCCAGTGAAATATTAAAGGAGGAACAAGAGGACCTTTCTGTGAACCAAACAATTATCCTGCTGCTGCAACCCTGAGCATTAAAAAAAAAGAAAAAAAAAATTGTTTTTGAAAAAGGATTTCTGAAAAACTGTTTTCATGTTTTCTTGGTTTAAGCCTTTAGAATTCCTTGTTTTCGTTTTTTTTCTCTTAAGTATGCGAGGAAGGATGGGGCGCTTGGTTTTGTCTGAGATGCTCCTTTGCTGTCATAATTTTACAGGATGGGACTTTGCGCAGAATAACGTATGCCCTCGGACTTAGAGTAAACTTGCAACTTGTAAACTTTGTCCCCAGCCAGACCCCTGGCCTCCCCAGTCCTTAGTAGTATTTGTGTTAAGACAGTGTAGTCTCTACAGCCAGAATCCTTTTTTCCTCTATCCCTGCTCTGTCCTCTAACTTCTTAAAATTTCTGCTCCTCTCAGTGCTGCTCCGTGACCCAAACTCTCTGCTTCACTGCTCCCTCGTTGCCCTCTGCTTACTCCTGCGCATCCATCTCTGCCTTTCCACAGTCACCCTTTATCTGTTCACCTCTTGCTTATCCTCTTAAAAAGGGGGGGTGGGATTAATAAAAAAATTAATCTAGGTTTATATACCTAGGAAGGCAAATACTAAATTTTTCGTGAATTTAGTAGTTAGCATTTGACCATCATGCTTTCCTCTTCTGGTTTCTTTTCATGCTTATTTGTTATGTTTTGATGTAGAGTGTAAACGCTGTGGGTCAGATTTTTCAAAGTCATGTATAAGTCGTGTATGGGAAGTACTGAGATGCTTCTTCTATGGCTTTATTGGGACTCTGGCCCTATTGTTTGTGAATGTGGAGGGAAAGCAGGGAGGAAGGACCATGATTCTTAATGTCCTGCAGGACAGGCATACATATGGTCTGAACTGACAGTGATTGCAGTGCTGCTGCCTTTCGCCAATGGGGAACTGTCTCTAAAATGTCTTCCATCATCTTGCTGTGTCATTTCAGCATGGGGCAGGAGTTGTTAGTGCTAGGTCTCTGTCTTCATGCTGTCTGGGAAGCACTAAAACAAGAAAATGGGTCACCTTCACTTACAGTGGACCCAAACTGGTACTGTACAATGCCTTAAGGACAGACCTTTTCCCCACAGTACACAATTCTTACAGTGGCTCAAGGTGGGAAGTTGTAAGGTCCATGTGGGAGGACTAGGAATAAAAGCCTTAAACCCGAACCTGTCAAACTGCTAATTTGGCTAAAATAGTGGGCTGGTTTTAGCTATGCTCTGTAATTGCTTGGAGGCTGTGGCTGCACCTGGAGCAGGATGGGAAAAGATGGGCCAGGATGGTAGCAAAACAACCTTGAAACAACCTTGGAAACTTCTCAGAGATCCCTACTGATGATGGGAGGATGGGGAATAGAAAATATGTAATCCAGGAGGTGGCTTTTTAGAATTATCCTATTTTTGTGTATGAACCTGAAGCGTGGGTCTAAGTAAGTTCATGATAATGTTGAGAATTTACTTCTGCAACAAGGTTTTCATTTTCCATTGACTTCTAATTTATTGCTATTTAATCCATCCTATTCTACAGACATACACCTTCAGATGTAGAAAAATAAGTTTGTGATCCAGGTTTAACTATGAAAATTCTGTAGAATATCAAAAATAGCAACTACCATTTCAACTGATCCATCTAATGCCTTTCTATAAGAAAATAATCCCTATTTTCAAATTGCTTTACAATCAGTGGCAGGCAGAGGAAAGCAGTACAGAGATACAGGTGATTTTTTAATGTACGATTGCTCTGTCTAAAAGAAACCTGGTGTATTGCACATTGTGTAAACATAGCTTCTCCTCTACTCTGTGACTCCGGAGCAATCGGGTGTGTGCAGGTGGAACTCGGGTTCTGCCACACATTCTTAAAGGTCCTGAGCAGACACAGGTGGGACTGGCACATGGAGACCTTCCTTGAATCTCTGACATCCCTCCGCCTGCTTTGGTTTCTTCAACTTGACCAACAGAAGATGCAAGTGCAGAGGCACCAATGGGAAGGCTGTTCAGCCTTTGGCAGAAGGTTTACAACCACTTGGTCTGTCTGACATTGGGTTTCCCAGCTCCAGTGAAGATGCCTACCTGGATGTCGGCCCAGCTGCTGCTCACTGTCACCACCACCAAGTCTGAGCTTGTCAGGAGTTTCTCATTACTTTAGGCTCCCTACTCTTGCTATCCTTGCTTGGTTGGTTTTCATTTTTTAATACACTAGGTGTGAAAAACCACGACTGCTTTAGAGTGCAGAAGTGATGAGTTTCCTTCCATCTGTTGACAACTATTGGTATTTACCCTTACTGCAGCTCAAAGAGCTAGTGTGTGTGTGTGTGTATGTATATATATGCCTTTTAAGGACCAGTTTTTCTTTTCACATGTCTTTTGGAAATTTACCTCCCTTCCCTTAAGTGAATAAGTAATATGTCACGTCACTCATGTAATGTACCGTGCCTCTGTGGGTACAGCACATTAGATACCTGATTCTTTCCTAAAGTTACTTGTTCCAGGTGGGTGCCATGCATAATTCCCTTAGGCTAAATTCCACTGGCTGAAAAATTCCTAGTTGGTGTTCCAGGGTAGGAAACGCCATGTATGCTTAATGTAAATTCCCTGACATGGTATTTGGACTTGTTATAGAGACTTGATTAATATGCCGAATTGAAAAGTATGTTCTGCGTGAACAGCAGAATGTGATTTTTTAATTATATTTAGCCTTTTGTACATCATACAGCTGAAGTAGCTGCTAATGTAATTCAGCAATATCGGAGGTTAATCATGCTGTTGCAGGTGGTTTTATCCTTTCATCAACTTTGAAAATAAGAATAACAAGTTTTAGACTGTTTTCAAAGGAAGGATAAGTACATTTGGATGATAAAAACTTTGATATTATATTTCTGCCTTGGCTTCAGACACACTTCATTTCAGGCTTCAGCCCTGTAGCTTGTGAGTGCTCAGGTGCTTCTGGGATCTCACAATTTTCTGCACTGAACAAGGTGAAGCTGAACACAGCCCATCTAGTAAGTACTGAGCATGTGGAAGGCTACACGCTGTTGTTGTGTACAAGAGCCTTGTGAGGGTACGGTCTGTCCAATTTGTATTTTGCATGTCTGCTTGCTTAATCAGCTGCAGTTAGGTATGTCTCTTCGATGTCACTCGGACTGACCATCCACGATGTGTGAAGTCCTTGGACCCACTATTGGGCTCGAAGTTGAGCCTTTGCCCGGTACACTTCTTTAGTACTAGTGTCACTGGGGAGGTGGGACGTGCTCCACATGCCTTGAGCTCAGCGACTGCAGAAAGAGAAACTGCAAATGCTTTTTAATTCTTACAAGTAAAGTACTTGCAGGTATCATTCTACTGGAATCCTATTTTCTGATTCATGTGCCAGCAGAAGGGTGGTTCCCAGACCAGTCGTAATTCACTCACTCTTTAAAAAACGGCTCTGCCAAAACATTCAACAAAAATAATCCCAAGATGTGTCTAAATCATTTAATAAGTAAGTTCTCACTGAACACTGTGCGTCTGCTGTCTTTAGTAGAGCATAAACTGCAAATTCTGTATTTCATGGCTTTTGCACCTGAGTCCCTCGTAATGCCCTTCCCATAGAAAGATCACCTTCTGTGGAGACTGATCTGTAAAAACAAACCTTGCCCTATTATTTCAGTCAAATGAAGATTTTCAGCTTCTGGATTCCTCTCAAAGGAATAGTCTAGTGTAGAACTGTTCTTATAATACTAACAGCACTCGATAATTTTTATTTTTGTTGTCTTGTTTTGTAGCTACTTGTTGAATAATTCCCAACAAGCTCAGATAACATTTCTGAGTTAATGTCTTTACTTTCAGAAAAATGAATTATACCTGAAAATAATAGATCTTTCCTCTCTTATACAGTCTGTTGGTTTCTGCCTTTTTTGTTGTTTCTTAGCCAACAGCTTGCTTGACTTTGATTCTTTGAGGCTTATTCTCTACTAATCCCTTGGAAAATCTGTATTGTCTTCCCACAAGACATCTCGGTCATCAATCAGGCTTCAGTGAAGGTCGACAAGCAGCCAAACTGTGGTCTCCACACAAGATGAAAAGCTGTTCTTAAAATCTATTTGTGTTGGTGTGCAATCTAACTTTCACATCAGTCTTTTTTTAATTAGCTAGGAAGAATATCACTAATTATAGTCCCTGGTGTCCTTTTCAATGGCTTGTGCACACATGACGAGAAGTGCGGGGAACAGTGCTGAAATACTATTGAACATTTGGGCAACTTCCCAGGAGTTTGGTACGAGAAGCATGCATCTACGTGGACCACCTCTCTCCTCGCAGTGAGTGGCAGCATCCTGTTCAGGTGCCCTCAGCAGACTTTGACCAACTCTTCATCCCCCCCCTACTGTAAAATTGAACTTCCAATATAATTACAGAAGAAGGAATGTAACTTTTATAACACCTAGAGCAATGTTTGAGCTTGTTTGTTGTAAAAATTACAAAAGCAGATTGTCTAAACTTACTGTATTAGCGTGTTGCAAATATCAAGGGATGAGTTTGCTTTTGTACTTGCGTGTGTGGAGAGTTAATGAACAAACTGTTGATGCAGTCACATCGAACTGCATGTATTTAGATTTATTGTTAGTAGCTTACCTCCCTGGCATTTTAGGCCAAGGACAGAGGCAGGATGTAAGGAACAAAATGATAGATATCTAAAAGGGGGGGGGGGGGGGGGCGGGGGGACCCCCAAAGTCAGATTCTTTGTAAAATAGAAGAATAATACTTTAAGGATTGCTATTAAAAGGCTTATTTGCAAACTGCTGTCTCTTGACGAGAAAGTACAAGTGCCTCATGAATATCTGAAGAAAAACCAGTCAATTTTTAAGAACAAAAGAATCACTGTATCAAAACAAACCAAATAGAAGTGCTTTGTTAAGTCAAGTAGATAGCTGTTAGAGAGTGCAACAGAGGAAAGTCAAATGAGATGCAGAATTCAAAGCAGTGAGGTCAGTTAAGTAGTAGCAGTGTTTTACTAGAGACTGTACGAAATTCATTATCACATCAAGATTTTAAGTCGATTAAATATATTTTTTTTTTTTAAGTATGTAATTGTAATCATTCTCATGTTCATTAAAAATTAAAGTTTTTTGAGCTCTTTGGCCCTCGTAGAAGGCTGAGTTTGGCAGGTCAATCTTCTAGAAACTAGGCAAGGGAGGATGAAGCCTCCTTGGACAAAGAGCAGCAAACCTTGGTGTACGTAGCGTATACCAAACCAAACCTACCTGCAAATTCCAGGTAGTAAAATATCTGGTGTATGTCACTAAGGACACTGTTAAAACCACTGTTGCCTTGTTTTGCAGCACTTTCCTCTTATTTTAGACTGCGACATCTACATATATACTTCTTTTTTTGCAATCCTTAACGTGCAAAAGGGCTCTTGTATCTTGCCACTTCCAAATGCATGCTGTGCCATGAGGAATTTATACGTGCCTTTGAGATACGTTTTTTTTTTTCTCTGATCTCTTGTATGCAGTTCATGGGAGGGTAATCACTACCTTCACAGGGGCATGGCCCCGCAGACTGTTCTATTAGCAGTCAGAGCTCTGCCACGATTATCAGGCTAATTCCTTTAGCGTTGCATATGCTGGATTTCTCTACAGGCAGTACGACTGCAAAGTCTGAAAGTAATTTCCCTTTGCTACTGTCGTTTCAATCAAGACCCACTGATGTTAGATGATATTCATAATCTTGAGTTTTGTAGAAACCAGGGGCCAGTTTTCATTATAGGACAATCTTGATTTTTTATTGTTTTAAACAATTTTCAGAGGAGAGAAATAAACTCTCTTTTATATGTCATGATTGCTTATGCATCTGAAAGCATGGTATTGGCAGGCAGCTGTGGTAGCTCTGTGCCCTTGTAACTTGTGCTGTGATGCCCCTTTGCTCCTCATGGATTTATTAGTCTTCAACATGGGAGAGAAGACAGAAGCTGTTGATGCTTTTCCCTTCCCCTATTTCCTAATTATCCCTCGCAGTATATTTTTCCAATGCTGTCACAAGTCTCTCCTAATCCCTTTTCTGTGTCATTTGGTTACTTCACTTGCCCCAGTTCTTCCATCCCTTAAGCTCCTCCTTTTCCCACCAAGAATTTGTACGGATAGTATTTTCTATGAACACTACCTTATAGATTTGCTATGTGCAGGTGGCCCTTGTTGAAATGCTTAATGCTGTGTTGTTTACAGGTAGAAATTGCACATTTTTATTTTCCTTGAGAGCCATTTGAATGGAGGCATAGAGCCTTCTGTTGGGATTAGTGCTGGTGAAAAGGTAGCCAGAACTTCGACTTTGCCTTCAGGCCTGAACAAGAAGACTGGAAAAAAAATCAAAACAACTGAAGCTGAAGGGCAATTGTGGTGTTTGTTATCTTGGTGTTTTTTTCAGGGAGCCTTTTCTTGGGGCACCTTTTGTTCAGATGACCTCAAATTTGCATTGCTGACCTTCCTTTGCATCATCATTGAGGCACAATAATGAGGGCAATATACAGAAGCTGGTGGAGTTTATAGATTTTAGAGAAGTTGGTGACTAGACATAAACACTTTGAACTCTCACAGGGTTGGTAATCAGCTTGTTTTTTCCTGGTGAAATCCTCTTTTTATTAAAAGTAGTGGTGATCTTTCAAAAGCTGTATGCCAGTTCAAGCTGCTGGGTCAGAGTATAATTGTACAGATGGTATTGCACAAGAAATGGTGCTGATAGCCATAAAACGCATGGGTAGTAACTGTGTTTCTTGTGGCTAAAAGGGTATTGCTCATCTAACTTGAAACCAGTCTTTGGTGCAAAGTTATGGATGTTTGGCAGTATTTCCTCCCATCATCTCTATTGTGTTATAAAAAGTAGTTTCAAAATAAACAATTGAAAAAATGTTACTGTGGTGTTTTCCTCAATAGGACTGTAAACCAGTTTGCTGCGGTTAAGAGCAGTAATTAGTTTTACTGTTTTATCCGGAAAAAGCGTAGGCCCCACTCGGAGCTGCTCCGCCCAGATGCATATATTTATACGGAGTTCCTGTTGTTATAAAGTGAAGGTGTAAGGAAACTTTACTCTGCGTTTTGAAATAAACTATTTGAGCCCTTAATAAAGGCAGTCGTGATAAATATTTTTAGCTAATGTAGGTGTTCTGCAGCTGGTGATGTTCACAGATTTTCTTCATAACTGTTGATGAACTACAATAAAGATAATTTCATTTAATGTTTCAGTGTGAAGAAAACTGGGTAGTATTAATTTTTCAGAAAAACGAAATCTTAGAGAAGTGTTTATAAATATTGTGCATGCAATGCTGAGGCACCAGAGTGCAACGTTTGGGGTAGTTAGTAAGGCTTGACATTTGGAAAGTAAGTTGAGTGTTTTACACAGGAAATTATGTACATCATGGGTACTGTGAACTGACTAATAGAGCTGTTAGGCATGACTTTTAACTGACAGAATGGGACAAGAAAAGAAAAAAAGCATGGTATATATGTTGAATAGATAGCTGATCCTAATTAAATACTACCTTTGTCTTGGTAGACCTAGTTTTCCTGTCTTTATGCTGCAGCTTAGTTTTTTGTTGCAGAGCAACTCAAGGTATAAAACCTTTTTTTTTGCTGGAAAGCTTTATGCAACTGTTTGGTTTTGTTTTGTCTGTTCCCCCCCTGCCTCGATGTGTCACTCTTGCTGTAGAAAATTTATTCCGGTTCTGGTTGTTATTTCAGTGCTTTCATTTGTTTGAGGTGAGATTGGGTGATGATTGCTCAACGGAGGAAAAAACCCTCATAATTTTAAATAGATAGCTGTATATGATGGGTCTCATTGTCAACTTAAATTATTGTGCATTGCAAGTGCTTCTTCTGGTATTGTCTGAAGTAGCTGCAGTGTCAGAGGCAGTTTTTCATTACAGATAATAAGCTTCAGACTTTTTAAACCTCACTCAAAACATAAAATACCAGAAACCCTAGTTAGAAAACAGTGTTTTTAGTGTTGCAGTTGTTATGAAAATACATAAAAATGTGGATGCCTGTATAAATTTTTCCCTCGTGTGTTTATTGTTTTTGCAGGCACTATCCTGGTTGATAATATGCTGATCAAAGGGACAGCAGGAGGGCCAGACCCCACCATTGAACTCTCCTTAAAGGACAACGTAGATTATTGGGTGATCCTTGATCCTATCAGCCAGATGTTATACCTAAATAGCACTGGCCGAATTCTGGACAGAGATGTAAGTTTGGGGTTTGCTGTTTGTTTTCTTTTCTCCCCATAGACATCAATTTCTAAATCTGTGTATGCTCATAGAAAGACAGTAAACACAAGACCCACTAGAATGTAATAGCTGCATCCATCTTTTGTTCCCAGACGGATGTGAACAGGGCTAATTTGATTCTTTATTAGGACTTATTGGAAGCATGCAGAAGCTTGATTATGCACACAATTATTATATGTGGATAAACGCAATAATAAAGACCAAACAAATAGATGTGTGGGTTGGCAGAAATATATATCGAACCAAACTTGACTTGTTTACTGAATTAAAAACATTTTTATTCTTGTTTGCTTCCTTTGTCTGGAAGAAGTGCTGCTCACCTTGTGTCCCGTGACACTTATTAAAAGCCTACTCTAGCTGTGTACATTGACTTAGAATTATAGAATCATTTAGGTTGGAAAAGACCTTTAAGGTCATCGAGTCCAGCTGTCAACCATGCCCACTAAACCATGTCCTGAAGTGCCTTGTCTACCCGCTTTTTGAATACCTCCAGGGATGGTGACTCGACCACTTCCCTGGGCAGCTTGTTCCAATGCCTGACAACACTTTCAGTAAAGAAATTTTTCTTAACATCCAATCCAAACCTTCCCTGCTGCAACTTGAGGCCATTTCCTCTCATCCTATCTCCAGCCACCTGACAGAAGAGGCCAGCACCCACCTCACTGCAACCCCCCTTCAGGTAGTTGTAGAGAGTGATCAGGTCTCCCCTCAGCCTCGTCTTCTCCAGACTAAACAACCCCAGTTCCCTCAGCGGCTCCTCATAAGACTTGTGCTCCAGGCCCCTCACCAACTTGGTTGCCCTTCTCTGGACACGCTCCAGCACCTCCACGTCTTTCCTGTAGTGAGGGGCCCAAAACTGAGCGCAGGACTCGAGGTGCGGCCTCACCAGTGCCAAGTACAGGGGGACAATCACCTCCCTGCTCCTGCTGGGCACACTATTTCTGATGCAGGCCAGGATGCCGTTGGCCTTCTTGGCCACCTGGGCACACTGCTGGCTCATATTCATCCGGCTGTCAACCAGCACCCCCAGGTCTTTCTCTGCCGGGCAGCTTTCCAGCCACTCTTCCCCAAGCCTGTAGCACTGCATCGGGTTGTGACCGAAGTGCAGGACCCGGCACTTGGCCTTGTTGAACCTCATATAATTGGCCTTGTCCCAATGATCCAACCTGTCCAGATCCCTCTGTAGAGCCTTCCTGCCCTCAAGCAGATTGACCCTGCCTCCCAACTTGATGTCATCTGCAAACTTGCTGAGGGTGCACTCAATCCCCTTGTCCAGATCGTTAATAAAGATATTAAACAGAACTGGGCCCAATACTGAGCCCTGGGGGACACTGCTTGTGACCTGCCGCCAACTGGATTTAACTCCATTCACCCACAGCCCTCTGGGCTCGTCCAACTAGCCATTTTTTTACCCAGGGAAGAGTACACTTGTCCAAGCCATGAGACGCCAGCTTCTCAAGGAGTACGCCATGAGAGACAGCGTCAAAGGTCTTACTGAAGTGCAGGTAGGCAACGTCCACAGCCTTTCCCTCTTCAACTTAAGGGATGTGAGAGAGAGCAAAGGAATAGTGAATGTTACAATTCACTTATAAATCTTGACATACTCAATTGAGGATATGCTAGTTTAGATTCTGTTTTTAAGGCAGCATAAAATTTGTGTGGTATGCTCGTTCCTGATAGCATTAAAGAAATATTGTCAGGCTAAGTTTGATTTTTATAAAAAGAAAGATTAAAAGCACGAAACAAATAGGAGTGTTCTCATCTATGCTAACATTGAAGAGAAACACTTTAAAAATAGAGACATTTTCTTACAGTGTTATAGTGTTGCTGCAGTTCATCAGAACCTGAAAGGAAAATTGACTCAAAAGTGAGTGTAATCAACATGGAAAGAGTGCTTTAAAGATCAGGAGTTCTCCTTGGAGTGCATGAAAGTTTGTTTTATATTAGCTTGATTGATTAATTTGTCTTCTCCGTGTGTTTTGAGATACATTCATAAGTACCAGAAACATGTGAATTTTTCTTCATTTCCATTTTTAGTTTAAAAGAGCTAATTGAATTCAGCTGTTCTTAGTTTAGTTTTAATTCACAAACTGTTTTCATATGTGAAGCAAAGGTATGCAGCACAAAACATGGCACAGTGGACATGGTGGCAAAAGACTTCCTGGTGCATCGACAGAGAGTCGGCGTTTTCTCAAGTGCCAAACGGCCAACTGCCTTTGAGGAGACAGGAAGGTGCTGGAACAAGTTTGGCTTCTCAGTTTTATTTTTAAGTCAGAGCAAAAAGCGAGAGCCCTTAATGGGAGGTGAGGCTTAAGAACCACTCTAAGAAATGGAAGGTCAATTCTTCATCAGCCCACGCAAGTCTGCATATCCATATGGCATTAGGAAATGAAATTAATTCCTGTTAGATCAGTGCTAGTTCTTTTTTCAGTGCCCTTTTTAGCAACACTTTTCTCTCTACAGGTTCGTTCATCTGAGCTGCTTTACCAAAACAACCTTTCCAAAGTATTTGATTTCTGATACTAGTAATAGTCTAGCTAAACTCACAAATACTTCACATTATTGTGAATATGCACGGACACTTTGCAGTGATGTTCTTTGCAAGAAGTAGGCTCAAGTCACAGGGAAACAAGTGGAGGGTGTACATTTTCTTAGTTATATATAGACAATATTGGTGTTTTAACATTGGTATTTAAGGGATTATTTCATCATTTTTTACTATGAACGGTTACACTTCTTATCCCTAGTACTGTAGTGCTGAGTAAAATTACTCATTTGTGTTTATTAAGGTTTACTGGATATGAAGAGAAAATCTGAGATTTAAGGTAATTGAGATTTTGGCTGTGAGCCCCACTGTAGCTGTCTACTGTGGTCTCAATGAATTGCTGTAAGTCACAAGCCAAAGAAAATGAAAGCAACCCACAAAAACCCCACTGATTGAGTAAAAATGTGAAATTTATGTCATGAACTTGATTAATATGGCTCTTATCTAAAGCCTGTTTCCAGCCTTCAGAATCAGAGCTATACTAACCCCTAAAATGCAAAATCATTCAAGAGTGTGTGTCGTTCCTATTTTTTTTTTTTGTAAACAAAAAAGGTAAACTATTTTTCTCATCTTTCAAGTTAAAACCATGTGAAACTTAGTAGTACCAATAAAACTTGGGGTTTTATTAAGTTGAACCTTAAAATTAAATTTTTGTATTGCAGAGCAAAGACTGTAGTCTCTGATTCACAAATGGTGCATATACAATTGCATTCAATATATTTGGATACTCTTCCTATTTTTCTTTCTGATGTGCCCACTTGTCAACTCCCTGCTGATTCAGTTAGCCTGATCCTGTTCTTGTTTATTACTTTTCTTGAAAGACAATCTTATTAGATTCCATTGATTGATTTTACTAAGAATGACAGTATGTTTTCCAAACAAAATCAGATAAAAAGAAAATTCCAGACTTTTCTTCCAAAACTTCAAGTACTTAGGAAGGATGAATAGCGATGAAGCAGAACTGCTTCATCAGTGAAAGGAACTGCTGAAAGGCGTTGGGATAATTGGCCCCCAGTATCATAAAAATTTGTTATGTTTTTCCATTTTGTACTTACATATATTGTCTGTAAGTGTCTAGGTTGATGAGTGTTTGTTTAAAGACCTGATTTTAAATCTAACCACTGACCCCGCAGAAATTGTACGAATGTGAAAGTAAAGTTGGTCCTGTACTGCCATATTTGGCCAAAGACAACAAAATATTTTTTTCCATGTTCTTGTGAAAAAGACCAAATCCAGAACATCATGTATTTACATATTTATCGTTACAACTAGTTATGTTTTTCTTGGGCATTGGTAATAAATCTGGATAAACTCAGTAATGTTTGAAGTGTATTAAAGGTAGCCTAAAACTTCTTGGATCTTTTGCAAAGAATGCCAGCTTGAAAAATAAATTGAGATTGTAATGTTAGAGGCTTAATTTAAGTTACAGATGATATTTGGTATGTTCCTACCTGTGTTACAAGTTCTGATAAAAGTAGAACCATGTCATAGCTGGCTGCAGATTTTTACAGCAAAGAGAATTGACTTAAGGTCGTGCTGTACTTCACCTCAGAGAAAGTTGAAGATGAGTGTGTAGGGAAGAATACATATTTCACTTAATATCTCAACACCACCATAAAGGCCTCTTCTTTTCCCAAGTCTGCTGACTCTTTAAAAACCGATTGGTGCCAAAGTCTGAAAGGTAAAGAATGCCATATGGTTCCAAAATCCATCATAGCAAAACTGGAAAAAATCAATTTATCAAAGAAATTGTAGCATTTAGAATGAGTGAAAGCATAATTATTTAGATATATAATTATGATTAAATTATAGGTCTCGGAATCTCAGTACAAAAACCTGGTAGCATTCACTGTACAGAACAGTATAGCATAGGCATCTTTAAATTACGTTTTTGAGTTGTTTATTTTCTTGAAGAATTTGAGGATAATAAATATAGTATTTCTTCAATTTGTCCCTTCCCATGCTTTCTCACTCTCTGCTGAGTGTTAGACAGAAAATCAAAACGGACTTGCTGTCAATATTTTACATGCCAGACTGTTGCTTCAAATACGTAAATTGGCACTTGCCGCAGTGGGAACATTGTGAATAGAAGTTGTGCTGGAATGCTGTATTTCCATAGCAGTGTCTCTGAATTTCCATTTCAACCAAAGATGCCTTTTCCTTTATTCTTCTTAGAATTGTTTTATTAACTCAGGTAGGTAGTAGTAGCCTTTCCAGCTTAAATTTCTTTACCCATTTATCAAGTTTGGGAGTTATTTTTCTTTGAATATTATGATGTTCACTGGAGTAAAAACAACAGGACCCTGGATTGTCTACACTTAAAGGTGACCAAGTTGTTTCTAAATTACTTGGTAAATGTAAGTGGTAGCATATTGAATTTATTTCTGACCTGACCTTTCAATTCCAATATTAATAAACCAAAGGTTAAAATGTGTGACATTTTCTAGGTATCTTTAGTAATCGGAAGATGTTCAAAAGATGTGCTTTTTTTTTTAGTTCTCAAGGGAAGTGTGAAGGGCTAATCGTGCTGGGGATTTTTATTTCTGTGTTAGCACATACAGCTGGCAAAGCTGGGCCTGCAAAATACAGGCTACTTAAAATATTGCCAGCATGAGCTGTAGTCAGGACACTCAGAGAAGCTGTTTAATCCAGGTATAGAGCATTAAACGTAACACAGGCAGGCTGATGGGCTATAAGTGAACATGAGCAATATTAACATCAGTGGAAAATTTAACTGTTAATTCATGTTTTGGTTATGTATTATAAAAATGTACTTTCACTTACAGCCGCCAATGTCCATTCAGTCCATTGTGGTGCAAGTCCAGTGTGTTAACAAAAAGGTTGGTACCATTATCAACCACGAAGTGCGGATTGTGGTGAGAGACAGGAACGATAACTCTCCTCGGTTCCAGCAGCAGCGATACTATGTGGCAGTAAATGAGGTCAGAACGGCTTACCTTTTTTTTCTCTTTCTCTTGTGTGGTGTCATTGCTAAATGTTGGCTTTCACTTCTTTCACTCCTCATTTGAAACCCGGTAAAATCAGTTGTTTTAAAATCCCTTACATTTGTGTCACTTTAGAAAAACACAGCACAGACAATATATTTCAGTTTTTAGCATGTGAGCGTTTCATCAGGATGCTTGTAATATTACAGAAGACACTAGAGTCTGAAGCTCAATGAGTGAAGCATTGATTTCTGTTAAATTTACATGATGTTTTACTGCATTATGCAGTTGTATCAACAAACCTGGAAGTAAAACAAATTTATTTATGAAAAACAAATGTAAAGCCAATAGTTCAAAAGGTTTTATTAACAATATTGAAGCCTGGCAAAGTGCAGTTTTGGTTTATTGTGGTTTCTCTTTATGAAATGACGTCAGTGAATGGAATTATTTTGCTTTATTTTTTTATGGAAGAGAGAGCTGTGGATAGACTTCTCCGTGTTATTTGAAGGAAAAAATTTATTTCTTTCTTGAGCTGGTACAACTTCATTTCACTTTACAGTTGAGGGTTTTTTTTTATTCTGTTAGGGATTGAATAATCTGCTAATAATCAGTGCAAAGGATCTGTGCTTTCAGTAAATTAGTATCATGGGGCTTTAGTAATAGCAAGTGGAAGGGGGAACTTACATGCAGAAGTGGAAATGTCCAGACTGAAACTAAGAGGAGAATGGAAAGATGGGTCAGTCCTCTGCAGGTAAAGATTGAAAGAATTACAGTTGCATTTAAGAAAATTAGGCTGTTTAAATACGCAGTGTGCATTGTGTCCCTACTGGGATTTGGATTTGGGTTTGGGTGGGGTTTTTCTGTGAAAGAACGTGACTGCTTTCATGTTGTTTGATTTTAGTAGAATTGATTTGCTGTTTCAAAAAAAAAACTTTAATAGTTTTGTGTGTTTGGGAGATTCAGCTTTTCAGTGTGTCTGTGTATTGTTACAATCACTACATTGCTCTAAGTGACCAAGGTGTAGTGATGTGCAGGACATCTTACAGGCCCCAAGGAAGGAGTGGAAGAGTTGGTTGATGAGTTTAGGCCTAATTAAGCCAAAAGTATGGAGGAAAAACACCAAAATCCACACATTATTTTTGAGTAGAGACCTGAAGTTGAGATAAGGATATACAGGTTTTTCAAACTTACTGGTCTCCTGACTGGTGACACCTTTTAAATTGAGATTGTTTCCCTTCAGACAAATTTTCGGCAATCCATCTGTCAATGTTTCTTACCACCAGAATTTGGAGGTCACAAAATACCATCTGTATGAGTTACCAGTAAAGTCATCCTTATGATTTAAATTGTTTTCAAGTTGGCTTTTACAATGGTAATTTTAATTTCTATGTTTTTGCAGACCTGTTGCAGAAGTGCTTTTGGTCTTGAGTATAGGCAACATAAATAGAAGTCAGACATGCCTGTACGGGCTGTGATGCAGGTCCCAGATCGCTTCCAAGGCCTGCGTAATTTTTGCAGTAAAACTGAAGGCAGGTAGTGTGTCAGTGCTGTAATACTAAGGAAGCAAGGATTTCCCATAAATAGAAAGAAGTCCAAAACACACAGTGAAAAATGCACCATTTAAAACTGTTTATATTCAGAAATTTAGCAGTGTTCCAAGTATGTGCAATCATGTATTTGTATCATTATTGGACAAAATGCAACGTTACTCTTTCCACCAGTTGCAGTCCTGATTTAATTAGCTTCTTCGTTTCATTTTATCACTGTTACGCTTATAGCTTCTGACATGGCACCACTGTGCCCTTCAGCAGTACCCGGTGGGTTAATGCTCTCATTAATTAACCAAAAAAAAAAAAAAAAAGCTCACAAAACACCTCAGACTTTTTCAAAGGTTTTAGTGAGTGAATACATTTTTTTAATGATAGTTTATTCTGCTAGTAATTGGCACTGCCTCTGGTGAATTTAACTCTAGGAGTGCACTGGAATGAGGGTTTTGTGGTTATTTTTTGATTGCTTCTGGTCTTCTGCTTTTAGTTTGATTGTGAAATAAAAAGTGCAGAAATTTCTCTTACATAAGTAACATAAAGCAAATCAAAGGACAAGTAGATTTTATTATTTACAGCTACCATATGTGTGAGCATCAGAAATATCTCCTATTTTTTCTAGCCAGGAAATTTAATCTGCGTCAATTTGAGGACTGACTTGTTCAGGTGCTTTACAGGGTTGTACTTGGCAGTTTCTCCTGTCAGCTGCGATGCCTCTCTCTGGCTGTCCTAAAGAAGAACATGTGCACTGTGGCTTTACAACCATACTACTGTCAGTGGTGCTTGTACAAAACATTAGGTGGACTTTCCACATGTACTGTTTAATCCATCTGCACATACACAGTAAATGTTGGATTTATAGCTCTTGTGCTAACCAGCTTGACAGCGTGTGTGCTTTGTAGGTGTAGTATCTCCCCAAAGTATCATGCCTCCTGTATACGCCTACTGTAAGGAAATCCTGGGCAAATGTCTCTCAGCCTTGCCATTACCCCAAAATGTTTTTTAGAGAGAAAAGTCTAGGGCTAAGATTTTTCCAAAGTAGTCAAAACTATTATATTACTATTGGCACCTGTAATATGAGACAAATAACTGTAGCTAGATCTTGCTTTATTTGGTAGTTTTTTGGTTTCAGAAATGTCAAGGAGCAGAATTATATTTTGGAGAAATAGAATGGGGTTTATGTCAAACACTCTTTATATTTGAGCTGTCTACAACATACTAAAATTAATTTGTAAAAGAAGCTGAGGGTAATTGTAATACCAACATAAATCCTAGTTTCACATGTGTCTTTTCCATTTGCACATAAAAAGACATGGTTTAAAATTAAGCCCATGTTTTTGCAGAAGGCTTAGAATGAGATGGATTTGGTAGGGTAGTTTCTGTTTTGGTTTATACCAAAAGGTAGCTCAATTTTTATACTTGATTGGTTAGAAAAGGAGGATGCCTGTACTGAGTTAGACTAAAAGCTCCCCTAATCCACTGTATTTTCTCTGTCAGTGGCCTTTGCAGATGCTCGAGGAAGAGCCTAAGGATTGGGAAACATGAAGTTGTGCTTTCCTAATGAGCTCACCCAAGTTTCAATCACTTGTAGCTGTAAAATACGTTAGATCAAAGGCAGTGTAGTAACAGTTCTTGACCAGTTTTTTTCTTTTGCAGTTGCTTGTGAACATGTATATATTAAAATTCTTATTATAAGAAATACTGAATAATCTGTATCAAACTTTTCCATGTTCTCACAGGCATCTGTCACAGCATCAGAAGTTGCATGGGTGTAAGTTCAGAAATACCATGGAAGCATTTACTTGATTTTCAAAGCCATCCTTCAGTTTCAGGAGTAGAGAATTTTATCATTAACACCTATTTGCTGATGCCTCAGTATTTCTGAGTGGTAATACTCCCTTTGGTGGTCTCCCTTCTCCTACCTCTAAGTTATTCCTCAAGTGCATGAGCATGAAGAAAGCAAATTCTATGCCTTAAGGCAAACTTCCCAAATCCTTCAAAATACGTGTACTTACTAATCTGGTAGCTTTGTGGTCTCTCTCATGAAAAAGCCATGGTCCCGTCTTTCCTTCCTTACTTAAGGTGTTGTATAGCCTTTTTTCATCGTGTCATGTTTAATCTCAGGCATTGAGATGAGAAATACCATAATTTCTCAGTCTACTGCTTCAAATATCTGGATCCGAAAAATCCCGAGAAATCTCTATACATAGATAGTCTCTGTAGAAATTTGGATCTATTCTGCATATTGTCGAATGTTCCTTAGGGATTTAAGGTTTTCTTCTGTCATTCATACTTGTATATATAGAAGACACCTGGATAAGGTGATCCAAAAGTAAAACGTGCAGAGAAAATTAAAGTTCCCCTCCAGCGTATGTGTGGTTTGAAAATGTGTCTTTTGCATCTAAGTATCAAAATTATCATTACACGTTTATTGAGGAAATACTTTTTTCAGAAGGGTCTTAATTATTGTATTAGAAGTATGCGCTTCTCATGTAGCTGCAGTATGATTGTTCTCATACTTGTTAGCGTTGATGGAGCCAGTAATGTTTGTTTGACTTGGTGGCTCAGCTTTGAGTGGCAATGCTGGTATTCGTATTAAGTTACAGTTAAAATTGGTTTTAAAGTTTAACATCTTAGTTTAAAAATATAAAACAGAATGTCTGTTTCCCTAAAATATCTATGTGCTTTTTAAGCAAAATGTTATTATCTGAGCATTTATAAGTGAATTAGCTAATTAGAGTTAGTTAATAGGAAAATACCCCCCCTTCTTTGGGGGGGGGGGGCAAAGGAACCACCCTAAATGTGTGTGTACATATATATGTATGCACATATACATAGTGGAATGTGTCCCTGCCCATGGCAGAGGGGTTGGAACTAGAGTATCTTTAAGGTCCCTTCCAACCCAAACCATTGTATGATTCTATGTATAAATAATCTCCATTTGCTCTGGTCCTCAATAGGCTAGCAGGGGGCTAATGCAGGCACAAAATAGCCATCTCCTTAAAATTAGCTGGCATTTTGTGTATAAGCTGTAGTCAAGAAAATAGGGTTGTAATTAAACTATTGACTTTCTATAATTGTCTGGGTTATGAAACAGATTTGGGACATAATTCAGTCAACTCCTAAGTAGTGCTGTTCTGACATCTGAAGTAACTAAGCTGATCATCACTCTTGGACTGCTGCTGCTACGTGTAGCACGCCACAGAGTCTGTGCAAGCACTAGGGCAGGAATGGGCTTTTTTTCCTTCATGTCATGACTGGCCCAGTGCCACTGCCCTGTAAAGACTGTGGGGTTTGGGTATTTTTTTTCTCTATTTTAGTCATCTTTTTTTCTTTCTTTCTTTTTAAATTTTTTTTTATTTCTTCTTTTCTCTTGCTGCTTGGGCATCCATGCTTGTGAGGCTGGGACCACTGTCTTAGTCCATAGCAGGCTCCGGCATTGCTGAGAACTTAGAGAACAAGCGCAGAAGCCCTTTACGGGGGTGCTACCATTTAGGAGCAATTTTCCCTTTTCCCTTTTCAATGCTTTTTCAAGACAAAGAATGTGAGTGTCTCAGCCTAAAGCAAATCCAACTGCTATCCACAGCATTATGAAATCTCCTCGTAAAAGTAAAAATGAGTTAAGGTTGATGTTAACACTTCTATGATAATTATAAATACTCTGCAGGGTTATTTCCTTTGTTTTGTGTGTTACATGTTTTTATTTATATGAAAATGTCACGTCATCATTTATGTAGGAAAAAATCCTGACAAAATGAAATTAGCCTGGGGCTAAATTTGACCATGCATATTAGTGACTGAAAGATATGAATTATTGCAGTATATTAAAACAAAGCTCTATAGTTAGGTTGAAATTCAGAAGGATTAGGCAACTCAGTGCTCCACAGGCAAATCTGTAGTATTGCCGCAAGGGTTTTAAATACATGTACCTAATACAGGGACCAGAAACTAAAATCTTGTACTGCTGAGGCACAATTGTGGTTGTCTATGTTTTGTGTTAAACACAACTTAACTTGACAAATTTTATCTCAGCTGAATACAACTCTAATTCTGCACTGCCTGGGTTTTATAAGGGTGACTTTTTTTTGTATTAGTTTTTCATGTGAGCCTTACTGGAGTCTTACAGAGGTGTTGGTAAGCTCAGGAGCATTTAATAAGAGGTTTTGTTTCGAAATGATAGTGGAGTTACTAGAATACTGTTTGAAGTCAGTATTACTTCTTTAAACATACATGACCTTACAGCTGCTTGTAAACCAAAATTTTAGCGTTGGTTTGGTTTTGGGGTTTTCCCCCCCACCCCCCCCTTAAGTTGGCAGAGATGGGAATCCTTTTCAAAATGAGTGTGTTTCTTGAACTTCACTCATGTTAAAACTTTGGCTTTGGGCTGCTGAGAATTATAACTTGTGCTGAATTTTCATTTCTTCTGGTGTAATTATTCATATCTTTTTCCTTGTGGTATTGAAATAATTAATCTCTGCAGGTAGACATCATCAAAAGAATATTAGCTCAGAATGATTAACTGTAAATCTTACTTTGCTGTTCGGGGCCACTGTGAAAAATTATTCATTTTTAACTTTGTAAATAGGCAATAATAGGAAAATTTATTTTCAAAATGTTTTATGGAAGTGTTGAACGTTCCTGTCTGCATCTAGACTTCTAATAGCCGTAAATCATGTTGAAGGCAACTGCAGCTGTTGACTGTGGAAGAATAAGATTTATTGTGTGCATTTCCTCTCTATTTGTTTAATTGTATTCTTTTTAAATCTTACTTGTTTCTTGTCACTGTGGTCCCTTTTCACCACATTGAATTCCCACAGAGATTATTATCCTCACACCGTCACTAACACACGTATAATTTTTTTTTTTTACAATTCCTAACATTTTAGCTTGCATAATGAAAGACACTCAGTGTGGTCAAACAGTTTACTACATAACGTCGGTCCCTTTCCTTTTGAGATACCAAAGTTTAATATGGAGAAACAAAATTCCTCTCCAAGGAATTCTCTGAAGTAGGCGTGTCTAATGGAAAGGAGACAAGTGGGGTGTAGAGATAGTTCAAGCAACAGTTTTCAGAGCCACTTTTGGGTCCTTCTGAAAGGTAGCAAAGCAAAGGAGCTGGGAACCACTCTGTAGACATATTTCCAGCTCCCCCATCTCCCAGACTTGGTGGTGGAAGATTTTTCAGAGAATGAACTGAGTTGGAAACCGTGGGAAAACGGGTGCTGTGCAGAATCTCTCTGCTACAGGTTGACATAGCAATGGTGTGGGGTGGTTTGAGCTCTAGGTAAGTCTTTACTGTTTAGAGAGCGTGTGCATATACTAAAGAATGAATCTGATCACTGGTTTGAGAAATTCTGACTAGAATATAGTATATAACACAAATCCATCTCAATCTTCTGCTCTTCGCCAATATCAAAAATCTCATTAGCCAGTTTGTTCTGCTTGCACACGCATGTATTGAAATGGCATGTCCATTTTATGTCTGTGTGAGATCAAACCCAGTCTTTCAGGCTGCTCTTTTAGCTTTTTCATATGCGTTTTAGATACCTCCATAATATTTGCTAGAAAAACATGCCTTTCGTTGCCACATTACCTATCTTTCTTCCTAGGAATGCAGTTCCTCACAAGCTGTTCATATAATAAGTAATCCTTATTTAAACAAGAACAGTGGGATTATTCATGTTGATAAAGAACAGTGTTATATATATATATACACACTATATATATATATATAGTGTCACATTTTATAAGGTGAACTGAATTCGTCCTTATTGTTCCAGCAATAAAGTGAATGGTGACAGCAGTCTGTCAGAAAGCCCTCACAAATTGTGGGTAAAAGTGATATTGCCTAGCTAACAGTAAATCATCGCAATGTTGAAATCTCAGTGTAAAAATATTGTGTAGCTTTAAATGCTGAGTTGCCTCTCTCAGATGATTAGAAGTGGAGTTTGAGATGTTTAGTTAAGAGCTCATCTGAATTTTTCCAATGGCTACAGTAATCTCTAATGTGAGATCTTGGGCAGGCTGGAAAGTTGAGTAAAATGAGTTAATTTTTTCCTAACTCTCAGAAAGAGGGAGTGGCAGGGGATTTTTTTCAGTGCCCTTTCTAATATCATTTGTATTGCATAAAAGAAAACATAGATAAAATAGAAACCTGCGTATTAGGTTCATGAAGGTCTGCATATCTGCAGTCAGTTATTTTGGATGTAATACACTAAATCCAAGACTTGAGCTTTTAACTTTTACTGTAAGCGCATGCAATTGTAATTTTGGTGTTTACTGCTATTTCGTTTTTACAACTGCCTCCTTTGTTATCACTTAATGATGTGCTTTACAGTGCTGGAGCCTTTTTATGTTAGTCATCATTTATCTGCACCCTGTCAGGGTCCTGATACAGCTGCTCTCAATGAAACAGAGCAAATAACTATTGCCGAGCAGAGCTGCTGGCTCAATTCAGTGGGAACCAAGCATTCATGTGCTTCTGAAAACCAACACAGCTCTGGGCATCCTTCAGCTATGAGGACTTGTGCAGGTCCAGCCCTTCCTTATCCCCTTGGCAGCTGCGGCGGTACCCAGTTAGGGTGGTCTCATCATCTGGGACGTTGTGCTCTGCCCTCTGCCTTTGCAGGACATGGCTTTACAGCGTCCGCGGAGCTAGCAGGAGCATTGCAAACACCTTCGCGAGTGTCTGTCAGCTCTTGGGCTGTTCTGATGTGACGGGAGTTGTTTTTTTTAAGAGGTCTGTTGTTTGATTTCCAGTGGTAACTTCTCCCTCTCCTGAGAGCATGCTGGTGTTAGAGCTGCCTGCAGGTGTTGAGCAGGGAGCGCTCCTTTGCAGTGAGTGCTGTGAAAACATGTAGGCAGCCTAATGGAGCAGCGTACTTAATGAGCGTGGTGTTTGACAGCAGTGTGTTCCCTGCCCCGCTTTCCAGCCTGCTACACATGTGATGTCTTCAGAGCTGCTCCTCTCTGCTTCATCTGGGAGCACGGAGGCTTTTTTCTGTTCTGACAGCAGAAGCATGGGAGATTTCCATCATGTGCCAACCCCTGTTAAGCCAGTGCAGTGCCCGCCTCTTTCCGCTAATGAGACTGTATCATTTAACCAATGATTAATTGGTTAAACTGGTTTATTTAGTGTTGTACTGGGTGTCTGTGCCCAGGTGGGGGCTGAAGGGTCTCTGTGAGGAGAGGCCTGAGCCAGGCATGGCTGGTTCCAAGGGCCCCAGCACTGGGCCCAGCCCAGCCCCTCAGCCAGGCCCGTGGTGCCTCAGGGAAATGGATTTAACAAAGGGGAAAATGCCATGCGGCAGTGAGGAAAAAGTTGTGAGGAGGAGAGGAGTTTGGGAGCGAAGGAGCGAAGCCGAGCCTTGGGAGAAGGGGTGGGATAGGGAAGGATGCTGTTTTGTCTTCGTTTGTCACCATCCAAACGTATTTTTAATCGGCAGTATATTAAATTATTTTTCCCCAAGTCGAGTCTGTTCTGCCTGTGAGGGTAGTGGGTAAGTGATCTCTCTGTCTTGACCCTCAAGTGTGTTCATCTGACTTTCCTCCTTTGTGCTGTTGCGGGGGGTGAGAGGGCACCTGGGTGAGTGTCTGGTGGCTGGCCAAGGGCAGCCCACCACTAGTGGGGGAAAAAAACCTACAGACCTTCCTGTAAATTTTCCAAATCAGTTTTCAGGTTGCTTTGGTCTTCTTTCCCCTTACAGAAACGTGAGACAGCCCCTTCTCCCCTACACATGCAGTTTGTCATTAGCCAGTAAGTTATCCTCCTTGGTTTATGACAGTTGCCTCTAGTTTTATCCTGTCAGACAAGGCTCATGTTTGCAAGATGATTGCTCCCCTGAATTCTTGAAAGGCTGCTGCTGTACCAAAGGTACAAGGGAGAGACTTTCTGGGAGGCGATTACCTTGCAATTAGTAGGCACGAGAGAACAGTCAACTTCCTACACCCGCATGTGACAGTTCTACTATCTGTACCAATAATAAGCAAGTTAAATTTGTAGCAAAACGTAAACATACATAATTATTGTGGCATAAGTGTAGGTAATGTAAATAAGTATGGTAAATTAAGCCCCACCTGTTTTATCATAAAAAGGGCTTTGAATTGGTGTTTTTTATTTCAAAGATTCAGTATGGTCAGGCCTGAAAATACTTCTCAGAGAACTTTGTCAGCTATTAAACTCTTAAAGTAATTAGCAGCTTTATAAATAAAACAAGACCAGGAACTATGACTAGAGGAGGAAATGGGCTGTTAATTATTTGCTTTATGGTGTTGTCATGGTTTAATCCCAGCCAGCAACTAAGCCCCACGCAGCCGCTCACTTCCCCCACCCAGTGGGATGGGGGAGAGAATTGGGGGGGGAAGTAAAACTCATGGGTTGAGATAAGAACAGTTTAATAGAACAGAAAGGAAGAAATTAATACTGATAGTAATAATAATATGATAATAATAATAAAAGGATTGGAATATACAAAACAAGTGATGCACAATGCAATTGCTCGCCACTCGCCGACCGATGCCCAGTTAGTTCCTGAGCAGCTCTCCCCCCCCAGGTCAACTCCCCCCAGTTTATATACTGGGCATGACGTCACATGGTATGGAATATCCCTCTGGCCGCTTTGGGTCAGTCCTGCCCTGGCTGTGTCCCCTCCCAACTTCTTGTGCCCCTCCAGCCTTCTTGCTGTCTGGGCACAAGAAGCCGAAAAAATCCTTGACTTGGTCTAAACACTACTTAGCAACAACTGAAAACATCAGTGTTATTATCATTTTTCTCATACTGAACCCAAAACATAGCACTATACCAGCTACTAGAAAGAAAATTAAATCTATCCCAGCCAAAACCAGGACGGGTGTGAACTACAAAATGTGGAAGTGAAATAGCATCCCCGTTTGCAGCAAATGTTTGAATGACTTTGTCCTTTACCACCTTCTCTTTTTACAGCATTTCAAACCTTTTTAGACCCTATAGGTTTAAAGATGTGCAACAACTTAATGTAAAATTTGGAGGAAAGAAGAAGGGTCAGCAGGTTTCTGTTAATTCAAGGGCCAAAAATTTGGGTGTGATGAGAGCAGCAAGAGGAAGCGTGGGTAGGAGCAGTGTCTATGTTGAATCCAGAACTGTTTGTTCATTTGTTTTTTCTCTCTTGGGTTGATTACTCACAAAGTTTTCTGAATACTAAAATTGAGAAATGATGACTCCCAAGAAGTCCGTTGCACTTCTGTCCCTGATCTCAATGGGTCTTGATTTCACGCTATTTATCTATGGTAGGATAATTATAAATTGATTCATTTTCAAAATATAATTTTATGGGTATTCAATCACTGCCAACAAAATATTGGAGAAACAGCATCATTCTTGTGTTTGTTTAAAGCCATAAAGCTCTCTGGGTGTCTGTGTTTGCATGTAATAATATTTATCTGGCGCTATTCACGTTGTCATGAAGACACAGCTAAATAAGTTCTATTTACTTTTGCAGCTCATCTTTATTTTCCTTCCTGAGTCTGAAAAAATAGCTTTTATTTTTTTTAATCTATTTATATTTATTTCATGAATTCTTTTGGTTTTAAGACTTTTTTTTCATGTTCATCTCTTTTAAAACAATTGGGATTCTGTCCTGATGCAGACAATCTGTGGAATAAAAATGGAAATTGGTTTCACTCTTTATGTGACGCTTGGCATCAGTTAAAGTAGTGTCTGAGTACATTGTGTCTAAATAGTTGCTCATAAATGAGGTTCCGGGCCAAACAAAGGGGATGAGAGAATGTCAACCTTGCATTATAGATGAAAGCTATGGTAGGGTAGGGGGTTGCAAACAGTTCTTTAATTGTTTCTTGTATACCTCAAGGTTTTAATGGATATCTGTTTCTCTCTGTTCTTGCAGTTAACTCCAGTTGGAACAACCATCTTTACAGGATTTTCTGGAAACAGTGGTGCTACTGACATTGATGATGGTCCAAACGGCCAGATAGAATATGTCATCCAGTACAATCCTAATGACAAGGTAAACACATTTAGCTTTTTTTTTTTGTTCGGGTGTGTGTGTGTATATATATATACACACACGCACACCTTGAAGCAGCAAATGAACAAGAGATTGCCGTTGGACTTCATAAAGAAATGCTTTCCTTCGTGATATACAATATCTTCTCTGCCCATGAGTCTTGCTTGCCCTGTAAACACAGCTGAATTTACCTTCCCTTTCATTGTCATGCTGTTAGCAGCTAGATTACTTCAGTATCAATCATTAATAATCCCCTGTCTTCTCCAGTGTTGTTAACACACTTCATCTTTTTTTTTGGCATGCCTTTTCAGTCCGTGATAGGTAGTTGTATTTACTCCTACACATTTATGTCTAATAGATTCACAGCTAAGAAATGTTCATAGGCGTGGCTAAGTTACTCTAAAAAAGAGACATTCTGATTTTTCTCATGGAGTCGTTTATATTTAAAAATCACTGTTTTAAAAAAACAGGGTTATATATATTATTAAAATAAAACACTAGTGATCCCTACCTATTATCTTTGCAAACACATACTTTCAGAGACAAAAAGCTTAAAGTATTAAAAAAATTCTCTTTAAGGTCAGATGTGTGAATTTCTCTGTTATAACAAGGTTTTGCACATGGGTGATTTGTGTGAAGTGTCCATATGCATTTCTGTAGCAAATTCGAAGTAATTTTAGCAATCCTTTTTTGCAAACCGGGCTATCTTTTGCCATGGGCTAAGAACACAGTTACTATGGATCAGCTGGTGAGCTGGTGTGATAATTTGTTAAGCAGGCCACCCTGATTTTGTATTCATCCCAAAGATGATACAGATATTAGCGGGGGGGTGAGGGGGATGGTGGTGGTGGTGGTGCACACGCAAAATATACTTTATAAACTTAGTAGTAACCTCTCGTTGAAATTCCCTGCTTTTACTTGAGGGGAATTTGAGCAGAAATGGTTTTGTGGGAAAACAGCAATCTGATTTTCTGTTTAATTAGAAGAGTAGGCACATGAGTTCTGATTCAATTTGCACCATTGAAGCTGTACACCTCATAAAGGCTTCAGTCCTATTTTCATTGAAGTCAACAAGAGTTTAAATATCTGTGACTAATTACAGTTAGTGCTTATACTTCTTAGGAGGTAGAATTTTGTAAACAGTGACATTATCAAGGAGTAATTCAATGTGAACTAATGATATAAGACCCTACTTTTTTACTTTTCACTGGGGTAATTGTTGATTTTTGCATAGCTACATGCCGAGGCATAATTTTTACTTACTATATCCACATATTCTGAGGACAGAGATGGTTTCTTGAAAAACTTTGCAGCACCTTACACCACAGTCTTTCCTGTGGAACATTGTTTTGCAAAGAGGCAACGTCTTTTTGACAAAAATGGAATTGTGATGTTAGGTTTTTGGGAGATAGGGAATTTTCTGACTTTATATGTTGCGTATATTTGGACTGATTCCATTTTTTAAATGTTTGCAGTTGTTTCTTAGAGAGTAAATTGATTGCATAGACTTGAGCAGTCTCTTGAGTTATGAAGCTTACTTCAGTGAGACTATTTCAATGGGTAAAATTACTAGTGCACAATGTGTGAGTTCATCATGTTATGTTCTCAGCTGTTCTTTGTACTGGTGGTATGTATGACTGAAGAGTTTCTTTCCTAAACTTTGTCAAGGCAAGGGTTTTCTATGGAAACAGTGAGTATAAAATGTTATGCTAACATCATCTTTTAACTGTTTACATGACATAAGTGTTAGAAATAAATGTTATTCCAATACCACAAATATTTGAAAAGTAAACAAAAGGCAGGAAGGAGTGAAAGGAAGGGACAAGAAGTTTCAAATTTGGGGGAAAAAAAACCCAAAAAACCAACCCACCCCAAAACATCCAAGCTTTGAATTTTTCTCTCCATTCTTTTTTCTTACCCTTAACTTAGTGCTTAACAAAAAGAGCTCAAATAATTCCTTCTGTTTCAATAAAGACTATGAAAAATGTTGGCACTGAGAAAATACCTCTTCCAGAAAATACTTCTTCTAGATAACTTTAGAAAATTGAAAGTATTTTTAAAAAATTAAACATTTTAGCATACATTGAATATGTTGGCATACTGAAAACAAATTAAAAAATCCAAACCCCTTAAATTTTTTTTTCCGCTAAAACATATTGCACCATGGCAAAATATAGGAGTTGCTTTGTATTTAATTTAGTATTAAGTCATAGCATCATATTGCTCAAAGGCATCCTGAGAAATCATTCTAAAAGCATCTCACAACCACATTAGCCTCAAGTTCAGCAGAGAGGTTTGTCTAACTACTAATGGAAGGACATTATAGCATGCCTAAGTGGTTTGATGTGGTGTTTTGCCACAGGAAGAGTTAAAAAACATTTCCCAAAACTTTTCTTTTCCTCTCTTACTCAGTGAAACTTGCTTGTTCTTGTTCTCCCAGTGACTGTGAAGAACAGTGAGGGATTTCCCTGGCTGGAGCAACTACTTTGGAGTAGCTAGTTGCTTTATTGCATCTTTGCTTTACTATTTTTGTATTCCAGATTAAATAAATCTGATTCTTTCATCTGTAGATAGCCTTTATGTGCATAACATGGCTTTACCTACTGATGTGTTTTGTGCGTGTGCTTGACAGAGATGACTTCTCATCATTGTAAGCTGCTTCATCTCAGCTGTCAACTTGCCAGGAAGTTACTGCATAATATCTGCCACAAGTGGATTTTCTTCCTTAACCTGGGAAACAATCATACCAGGCTCAAAAATGATGTGTACAGCTTAGTGAGAAATCCCTACTTTTCTACTTTTGGGATCTCCCTATATTGTGTGATGAAGATGCCCGCAGTGTTGTTTGACACCAATGACACAGTCTTCTGCCTTAGAAATTGTGGTGGGTTGACCCTGGCTGGATGTCAGGTGCCCACCAAGCTGCTCTATCACTCCCCCCTCAGCTGGACAGGGGAGAGAAAATATAACGAAAGGCTCGTGGGTTGAGATAAGGGAGAGATCACTCGCCAGTTACCGTCACAGGCAAAACAGACTCGACTTGGGGAAAATTAATTTAATTTATTACCAATCAAAACAGAATAGGGTAATGAGAAATAAATTGAATCTTAAAACACCTTCCCCTTATTCCTGGGTACAACTTCACTCCTGAATTCTCTACTTCTCCCCCCTCCGCCCCCAGCGGCACAGAGGGATGGGGAATGGGGGTTGCGGTCAGTTCATCACATGTTGTTTCTGCTACTCCTTCCTCCTCAGGGGGAAGATTCCTCACACTCTTCCCCTGCTTCAGCGTGGGGTCCCTCCCATGGGAGACAGTCCTCCATGAACTTCTCCAGCGTGGGTCCTTCCCACGGGCTGCAGTTCTTCACAAACTGCTCCAGCATGGGTCCCTTCCATGGGCTGCAGTCCTTCAGGCACAGACTGCTCCAGCGTGGGTCCCCCACGGGGTCACAAGTCCTGCCAGGAGCCTGCTCCAGCGCGGGCCTCCCATGGGGTCACAGCCTCCTTCGGGCATCCCCCTGCTCCGGCGTGGGGTCCTCCCCGGGCTGCAGGTGGAGATCTGCTCCCCCGTGGACCTCCACGGGCTGCAGGGGGACAGCCTGCCTCACCAGGGTCTTCACAACAGGCTGCAGGGGAATCTCTGTTTCAGCGCCTGGAGCACCTCTTCTCCCTCCTTCTTCACTGACTTTGGGGTCTGCAGAGCTTTTTCGCTCACATATTTTCACTCCTCTCTCCGGATGCGTTTTCTTTTGCGCAGCAACTTTTTCCTCCTCCTTAAATATGTTATCCCAGAGGTGCTACTGCTGTTGCTGATGGGCTCAGCCTTGGCCAGCAGCAGGTCTGTCTTGGAGCTGGCTGGCATTGGCTCTATCGGACATAGGGGAAGCTTCCAGCAGCTTCTCACAGAAGCTCCCAAAACCTTGTCATGCAAACCCAATACAGAAATTTATATAGATCATAAGTTTAATTGGAGACTAATTTAGGCATTTGAAAAAAAAACCCACCAAACAACTGTAAAAACAGGAGGTGTTATTCTAGAAATTCAATTTAACTTAATTATTTTGTTGTTTAATTGGAAAGATACATAGAAGCCAAGTAGAAAAATGAATGCAAAACATACTTGACACAGGGCTGGGCTCTAGCTATCATGTAAAGGAATGCCATAAAACTTTTCTTAGCTGTTAACAGCTAAGGATCAAGTCAATTAATATGCCAAAAAGATTCTGTCTCCTAAAGCAGAGTGAATTGTTAGGTCTCTGAGGGCTCTATACCTGAAGGTTATTATGACAAATGCATCCTCAAAACAAGTTCTGGACTCCCTCCTTACTAGCTAATTTTACTGAGATTCATTGTGATGTGTTTGGTGAGGATTCAAAATTAAACATTTTGAGTTTATCTGGAGTTAGGGAATATGCATAATGCTTTTGCTAAACTGATTTTTCACATACTAGCTCTCTGGGGACTAAATTGAATTGTTATCCTGGTGACTTTCCCCATTTTAAATTTGTGGGCCCGTATTCAAACTATGGGCCAACAAATGCTCTAAGTTATGAAGACTACTGTACAAAAGCATTTTGTTGTCTCTGTTTTGAAGTGAGAGGGGAACCAGTTTTGTTCTCTTGGAGTAAGCAGTTGACAAAGCAATGTCTTGATATTCCGGACTTCTAGCGTGCAGTGGCTCATTTCAGCATAGGATGGAAATGCAACTGAGATGTGATGGTGGTGTGTACATCTTTTAATTGCCTTGGAGCTTCATTGCAGCTGATTCTCAGCTGCAGAGTCTTTTCCAGCTGGTTCTGGCCTTTTAAACCAGAGACAAATGGGCTAAAGCAGTCAGGAGAATTTTCTTTATGAATTAGGAGTGGCACATATAAGTATGTTTGCGTGTGCATGCATGCACACATGGCATCATCTTGTACAGCTGTCAAAGTTATTACGCATTATTTGCTTGGTTCACAACCTGCTTGCTTGTTTGTGCAAATATCATTAAAAGATGGGGGGGGGGCAAAAGCAGTGAACTGTACTTGGTTCTTCCTTATTCCAACACTAATCTGTTCTAGTTTCCTGTTTTGACGCAGTATAAATATTGTAATTGATTTTTTTTCCCAGTGGGAACTATTTTTTTATCCAGAAAGATGAGTGCCAAACTCAGACATAAGCAAACAGTTATTTAGCAGAGTCTGTGATGTACTTTCCAATCCTGTTTTCCTGCACACCAGAAATATCTGCAACATGGTGGATTTAACAATCATTAGCATTTATTTGCTGAAAAACAAACTGCAATTTTAGCAGATGTTTCAAGTTTTAGAGGTAAAAGGCTTTATGTTATCTAAGGAAAGAATAGTACTCTCTACTGCTGCAGTGTTTTCTGTGGAGGGATTTTAGAATATTGTATTGCTCTTACCCATTCAGTGTACATAAATGTTAACTATATTCTGTGTTGGTAGATTGAAGCAGGGAAAGATTTTTTGAAGTGATTAATTTGATAGTAGAACTGGCTCTCACATCAGTGTCTGTGCTTGTAATCCTCCCAAATGGATCGTTAGTCAAAGTGAATCCTTTGAAGGTGTGTGCATCCCAGCAGTACCCTCCTGCCATTCAGTGCCATAGCTTTGTAATCTGAATCTGTTTAAGCAAATATGCAGGACAAATTGAATTTCACCTGATTTACCCATCCTGACTCTACCTTGAAATCTGAATTTATTAGCGTATGAACATGTGCATAACTGCCACTGTGAACTGGCACCGAAGTGTGTAGCGTTGATGTTCTCCACGTGTTTACTACTTCATTGCCCTCATGAAAGCTAAAATAAAGAGAAGATAAATACAGTGATGTGGATTTCTTAATCTCTAATACTTGATACTTTCTGCAATAGTGAGAAAAAACAGATGAAGGCAAGCCGAACTGTAGAAACTGAAGACCTGAACTCTTAGCTGACAAGTAGGGAAAGCTTTTCTGAACACACCAGGGCAAATTCAGCATGGCAAATCTGCAAGAAGCAGGATAGTTAGGCTTCAGTTTGCGGTTGGGAATAATAACATATATGCAAAGAATCGGAGAGGATTCTGTTACATATAGATTATATTTATTGTGGGGTTCTTATGGAGAAAATTGGGTGGGGAGAAAGGACAGAAAACTTTAAAATCTCTAACCTGGAAAGCATGTGTAATTTTGATGTGCCATCCAATCAATCATCTCGTCGTCACCTATATGAAACATGTTTTAACTTTGAAGCATGTTCAATTTTATCGTACTGTTTTAATTTTTGCAGACTTCCAACAGGACCTTTGATATTCCTCTCACTTTGTCTGGAGCAGTAGTTCTACGGGAAAGACTAAATTATGAAGAAAAGACTCGTTATTTTGTCATTGTTCAAGCAAATGTAAGTATAGATCTCTTAATGGTCATTTATGCCACTGATTTAGGTGGGGCTTTAGTTTGCAGATTTAGATTTTTCCAAGGAAAGGAAAAGTCTTGCTGAAATACCAGGTCTGATAATACTGTTCTCCTGAAGATCTTGATTTATCTAGGTCATTGAAAGCTTAGACATATTATTACTGGTTAAAAAAGCTTGCCCAGTGTGTGTAACAAGATAAGCTTTTTGGCACAAGGAACAAGTTGCAAATTTGAAGTACAGCCCATGCAGAAAAGTGCATTCTAGTGTCACTAAGTGTTCACTTTCTAACAAATCTAGCGATGCTAATTTGATCTCAGATGAGTTTAATGGATACAATTTAGTTGTATCCTTCAGGTTTGAAATGCGTTTTTCTATAAAGAGGTGATTTTTCTTTCAAGTCATATTGCAAGCATATATAGAGGTTTTTACAGAGTGGCTGGCAGTGGATAAGGCATACCGAGAAGAAAAGTGATGATTAAACTATATCTGTCATCAGAGAAGTTTTTTGGTGCCCTTGAGGACTGTGAGAGCTTTTTTCCCTTTTTGTCCTTCTGATAATAGCTGAAATGAAAACTTTTCCTCTGTTGTTTACCTCTGTTGTGATACTACTTCATTTGTGGGAAAATGAGAATGCTCTGAAGCAACTTCAGATAGCTTTCTCCTGAATTCACACATTTATATTACCATCATCTTTCTGATACAGAATTGTAGATGCATTTTGCAATCCACTTTACTACATATTTTGTGGCATTGCAGTGTTCCCCCAGCAGAAGATAGGCTCTGGGGGTGTGTCTCAGTGCTTTTTGCACTTAGATATATCTAAACATGCTTCCTGGCTGTTAGAACAAGTTGTTTTATCTGGGTAACGTAACTTGCTGATCTCTTGAACAGGAATATGGGAAGGTTGAGAACTGATTTGCCTTGTGGTTTTATCAATAATTTATTCTGCAGATCACCACTGATTCACAGCTCTTTCCCTTTGATGTCAGAGCTGTGAGTTTCATGAGACATTGTGCTCGTAGAAAAATAACTGGGATAGTTGAGCAGGTCATGTTTTTCAAGAGAAAAGCATGGTGTGCAGCAGTGCAAACACCTCACCTGAGGAGGGAAGCCTGTCATGTTGCAGGAGCAACTGGTGAAGGCACAGCTTGGGATGCACGGTGGCAGTACTACAAAGCAATCTCATATTAATTTGTTCATTCCTTTCAATATACGTCCTTACACAGTAAATTGTCACCTTTGTGGTACTGGGTTTGGGAGTAGAGCTTGTGCTGATAGCTTCTGTGTCATGTTTATAGACAATCAAGCAGCTTGCGTGATTGAAATGTCTTGTGAGGCCACGTGTTTTCTCATACCCAAATGGGAACTGAGTTCACTAAAATTTTGAGTGCTCACAGATGAGAAAGTAGCTAGATCTCAAAGAAAGGCTCTAATTAAGCTCTATAGCTCAGCTTTTTAGAAGTTTGCTTTACGCATCTTTTTCTTTTTTTTTTCTTTTACAAAATATTGCAGGCTGCACTTAATTCTCACTATTGTACATACTATGCAATCGTACTTCTATTCCATTGGTTACATTTGCAGTGATCGTTTATTTTTCTTGCATCCTGAAGATTATACATGAAATTAATTACTTTGTATCTGCTTTGATCCAGTATTACTCAAAGGCACATACTGGAGGAATGTAAGAAAGTTTCACTGATAATGAAAGCTGCTCCTTGTAGCTGGTATTGTTTTTCATCATTGACAGTGAAGAAAGCTTAATTCAGAAATTCCCATATTCAGTAACTGTACATGTTAAGCGGTTTGAAAAACTGAGTAGACTGAAAAATAGGAAAAAAAATGCATCTAATCTGATTTAGAGCAATGACCTGTTCTTCTTACACAGATGATGATATTAAACAGCATCAATACTAAGAGAAAAAGCTTTTTTTCTTTTCTGTCAATGTTATCCTAGGATAGGAGGGCAAGACTTAACCGAGTGCCCATATTCCCTCTGCAAGATTTTATTTTTGTAAAGAAAAGCTATCATAACAGTTCTTCCATGAAAGTGGAAATATTTCTGACCATTTTTTAAAAAATATTGGATAGTCATGCTGTTTCTTCACTGCGATAACAAAAGAAGAAAGAAAAGGTGAACTGTTGCTAGCGTGTACATCGTTCAGTGTATAAAAGTAATCCAGGTGGTTCTGACAATTCAGGAAAGTGTAGCTTTTATTCTGTACCATCTTGAAAGAAAAAAGTAGACAATAAAGAAGTTGCAGTACTCAATGGCATCTTGTGTACCCAAAAATTTAAAAAAAAAAAAAAAAAAAAGGGCCAAACCATGATACATTGACAAGAACCTGCCATGCAGCACAGAGACTTTTTTGGGATGCAGCATTTTAGCTGCTTTATTGTGGACGGAAGAGTCCTTCAACCTTTTAAAACATGAGCAGTATAACTTATTTGAGACATACCAGCTTTCCATGTGGAGTACAGTTTGGAGATCTTATATCAATCGCTGTCCCCTGGCTGGGTTTCTTTTGGGGGGGGTGGGGAGGTGGTGAGGGAGGAGGAAGTGCTAAATCTTTCTTAAATTGTGGCATGCAGAGGTGGATTGAGCATTACAGTCCAGGGCCTTTCCACTGCCAATTAGAAAAGAAGTAGTTACTGCTTATGCTTTCCATTTCTGTAAGTTCTGTAAAGTCCTTTTACTTTACTCATGGAAAGGATTTGGTGGAGCTACACAAAGCAGCATAAGAGTGTATTTCAGATTATAGGTAAGGCACAAGGGACTTTTTATCTTAAACAAATATGCTGCATTTTTATAGATTTAACACGACGTGTATCTTCATTTAACACACTTTCTGAGAACTAATTTCTCAAAACTGTATTATTTTTGAGTGATAGATGTCTCTCAGTATTTTTTAATTCAAGAGGTAAACTTTTACCTCTTAAGTGTATTTTTGAGCCTTTATGAAATTAAAGGCTGTAGCTCTGAGGCTGAAGTTTCTGTAATTAGCTATTTCCTGGAACCCGGATAATTATAGTGCTTATATGTTTTGCCCTTAGCTTTAACTTTAAAAATTTTGTAGATTCTGCATTCAGAAAGTCTCACCAAATGTAACTCATTTGCTCCACAGGACCGAGCCCAAAATCTTAATGAGCGAAGGACAAGTACAACCACCCTGACAGTAGATGTGCTTGATGGGGATGATTTGGGACCAATGTTTCTTCCTTGTGTCTTGGTGAATAATACTCGCGACTGTAGACCTCTCACCTACCAAGCGAGCTTGCCAGAACTGACTGATCCTGTAAGTCCTCTTGATTTTTTGCGACTTTCATACGTTCGTTTTGCAAGCAACTGTCATCCTTATCTGTGGATGCAATTGAGAACTGTAACTAGACAGGTCATGTATGCTTTATGCCATGTTTTAAGTGCTAAACAAAAGAAAACCAAGGGTAAGATATATGTAGGAATAGATGGTGAAATTCTAGCTTTAATACAGTGACAAACTGCTCATTGACTACATCGGCTGCGTCTCACTGAAATTTGGTAAGTAATGGAATTGCTTTTCCTGATCTGTGCATGTTTTGCTCTTGAAATATCCTGAAGAAGCACTTTTGAGAAGGGACTTGACGTGTTACTCCATTCAGGATTGTTACAGACCTTAGGAGAAAGATTTTTGGAAGAGGAAGCATTAGTCACTAGTCCCTGAAAAGATTGTGTGTTGCTATTATCTGGTTTCAATCAAGAAGCACTAAAGAGTAACGTGTTTTTTCTCATATAAATGCTTGTACTAAGTATATCGGTTAATACATCAGTTAGGATAGGGATAAAGGTCAGCGTAAGGCTCATTTCACACTGGAATGTGCACAATGAATCACAAAAAGGGGGAGCTGAGAGCTTTATCATTTCTTCATGAAAGATGGTGCCAACTCCCCTTCATTACAGGAGAAATACTGCTGGGTATAATGGACATGTGCATCTCTGTGGTCGGTGAAACAGAAAAATGAATTTCTTAATTGATATTGATATATGACCTTTGACTTGTGTATTTAAGAATATAAAAAGGAAGAACCAATTGAATCACTGGTATTACCCCACCCCATTGACACTGACATTAAGATGACATTAAGATAATGTTGAGTATTGACATTAGGATCATGACTTCCCTTGTTCATTGCAGGACATGCTCTCTGTCCTGCTTCCTCCGACCAGGAGATGGGGGAGGTTGAGGCTGTAAGTGTGGAGGTTCTTGCTATTCTCTGCCTTGTTTGCCTTGCCGTCCTGTGCCTTGTACGTCTTTTGCCAACCCACGTTACAGTTTCCTGCTTTATCTGGCCTCACGGTCCTGCTGCAAATATGCTTGAGCAGGTTACCAAGTGCTGCCGCAACCCTGCTTGGTTGATTCAGATAAATACTCTTAGCAAGTTTCAAAGTTTCTCACAGTTGTTTGGTCCATTTTAGGACCAGCTGAAATCGTGTCTAATATACAGCAGTTGATCAATTGCTTCTGCACAGGTTAACAGTACAGGCTGTGGTTTAATAATCGTTGCAACCTCAAGAAAGTAAGGCAGGGCTTACTGTAATTAAGATGTGTGATTAGTGTGCCTTCTGAATAAGGGAGGGCTAGAACAAGTTTCAGGGAGGTGGTATAATCCTGTCTGGACCCCTTGGCAAACTTCTGGGAGAAGACTGGGTCTTTCGAGGGCACGTGCACCTCCAAAGGAGGTGATTTCTCTCTGCTGGAGAATCTCTTTCTGACAACTGCAGCCTGATTTGTAAGGCATAGCAAGACTGGAGCCTTGATATTCAGCTTGTAACAGCAGCAAATCGATTGTGAAAGGAAAGGGGAGAGACGTTCCATATTTAACCTTGTTATATTGATTTACACATCTCTCTCTCTTTTTCCTTTTTTTTTTCCCTTTCTTTCTTTCCCTACTTCTACACCTTGATGTTTGATAACCCTTTGTAACTGTGTTGTCTGTTTTGGATGTGGTGAATAAATGCTTTTACTTTAAATTTTGCATTAATTTGGTTCAGTATCATTTTAAGGCAACCACAAGTTACTCTGTAGCTGAGTATGCGGCTTCATCAGGGTTACTAGAGCATCCTAACTATGCAGGATGAGAGGGTATGACCCCATTTTATCTGCACAGATATGATAGAGTTCCCCATACAGAGGCAGCTGAGGCAGAAATTACTAATAACCGGTATTTGGGCATTACCTTGTTTTTTATCTGGTTATCTTAAGGTATAATGCAAATCATACAATTTTCCTGATACAGCTTTCACAGATGAAAGGAATCCAGCTGTGTCTCCATTCCTGCCCTCGGTCAGGTGCATACGCTGCGCTGGAAGACAAAGCAGTGTCTGCCAAGGAGGGTGTCTAGTCTAGGAAAAATCTGACTAGTGATTTGGGTGCTGAGTAGCAAAATGTATTCATTTAACGTCATAAGCTATAATCTGTTCAGGTGTCAGCTTTTTTTGTTTGCTTTTTGGCTTTTTTTCATCAAACTGCACCTTCAGAAATCCGATCTATGAAATGAGAAACCAGTTCTGTTGATAAACTACCAGCTATTTGCTGTTTATCTACTTGTAGTACCGTAGCAGTTTTGATAAACCTAAGTGGAAGAAGGATGTTTGAACTCAAGAGTTTTACCTTGGTACCTCAAATATTTACTTGACTCCTAAATAATAATTCCTGTAGAAGATATGGATGGTACTTAAAAAGATTCAGCTGGTAAACATATGTATTACATCTGTCCTGCAAACAGCAGTGTGATAAAGTGCAGAGAAGCCTGAGCTGTCTGGACTAGCTGAGGGCTGGCGGTAGACTCATGCGATGCTCTGATCTGGCAAAGCAGCCTGGGCAGAGGACCTCGTTCAGAGGTAGATTGGAGATTTCTGCGTGATGTGAAACTCTTGCGTTGCACCACATAGACGAGACCCATCTGAGTCTGTAGTGTTGTAAGACTAACTACAATGTTAGGTTATATAGAAGCTGATAGTAACCAATACACTCCTCAGAACAATTTATCTGCAGTTACTTGCACCAGTTGTTTTTTTCTAAAACATCAAAATTTACTACACTGTAGGTGTTGAACCTCCCGTGTGTGTAGCAAATAGAACAGAATGCTGTTTGCTGGGGGTTTTTTAATGGCAACAACTCCATAGGCTGAAGGACTATTTTTAGTCCAACATAATTTTTTTTTTTATTTGCTTTTTAATTTTTCAGTGAACATGAGAAGGAACATTAATGAATCTAGAACAAAGTTGAAGTATGAATTATTCAGAAGCAGTAGCTTGAAAAAGAAGTCCTGCTTTCCAGGGCAAGATGTCTACTCAGCTGACCCCTAAAGTAAAGCATTTAATGTAAATGGAAAGAATAATATCGCATAATTACTTATCTTTAGGTGGCATCTATCCATGAATTTACTGAGGTAAAAATCGTGTTTCCTTTCCAAGCTTCTTTCCCTTAGATGCTCTAAAGCAGTTGGATATATTGGCAATAAAGAATCCATACAGCGTGTGCTTTGTTTATGGTCTTTGGCAGGCAGAGATGGAAGAGGCCAGCAAAATTAATGGGTCTCTTTGTTACCAGAGAAGCAATTTATTTTCCCGAAGAACAATATCAAGGTTTATGCTATGCCTTCTGAGAGTTGGTCTGACTCATGGCAATATTAATAATATTACTAAATCTGCTCTAGGTTGGGCAGAGTGCTGTATAATTACAGTTTATACACTTGTAAAAACCTGTTTTGCATTTCTGCCATTTGCAGAGCCAGTGTAAATTCCCCTAAAGCTGCCGATCTTCCAAGCAGAGGTAAAGATTTCCTGATGGTCCTTTCTGGGTATGCATATAGAATGAAATGTTGTGATAGTACCTTCTCGGTCAGCCGGGTGCTGCCTGTAACCGGCTGAACTTTACCACAAGATACGACATTCTTCATTGGTGTTTGCCTGGTTTTGTCAGTGTCACTTTTTTGCAGTGCCGCCAACGAGCTACTGTAATTAATTGCCATAATGGCCACCTTAGGTCTAGGATCACAGCTAAGGTCATACAAACATCAGTGTCTCTGATATCAAATGCTTGTGAGGTGCTCTTGCAACTTTGTAGAGGAGGCAGAAACTCATAGTTCAGAGTAAACAAACTTTGGATGTTTTTATAGCACATTAGTTCTTCTGAATCTTCCGGTAGGTGAGTTGTGAGAGCTAAACTGCCTTGCCACTGTTGAAGCCCAGACAAAGCTAAGTTAACAGCCTGTAATCCACACCTTAGATTATGTATTGCTTCCCTGGGCAGTAATTTGCTTGTGAAGTGCTACCTGTTGAGTTTGATTCAGTGCCCATGACAGTGATGGAGTAAGCTGCTTTACAAGTTCCCACACCAGGAGGGAAAATAAATAAATCTATTGAGTTTTGAGTCTTCTAATAATCATTGCAAAAATTATCTTGCAAAAAAGACACCCAAAGCCCACTATAAGACAGCATTCAAAGTCATTGTTTGAAGTTCTGTCTCATAATACACGTGCAAATCCTTTGACTTTATTTCCTTTAGGGGAATGCAAAGTACAGCTTCAGTGATGTCTTACAATGAACTAGCATAGACCTTCCAAATTCAAGTTCCATAAGCCAGGTATATTGCCTTATAATAAAAGGAAAAGTAGTGTCTTTGCTAGATGAAAAGATGCATGTATGAACCTCCCGTGTCTGCTAATTAGTCCACATACTTCCGTGTGTGTTTCCTAATTGTCGCCATCCTACTTTCTCTCTGGCAATGAATTTACTATTGTTAGCTAAATTTCAGTTTCCAAGAAAACCTGTGTTGTTTGTTGGTCGGGGTTTTTTTTGTTGTTGTCGTTTGCGTAGTTTTATATTTGCCTTAGCGTTTCTATGTCCGATCAAATCTGCCAAGTAATTTTTTCCCCCCTATTGTTTCAGGAAGACTTCAATAAATTAGCATTTATTATTGGGATGTGCAAGTCATCAAATGGAGTTAAAAAAATATAACCTCATGAATGTCTTATAACATTGGAAAGATAATTTTTCCTCCCTCTTTCCCCTTCAGTCTGTTCCTGTTATGCTCACTTTGTGAAGGTTTTGTCCATTTCTATACTCAATTTTTTTCATCATCATGCAAAGAAGAAAAGCCAATTAGCTGTAAAATATAGATTAGGTTTTTTAATCAGTTGCTGGACTAGTTTTGCAATAAACTGATTTGTTATCAGGTTCCATAGGGTAGTTATCAGTCCACACGAACACTAATATACTCCATGACACCTATGAGGCTTTCTTTGTACTAATTCAAGATTCAACACTTTAAATACCTAGCTGCATTATGAGACTTTGCTTATTAATGCACCACTGATGAATCTTTCTACATGGAAAGTATTTATTTTTGTATTAATTATCCTCAGTATCCTTAGAAGTTCTGTCAGCAGGGACCTTACAAAGTCTGTGGGCTCAGCTGCCCTGTTGAGCAGAGACTCAAGGAGATGGGTCTGAGCAGAGGACTGCTAGATGAAAGGCGAAAAAAAATAATTCTCCAAAGAACAGTGTGGGTGAGGAGGGTACAAAAAGACATTGAAGAGCAGGAAGTACCCTTAGAAGCCCTCAAGCTTTTATGAGCAAGAAGGACCTCATTAGATTAGTTTGGATTCAGGGGTAAGAAAACTGAACTTGTAAGAGGTGGTATTGTAATCCTGCTGGGTAAAAGCCTTGCTTGATCAGTCAGGGACCGAGTCGTCCCTGAAGAGCACTGTGCGTGTCCTGTAACACAGTTTTGAAACTGTGGAAACTGCAGACTTTTGATGGTAAGGTGAAATGAACAGTTTTGCACAATATTTTTTTTTATTGGAAAGTTTAGGTCATTATATATTCTATATTTAAGACTGAGCAGAGTTTTTTCTGATCACTTAAAAAAAATTTTTTTTTTTACAAGGCAAAAGGTTTTGAATGTTTCATGCAAGGGACAAAAAAGTTCATTGACTTGCATATATGCAAAGCCTAATAAACCATCATAATATTTATTTTGCGGCTATACACAATCCTCAATGTATCTTGACAGAAAGTACATCTTATTTGGAATCCAGAATCGCTTGAAGAGTTCCCAGTTAGCAGTGAAAAATGTGGTTTGCATCAGACTGATAGTTATGTCAAAAATGACAGGTGCTTTTTAAAACTCACATTTTATCTTTTAATTTCTCGCTGAAACTCTAAGGGCAATCACAGTAGTTTTTTTTCTCGAAACCATTTCCCATTCCCCTGCAGCATTCTAGCCCAGCATCATAGGGTAACGTACTGTAGCGGCTGAAGTAAAATAACTTTCATACCACTTTACCTGGGGTATTGCTGTTTAGGAGTTATTTGCATTTATTGTTTTTGGAATTGGGGACTTACCGTTTCTGGTACGTTCTGGGCACCATCACCTATTGCAGTAGGGAGACTGTGGAGGAAATGGGTTCTTCTCTGGGTGTGAGAAATGGAAATGCTGTAGGAGGGAACTGAGGGTACAGCAGTACAGGAAAGGCTAGTTTTATTGTGGTGGAGAAGAAAAAAGGAGTTTGGTGGAGGACTGAAGTAATTTGATCAGTGTGTGGGGCTGGTGTTGGGAACACAGGACACTTGGTAAGTAACAAGGCTTAAACAGCTCTATACAAATCAGTTCTATGCTTATTATTGATAACTGATTAACATTGCAGAGGATGTGATGGTTTTTCGGTGCCTCTGGGCCTGAGGATGACAACCACTTAGCAATTCTTTCTAATGTAATCTCATTGCAGTTCCTTGCTATCTGACTGTACAAATCCCAATTCCTTCCAAACAGAAAACCTCCTGGAAATTTTCTCATAGAGATATGTCAATATCAAACTTGCTGCAAAATGAGTAATGGCTGAAATTTCTAGAAACACCATTTCCCTGTCTTAGTTAAAACGGCAGGTATTAGTCAAAGAATAAAATTCATCAAAATGTTCTGGGGTTTTTTAGTGGATTCTCCCCCCCCCCCCCCCCCGTCCGCC